>NC_068370.1:9977574-10350074 GCF_020536995.1 Dreissena polymorpha | reverse complement strand
ACAGCCTCAAAGTACATACTAGACACAGTCGAGGGACAGGTGATAAAATCAGAGTAAACGGATCGACTCGAATTCCTGCTAACTGGAAATCATTCTTAAGGGTTGATGAAAACAAAACAACACTTAACGAGTTTCTGGCAACACAAATTAGTCTTTTGAAAACACCACCAGGGAAGGTGGTTCTGACCACTTTTAGAGAGAATGTTTTAGTTGCTAACACCAGCACTGAGCCAGTGGAACCAGATATCAGCAATATCCAGCCTTGCAATCATGAGGAAGCTGATTCTCGTATGATTTTGCATGCTGTGGATGGGTATAAACAAGGCTACAAGCGAGTAATGCTTCATGCAACTGACACAGATGTCTTAGTGGTAACGATTTACACCATCAGTCAGTTTGAAAATTGTGAACTGTGGTTAGCATTTGAACACGCAAAACCTTTCAGGTACATACCAGCTCATTTGATAGCCACTCGTCTTGGCAAAGATGTTTTGTTTGGTCTTTTATTTCTTCATGCATTGTCAGGATGCGATACCGTCTCTGCATTCACGCTATTCATTACGCTCCCTCATCTTTTTCCAGTATTTAAACGGTTGCCAAGTCCCTTACTTTCAGTGACAGATGATGATTTCAAAGTTGTGGAAGGAAACATAATCTTATTGTACAGCAAAACCTCATCCCATGCATCTGTAAATGAAGCTAGGAAGCATCTCTTTTCTCAAGGAAATAGACAGATTGAAAACATTCCACCTACCAGATGCGCACTTGTCCAGCATGTTAATAGGGCAGTGTATCAAGCACGTCACGTTTGGGGTCAAGCCATGATTGCGAAACCTGAGTTGCCTAATCCTAGTGACTTGGGATGGATCAAGAACAATGACATGTGGGTCCCATTTTGGAGTTCTCTTCTGAGTTGTAGAGAGCTTATCAAATGCAACTGTAAAAACACCTGCTCTGGTAGATGTAAATGCATCAAGGCAAATTTACTCGGTGCACAGTTGTGCCATTGTGAAGGCCTTTGCGTAAGAGAATAAGATACTTGCATAATACGAGTATATACCAAAAGTATTAGATATATTTAAGTATACACTCTATTATAAATAGGTTTATATGATATGAATACCAGTACAATATCATTTAGTAGTAATAACCGAGTTTTAGCTCTTATCCAATATTTGCAAAAATAAATTACTGCTGTATAGAACTAATTGAATTATCTATAATACATTTCATGATATGTTTAGATAATACCGGCATACATGATAACCCAATAATAGGGCCTCATTCCGAGTTTTAATCTACTTATCATTTTAGTTGTGTATAATTATGCATTAACCATACATGAACAGACTATTGAATTATCATTCTTTAGGAGACAATTACTAATATCAAATATTACAAGAACCTAACCGAATTAAGATAACATATTCAACACTGAAGTTGTTTAGACTTTATCAAGTTCATTTGTTAGTTAGTTTGCTTGTAATTGAAACATAATTATTATATGTTATATCATGCATTTGATATGAACTGAAGTTTATGAATAGTTATGAAAAAAAATAATATTAGGTATTGTTTGGCTTAATCATGTTCTCATTTTACTCATACTCAGTATTGAAGCTGATATACACTAAACAATTATTAGTATATTCCCATGTAGGGCCTCATATATGGCTTTAACCTTAATAATTAAATATGTAATTCTTGTTATGAGATATTAATAATGCTAAAATGATAAATTATTTTAAGATTTTTTATTTGTCCAGTGATTCAACATTATTTGTATTATTTGCATTACTTAAGTGTTCCCCATTAGGGGCCTCATTAATTTTGGGGTAGGAATTGTTTAGTTTGGGATTTAAAAAGTTGTAGGACATTTATTAAGATCAATTTAGTTAAATATTATATGTAAGCTCAATAAGTGGGCATTTTTAAGCATTAAATGTCTATGTAAACCATTATTTTAGATTTTTCCCCTTTTGGGGCCTCATTTTTGTAAATTTACTTTGTTCTTAGTATAAAAATGTTTGATATATTAAATATTGATACATTTTAAGATAAAGAAATAATAGTAAATGAAAAAATATGTATTGTTTTTGTTTTCTATCCTGTTGCTCAAAAATAAAAAATGAAAAATAGGCCCCCTTTTGGTGCCTCATTTTAGGGCATAGAGAGTTATCCAATCGCGTGTCCTCACATCTTATTAAATTCAGCATACCTTAAAATGGCTATATACAAAGTTTCATGCTTTCTTCACAAAGTTGAACATCTTTTACCTATAACCTATAGACTATAGGGGGGCATGCATGTTTTACAAACAGCCCTTGTTTCTATGGGATTTTAACCACAACTGTTCATGTTTATCTCCGACACATATTTTTAGGTCACCTGTCATGAAGTGACACAGTGAGCTTATGTGATCGTGTGATGTCCGGCGTCCGTTGTGCGTGCCTGCGTTTGTCCGTGCCTCCGTCCGTCAACAATTTGTTTGTGTAGACAGTAGAGGTCACAGTTTGCATCCAATCTTGATGAAATTTGGTCAAAATGTTTATCTTGATGAAATCCGGTTTGGGATTGTATTTGGGTCATCTGGGGTCAAAAACAAGGTCACTAGGTTAAATAAAAGAACAACCTTCTGTAGACAATAGAGGTCACAGTTTTCATCCAATCTTTATGAAATTTGGTCAGAATGTTTATCTTGATGAAATCTGGGTTGGGATTTTATTTGGGTCATCTGGGGTCAAAAACTAGGTCACTAGGTCAAATAATAGAAAAACCTTGTGTAGACATTAGAGATCACAGTTTTCATCCAACCTTTATGAAATTTGGTCAGAATTCTTGATGAAATCTGGGTGGGATTGTATTTGGGTCATCTGGGGTAAAAATCTAGGTCAAATAAATAGAAAAACCTTGTGTTGACAATAGAGGTCACAGTTTTCATCCAATATTTATGAACTGTGGTCAGAATGTTTATCTTGATGAAATCTGGATTGGGATTGTATTTGGGTCATCTAGAGTCAGGAACTAGGTCACTAGGTCAAATCATAGAAAAACATTGTGTAGACAATAGAGGTCATAGTTTTCATCTGATCTTAATGAGTCAGGTGAGCGATTCAGGGCCATCATGGCCCTCTTGTTTGTATTCTTATTTGCAGCTATAGGCTTATTAAGCAAGTTAGGCTGTGTCATTCTTAATAAATGTTTATTGAATTTTTATACTCGGAATAGACAGATGTTTGTAGTTATAAAGCACCTTATTGCTTAAGTCACAGCGCAGTTGCAAGTTTTACTGTAACTTCTTATAAATGCACAAGTTTATTTCCTGGCTTGCCAAAACACCTAAACATAGCTCGGATGCCGATGCAGCTGCAAGTAGATTGGTTGCCTTTTTATTGAAAAGCTAATCAGAAAAAAAGATAAAGCACCTTTGCAATAAGAAAAAATAATGCAGTACCTCAAGTGTTACTGGCTCTATCTCAATGCCACGACGGTGTATGAGAGATGGTAATTCACTACGAAACTCTCTCATATCTACAATAACCTGAAAGGAAGAAGAAGGCAGAGATATACTTATTTTAAGTTATTTATATACACTAATATATACTTATTAAGAAAAATGTGATTAATTTGTTTAAAAATAAACAAAATTATTGACATTTTAAGTTTGTTGGTCTATTCCAAGATAGATATGCATGTAAATGTATATGGGTTTACAACTACACAGTTATTCTTTAAGATTTTTCAATTGAATAGTCTAGCTTCAAAACCAATTACACATTTTCTTTCCTTATGGTATGAGAAAGTTTGCTGCAAATGTGCCGATACATTTGTAATCCTAAAACAAGAGATGTGTTTGTCAGAAACACAATGCCCCTAACTGCGCCCCTATGATTTTTTTTATGATTATAGCCCTTTAAAAAAATTCTTTTACTTCCCTTGTAAAAATGATCTGTACCTGCGAAATGATAAATAGAAACAATTTTTCTAAAATAAAATTTATTTTAATTATTAAATACTTACCTGCTATCCCTAGCTATACCTTTTCAAGGTGGGTTAGCTACTCCAAAAATCTTCAAGCGCCGGGAATCGGCCACCTCTCTAGCTAAAAACAGATCAGGTTAATCATAGTATAATGTAGCCTAACCGGAAATCAAGAACCGCAACTCATCTTCCTTTTTTAACTTTATTATGAACATATTAAACGATGAGCGGGGAGGGAGGTGGGACTTACCGATAGCAGGTAAGTATTTAATAATTAAAATGAATTTTATTTAAAAAAAATGTTTTAATATCATAAATACATACCTGCTATCCCTAGCTGATTTTTTAGCTTAGGCGGGAAGGTTCTTATATATTTTCCCATCACAGCAAAACCCATAACAGGTTTTTCAGCCAGAGATAGTAGAACAATGTCCTCATGTAATCTTCGTTAGTGCAGTATTGTACTTATTTCCGGATAGCGCCAGCACATTACGCCATGGAAGAAACTACAGTTTGAGCCACAACAAGAGGACCCAACATATGTAAATTGTCTTGTTGACACTCAAGAGAACGAAGATAGAATGAGGAAAAAGTGGTCGGATGCCCCCAGAAGGCAGCTTTTAGCACTTCCGAAAGTGGAACATTATTAATATACGCCCACGAAGCCGAAAGAGCTCTTAATTCATGTGGTCTAATCTTAAACAGGGATAAATCTCTAGATGACAGAGAAGAGTAAGCCTTCCTTATGGTCGAGGCTACCCAGCAAGAAATAGAAGCCGCAGACACATCCCCCTTTTAATGGAATGAAAAGTATCTTACGAGAACCCCCAAAAGACTTAACTCTTTTGATATAGATCTTCAAAGCCCTGACTGGACAAAGAATTCTCTCATCATCATCATGTCCACAAGTCCTAGAAAGACTTGAAACTTTGAAAGGTTTAGAAGCCATAGAGGGGAATTGATTTTTAGCAAGGAATCCTGGTTGACTTAACAAAGTAACAGATCCATCTGAGGAATCAAAACGAAGATGACCATCCTCGATAGACAGAGCATGAATTTCACTTCTACGTTTGGCTGAAGCCATAGTAAGCAGAAACACGGTTTTCCAAGTTAGTAACTGTATAGAAGCCTGGTCAAGAGGTTCAAAGGGAGCCTTGATAAGCGAACCTAACATACAAGCTAAATCCAATTTAGGTGCAAGTGTACGAGAAACGAGACGTTTGAGTTCCATAGCTCGAATAAGTTCCGAAACAGCTGGATCAGCACATACTTGTGATTACTTAGTAAAGGCCAAGGTATGCGAAATCATAGATCTGTATCCTTTGATGGAGCTAAGAGAAAGTTTCTTATCATCAAAAAGATAGATGAGAAAATCTGCTATACGTCTAGCAGAGGGATTGAGGGGATCAATCTTCCCTCGAATACACCCATTAGAGAAGAGTTTCCAGTGAGCATCATAGACTGCTTTGGTGGACTTCCTCCTTTCAGAAGCAACGAGGGTTGAAGCCGTGACAGAACATCGTTTCTTCTGCAGTGATTGCATGATAATGGCCAAACGTGTAAGTGGAACATTGCTGTAACCGCATGTAGTCTGCCTCTTTGAGACAGAAGATCTGACCTGTAAGGGAGTTTCCTGGGATAATCGTACAGGAGACTGAGAAGATCGTTTAACCAAGCTCTCCTGGGCCACCAAGGATCAATTAGAAGTATGCGACACGCACTCACCCTGATTTTCGCCAATATTTGGGGAATCAGAATGGGTGGGGGATAGGCGTAGGCGTCCAGTTGGTCCCAATCGAACGAAAGCGCGTCTACTGCCCACGCTGCTGGATCGTATACTGGACTCACATACAGTGGAAGCCTGTGGTTGTGTCTGGTCGCAAATAGGTCGACCAGAGGATAACCGAAAATGAGAAAGATCTGATTTGTCACTTCTTGATGAAGTGTCTACTCTGATGGTAGTAACTGGTGTTTTCGAGACAACCCATTAGCCAGGGCGTTGAGGCGACCTGGAATATATTTGGCCAGAAGAGAAATATTGAGCGTCTTGCAAAGAACAAGTAATTCCTTGGTTTCCAGATACAGGGAGTGAGAATGTGTTCCCCCCTGTGCCTGTATGTAAGTCACAACTGACGTGTTGTCTGTTGACACCATCACACACGCGTCTCGAAGACGTGACTGGAAATGAGATACTGCTAGAAAAACTGCTCGCATTTCTAGATTGTTGATATGTAGCTGTGACTCCTGATGAGACCACCACCTTGAAATTATAAGACTGAGTGGTTCCAGATGAGCACCCCATCCTTCATTGCTCGCATCCGTAATTAGAAATAAAGAAGGTTGCGGAGGAAGAAGGGGTACTCCTGCCAAGTGATTGTTCTCGTCTAGCCACTACTGAAGATGAGGTACTAATTCTGGACAAAGTGGAATCTTTGTAAACAGATTGTACGGAGACCATTTCCAACACGCTGAGAGGTAAGGCTGAAGAGGACGAAGGAACAGACGACCCAACTGCACAAAGCCTGCTACTGAGCTCAGGATACCGTTCAGAGAGAAGAATTCTTGAGCTGTTATATGAGATTGGGACAAAACCCATTTGACTTTCAGCAGAAGGTCTGATATACGTTGACGTGAAACTCTGACCCGATTGACTTGAGTCAAAAAAAATCATTCCCACCAAAGTGAAATCTTGAGAGGGAATGAGATCTGACTTGTCCGCATTTAGGAGTCCTACGGATAGGAGTTCCTTCCAAGAGAATTCTAGGTGATGCAGAAGCAATTGACGATCGAGCTGGTGTAACAGCCAGTCGTCGAAATATTGGAGAAGAAGGTTACCTCGCACCCGGAGGTGTGCTCCGACCGCAGCCATTAGTTTGGTAAAGACTAGTGGAGCCGTTGTCAACCCAAATGGTATCGCTATGAACTGGTAGACCTGGCCTTGAAAGGCAAATCGCAGGTACTTCCGGTAGTTGGGATGTATAGGAACATGGAAGTATGCATCTTCCAAGTCCAAGGACACCCTCCAGTGCAGGGGTTTGATGGAGTCCCGTATGAACGACGGAGTCTCCATTTTGAAAGTTGGTTTGAGTAGATACATGTTGAAGGCTTTTAAGTCTATTACTGGTCTCCAGGAACCATTTTTCTTTTGAACAAGAAAAAGACGACTGTAAAATCCTGGAGAATATGGATCTTGTACCCTTTCTACCGCCTGTTTTTCCAGAAGAACACGAATGGACTCTGGAATATGTGGATGATGAGATACCAGTTCTATGGGGACGCGTGAAAGAGGAGTTCTGTTCTCGAATTGAATAGTCAGGCCTTTTGCAACAAGAGAATGAACCCAAGCGTCCGAAGTTATTTGAAGCCATCGATTTGAAAAATGAGGAAGTCTGGCTCCTACTGGTATTTCCGGCATAGGCGGAGAAGGTGGTAGAAAGGGTTGCTTCTTAGGGCTGATAAGGAGGCCCGCCCCTGCCGACAGGAGGTTCGGAATTCCTCTTATCTAGCTGAGATTTTTTTCTTTTTAGCAGGGTTTCTAACAGAGGACCTCTGAGAAAAAGATGGTCTGTTACTTGGAGTAGATCTATTTGAACCTGACCGAGGATTCCAGGAAGGTTTTTTAGAGAAAACATAAGTCCTCTTATCCTTCTTAACTACTGGACCTGCCGGTGGTCTAGAAGCCGGTCGCTTAGGGGCCCCATGACGTTGTCCAGAGTTATTTCTTGCAAGAGAAGCATGAAGTTGATCATCTTTATCAGCTGGGAGTGCTTCTTGTATCTTTCCACCGAAAAGAAATCCTGATGAGAGAGGTGCTGCCCTGAGCGAATTCATACGTGGCTCTTATAGAAAATCTTTAGGTAAAGATGAAAGGATAAGATCTCTACGAATCCTTAACATCTCCGACATTGAAGAAGCAGCATTATGTGAAAGGTTCAATGTCGTTCGGGATAAATGTATCAATAAATCCCGAAGTTCATCCGGAACTGAATCTGACCAATCACAAACAAAGCGCAAGATACTGTGAAACCATTTATTTTGGTCAGCACGAAATTTCGTCTTTTTTTTTTAAATGACTATTTCGTCAGCACTTAAATTCGTCCATTTCTGGTTTTGAAAAAAACGCGTCCGATTTGTTTGTAATGTTTGTAATACATGTAATACGCGGTTTCGAAAAAATCGTGCTGGGGAAAGAAGGGTGACACTTGGTAGTCACTTGCAGGAGGTGGGCCTTGTTTGGCATATGCCATTTAACAAGTCTGTTATTTCAGGTGATAGTAACTGTCCCTTATTATTTTATGTCATTGACACGTTCTTTGTTATGATTAGCGGATAAGTGGGACTGAATAGCCGTTAACGAGTGTTTTAAACAACGAAGCCAATTGCCAATCAGTCTTTTTCCATTACAATCACGGACAACCAAACACCAATCAATATGTTCTTTATTAATTTGTAATAAAAGCGCAGAATATATTTCAGTCAGGTGTTGATCACACATCGTCATATTTTAATTGCGTTTAATAGTATTGTCTATAATCCGGATTCGCCGCGTGTTGGCTGTATAATCTGCAACACCCCTGAAAAACACAATACACACAATGGGTAATGAAGTTGTTAACAATTAGCGCTAATAAACACTATTATACCTAAACGAAGTCGACGCATTCGATACAGCCCTATTGCATTCGCGATTTACAGGAAATGTCAGTACACTGTATAATGTACACCCCTTTGTGTCAAAACCGGATTTAACTTGAGTGTGAATAGTCGACTGTTTCATGTTCTTTGTATCAATACCATCCGGGTATCTGTACTATAAGTATACCAGTCTACAAACAAGGTGCGCGCTTCCGCATATGGGTATTCTGACGTTCAAATAATTGACCTACGTTTTAGCGTTCACGCCGTCGAACGCATTTAGCAATATAACTCGTTTTTTTCACTATTTCTTTACTTGCAAACAATACTAGTGACTTATAACTTACCTTGCAATCTTTTTTTCTCGCATTTTGCGAGTGTGCGAGTGTTAATTTCGAGCCCTGTGTATATGCGTGGATTACGCTGGATTTAAATGCCTCATGCCTACGGTAATTCAGTCTTATTTGTTTCAAATATTGGACATGATTGTTCGTTAGGATCTTGAATTCGTCCATCGGTCGAATGACGAAAACGAACATTAATGTCTGACGAATAATAATGGTTTCACATTAGTTGCTAGCATTAAGTCTAATTGGTTAGATAGACCTAACGCTCTTCTCTCACTTCCTTTCCATTGTTCTAAGATGGAAGAAGGAACCGAAACCGATGTTGGAGAACTAGGTATGGTTAGCAATAGTTTATTCATGTCAGGATCCTGAATCGGTAATTGAGAGAAATCTTAACCAGAATTCGGATCAGGTACTGGAGGCTTATAGATTCGAGTACGTTCCTGAGTTTTTGGTTCGGAGAAATCTTTAGGTACTCTGAATATCTCTCCTCGTTTAGGAATCGTTTTATTGATTGATTCCAACGACTGAAACACAGATAAAACTGAAGCACCAATCGGAAGACGTGTATCAAGGCGGGAACTCGCCTTAGTAACCCTGTTAGGATCAAATGTACGAACCAACTGCTCAGTGACCGAGATGGTCGAATTAGCAGACACCTCCACAGGTCGAGAACAATACTCTTCGCCAAGAGTCTTGAAAATGAGCTCGTATATCTGATGAATGGGTGCTAAATACTGATCAGTATCATTATCTGCATCCGATTCATGCTCACTGTCAACAACGCCAGAGGTGTGCAAAGAATCCATAGAAAAAGTGGTAGGAATGATAGGAGGATTATCCTGCACCAAATGATGATTCTCTGGTAACGAAGAATGACTATCCGCAAGGTCGACACACTGATAATTAAAACCGGAAAAAAGACGGTGAATAATCAGAAGTGACAGGTACATATTGTCCAAAGGAATTTTTAACCCATGTGTCACGCATAGACGGAGTAGCAGCCGGGGGTATCCGACTAGGAATAGAAGAAGATACCCTCGGTGCAGACAAAACAGCCGTTGTGGTGAGATGAACACCAGAAGTGAAGGGCTGTGAAATCGGATCAGTCACTGACACATGTGTTGACATCACAATGGAAGCTGGTGCATAGGGTATGAAGACATTACAATCAGAAATAGGATAGTTATGTGACCAGTCATGAAAGTCGGAGGGACAATGCTTCCGTGAAGCTTGTCTACGACCTTTATTCCTGTGATGCCGAGAGCTAGAACGGCTACGACGGGAATGACGTCTCCTCGAATATCTTTTCCGTGATGATCGAGATGATCGATAATGATCATAACGATGCCGGGAATGAGGACTGCTCGGTGAATAAAAGCGTGTCCGACGTCTACCTCTATAGTCGGAACTAGTCGACGACGAATATGCATTCGACGACGAAGAAGTGGAATAGTCCGATGAAGGAGAACGTCTGTTTATGGTCGTTTAACAGTGACTGGCAACTGTTGACCGGTTAATGATCAGTGCATGTTGACCGGTGTTTGGTGACCGGTACCCCTTGCCCGGTGACCGGTAGTATTGACCGGTGACCGGTAGTACGGACCGGTGACCGGACCGGTCATCAGTCACAGATGACCGGTGACCGGTGGGTTGGACTGGTGACCAGACCGGTCCCCGGTGCCTTGGACCGGTGCCCGGACCGGTGCCTTGGACCGGTGACCGGTCCTCGGTGCTCTGGACCAGTGACCTGACCGGTCAACGTTACCCAATGATGTACCTGTCATGACATGACCATCGTTGTCACCGGATAATGACCGTATGGCGGGTGCCAATTGGTCTGGCATTGGTCGATGTCCTTGACCAATGTCATCAGGCAAAGACCGGCTGACGGTTGTCGCCATATGGTCTGATGTTGATCGACTTTCCAATGGTAAATTACGATCGCCATCTTGCCTGAAACCCGGTGACTGATGCTGCAATATATCATCTGACGTCTGTAAAGTCACCGGGCATTAACCATCTGGTGAAGGTTCATCTGGTGGTTTCCTGCTCAAAAACGTTCTGCGACATATTGCTTTTTGCCAAATGTCGTCGTCCCATGAACTACAAATAGAACATTTATGGTCAACCGTACATAAAGTGCATTATAAACAAGTGTTGTGGTTATCCCACGACGCTTTTAAGTGACCACAAACGCCACGTAGTTGAAAACTCATTCTAATTTCTTCAAATAGAAAAAAGAAAGGAATCTAAGCAAGAAACAATATTTTGATGGATAAAAACATTAAACACGGTATATAAACTTTACAAAATATAGTCAATACTTTTTGACTAAACCACGAAAAGCACGTGCACAAGTGCACGAGCCCGTAGAATGACCCGGCAAATCTGAAACTAATACTATTTACAACGAAATTTAAAGAGAAAAGATTTCTGAATATAGCAGAAATGACAAATTATGTAATTTATCAAATCGGAAACCCAAAACACCGCGCAGAAATGAAAGAAAACACCAAATTCCACAGGAGAAGAAAAAAGACGGTCTGTCTCGGCGTTCTCCAGAAATGGATGATGAGTTGTGATTCTTGATTTCCGGTTAGGTTACATTATACTATGATTAACCTGATCTGTTTTCAGCTAGAGAGGTGGCCGATTCCTGGCGCTTGAAGATTTCTGGAGTAGCTAACCCACCTTGAAAAGGTATAGCTAAGGATAGCAGGTATGTATTTATGATATTAAAATTATCTCCCTTTAACGCTTGTTACTTCCCTTGGATTTGTTTTATTTACCTTTAACCTTGAAGGATGACCTTTACCTTTCACCACTCAAAATGTGCAGCATGCCAAATACCAAGTTGCTATCTTCAATATTGCAAAAGTTATGGCCAATGTTAAAGTTTTTGGACAGACGGACGGACTGACAGTCAGTTCAAATGCTATATGCCACCCTACCGGAGGCATAAAAATCGACATGTATTTGCAATTCCATAAGTAAGGAAACAAAAGAATCCTGCAGGGGAGGAAGAGACTTTACTTCGAGTCTGTGGTGAAAAAACTGGTGGGTAATATAAATGATTTCAAACAGATCATTCAGGAATCCATCATTGTTGCCCTATTGCATATGATTGTCAATATAATTCTACAGCTCTAATGACAGCAATTGAGGTGGTGGGTTGTAAGGGTCATCTTAAGGTTTGGGATGAGCCTTTCTCGTTGCAAGAGCAATTAGTTCTTTGGCCACACCCCTATGCCAAATTCAATCATTTGTTTTACAGGAGCTTTTAAAATAAAAAAATGAGTCAAGCGTGAGAGGAAAGTAAGAACACAATCTAATAAAATTTGTCAAAATTTCAACAAAATATTGCAAAATCAGTTCATCCACTTTTTAAATCCAAGGATTAACCCAGGGTATAAATTTATAAACACTTAAAACATCTGGGCCATGATATTGGATGTATAACCATGCCAACCAACAATATTCGAGCTGATACTTGTGACAGTGGGATGGAATTAATTAAAACCTGCATGATAAATGTTAGGTAGATATATTTTCTGTGGCCGAATAATTCAAGTATCTGACGGTGTGTTTTGGTATGCACATGTTTTAAAAATGCAATTTTGTTAAAATCTAAGGGTAAAACTGTGAACGGCCAGTTGTCTAAGGATGGATGCGTAAATACACAATTAATTCATTACGTTGTGCTCATTAAACACAAGCATAATTCGTGTATAACAAGCATTCCAAGCTAAACAAACCAGCTTTATCAAACATTATAGTAATATTTAATTAATAATAAAGGTACTGTAGGATGTAAGAATACATTAGATCTTGCATGTTCACATATATATCAGACAATACATGTTCATTTGTACTTACTTTACTAACTGCAGGATCTGTGGATTGTCCCCCTTTTCTAGTGTTCACAGGGGCATTAGCAGGAGTTGTGTCCCTTGCCTGGTCAGTATCATTCTTCCCCTCCCTTTCCTCTGGGATAACCATGGTCTGGAATAAAATATCAGTAGCTCTGATTCAATCATGTTTGAAATGTCTAGCATTAACATTTTGTATGCATATCTTAATGTGTTAAACAGTGTTTTCCACATTTTACCTGGTAACGCAGTTCTTTATCTCACCAAGAAATTAATTATCTGAGCAAACCATTCAGACAAACGTTTTTAGCAAGTTTGATGATTATTTGGCTACAAATTCTGCAGCGTTAACATTGTTGTTTTTTGTTTTACTAATTCACTAATTATTTAGTCTTTGAGATATTAACCAGTAAGGGATTGTCCAAGATGTCCTTATAGAAATTATCTGAGCATTGTAAAAGAAATCTGACAAAAAAGAATGATTATCGTATTCTTCAAATTAAAAAGATGATGACTCATTTTCACAACATTTATTGTTTCATTTATTTTTATATAAATGTTGCATTTAGTCACTCTCATTATTTAGTGTATTGAGCCTTTGAGGTGTTAATGAAGTCTTCAATAAAGCTAGATAAGAAAAACAACTCTGTCTAATGTTTGTTTTAAAAGTGTGCAAACAGTCTCATAATCTGCTGAGATATTATAGGAACAAATTACCTGAGCATTTAATTATCACAGCTTTCACATGGGTTATGACTATCTGAATACAAGCACAGTATCCGGATATAACAAGAGCACCGCATAATGGGTGCCACACTCGGCTGCGGGTGCAGTTTTGAATATATACAAGCAAATTCTTTGAATTGATATCCCCCGCCAATATGCTTCTGGACACAAAAGTGTTATATTTGACACTAAAAAAAGCATTTCTTCAAGATACAAAGGGCCATCTCCGTTATTAACAGATGGTGTACAGTGCCATTTGGCGTGCATCATCTTCTTATAATATATAATATATATATATATATATATATATATATATATATACTCATAACAAGTTTCAATGAAATCTGCCAAAGCACTTCCAAGATATGGCTCCAGACACACAAAAAGCTTTTTTTCAAGATAAAAAGGGCCATAACTCCGTTATTAACGGATGGTGTACAATGCCATTTGGCGTGCATCATTCTGTTATCCATATATGTACGCATACCAAGTTTCAATGAAATCCCCAAAGCACTTCCAAGATATGGCTCAGGACGGACGGACGGATGGACGGACAACGCCAAAACAATATCCCTCCGCCTATGGCGGGGGAAAAAAAGCTTGTCAGATTTTATTTTTTTAAGAGGTCACAGTGACCTTGACCTTTGACCTAGTAACCCAAAAAAGGGTGTGGCATGTAGAACTCATCAAGGTGCAGCTACATATTAAGTTTCAAAGTTGTTGGTGGAAGCACTTTGATTTTAGAGGCAATGTTCAAAACCTTAGCAAAATGTTAAGGTTTTAGCACGACGCGACGTCGGACGACAAGCTGGCTATGACAATACCTTGGGTTTTAGCCGAGCTAAAAATATCCATCATTTGTTGAAAAACTTTGTATCTCCTGATACACAAATTTGACTGTTTTTTTTGCCCCAAATATTACGTAATTGTTACCCCCTTTTCCCTGATCAGGTACTCGAAGGCCTCTTTCTCCTTGCGCAGGCTGGTCAGATATCTCTGCTCCTCCACTGAGCCTACGTACATGAGGAAGTAGACACGCAGGGGTCTGTCAGGATGGGTGGCTCTGTAGACCTAACATAGACAGGGAAAACTGGTCTTAATGCATGTGAGTTAATTGATGTCCCAGATTATTAAGGTGTTAAGGTGTTTTTTGTTTGTTTGAAGAAGTCTTCTTAAGTAAAAATCCAGTTTAGGCAAAAAGTGTCGTCTCTTATTAACTTGTGCGGACTGCACAGGCTAATCTAGAACAACACTTTACAAACATGTATTGAACACATGTATTAGTGTGTGGACAGGCCACCAAATCTGTATGAATTACTCTCTCTAACAGCATAACAATAGTTGATTTTTGCTCTATAACTTGAGCTTTGTCATAAACATGAAGAGTACACCCCAACCGTTGTGTCAGCTTAGTTGAAAATAAAAAATCAGAAAAAAGGAAACTGCACATCTACAATTCCGGGTGATGACATATTTGAAGTTTCAGTGTAATTGCTCAGAAATGTCAAAAGTTTGCTTAATAACAAAAACATATCAGGGGGATAAATACAGAGACCAACCTCAGAACCCTTAACAAACTACATATCTGAATCTTAAAGGAACACAACCTCACTCTAGGAAAACAGGGCTTAAAGCACCAGCAAAGTTGTTCCAGATTAGCCTGTGTAGTCTGCACAGACTAATCAGGGACTACACTTTCTGCCTAAGCTGAACTTTTTTTTAAAGAGATTTCCTATAAAAAATCCATAAAAGCTGTAAGTATCGTCCCAGATTAGACAATGAAGTCTGCACAGGCTAATCTGGGACAATACGTTACACACATGCATTACACCCAGTTTCCTCAGAGAGTGGCTGACACAGACCTACCTCTAACTGCCTCACAAACTCCATATCTGGGTCGTAGAGGACCACGGGAGGCTGACACAGACCTACCTCTAACTGCCTCACAAACTCCATATCTGGGTCGTAGAGGACCACGTAAGTTGGCTGCACCTCGCCCAGTGTGCGTACCAGACTGAACGGGTCCGAGCAGCCGTGCAGGGGGTGTATCACTGTGACAGGCTCCGGCAGCAGAGTGAAATAGGCCTCCTGGGAGGAGCATGGGGGCGTACCAGCACGCTGAACAGTGTTGTAACAAGAAAACAGACATGTTTGTTTTGTTGGGTTTGTAGTTTTCACCAGTATTTCAGTTTTATCTCGGTAATTGATTTACTAACTTACACTAATGAGAAAGCATGTTTACCACTAAGTTACGTGAGGACACTTATACAAGAGAGTAACAACTTCCTTACTTGAATCAGAAATAGGGGAAGAATGGCCTCATGATCAAATCCCACATACAATGTGCCATGTTAACATTCATGATTTCAGATTTATAATTCTATGAAAATAATGTTATTTTATTGTGAAAGATATCTCCTTAATAACGTGTTTCCCCTCACACAATATGACAGTTATGCTTTAAACTTGATTTTTTTTTAACATATTAGTTCTTGTTAATTCGCTTTGTTAGATCATTTTTATGACTTGCTAAACAATAATTATTATGATATTTATCCAACGTGGGACAACAATCTATGTATGTGTAACAGTTAAAAACTTGATAACATATCCTTACAGTATCAGCTGACCCATCAGTCGCCTGGTTTGACCCTTCCATCTGGGTCAGTGTCTGTTGATCTGAGACCTTTTGTTGCTTAGCAATACGCTTTTTCTGAATTTTAGAGTGAAAAAAAAGAAAATCAATAAAATATTGAATTGCAGAATTATGCACGACAGATTAGGATCTATTGATAAATGAAGTTTAAAATTAATAGCTTTGAAACTATGAAAAAAAAACAAGCAAATTCTTTGAATTGATATCCCCCTCCAATATGCTTCTGGACACAAAAGTGTTATATTTGACACTCAAAAAATCATTTTTTCAAGATACAAAGGGCCATAACTCCATTATTAGAGATGGTGTACAATGTCATTTGGCGTGCATCATCCTCTGATCCATATATATATTCTCATACCAAGTTTCAATGAAAGCCACCAAAGCACTTCCAAGATATGGCTCCGGACGGACGGAAAGACGGACAGACGGAAAGACGGACGGACGGACAACGCCATGACAATATCCCTCCCCCTATGGCAGGGGATAACAACATGAAAATTGTGTACAGATTGACAATTTCACAGTTTGACAGATAATTTGATTACTATAGGGCTGATGAAAAAACTTGCAAGGCCCTATTTAATGCTTCCTGAACATACCTTGCTATATTCAATGTATTCTCCCTTGCTGGCTATAGACTTATTATACAGCCTGCCCAGTAAACTTTCACTGCCATCACAAAGATACTGAAAACAAACGAAGTTTGAACAATTTTTATGAATGCTTTTTTTTTCAGACATAAAAATAAACAAGAGATGTGTTCGTCAGAAACACAATGCCCCCTATTGTGCCTCTTTGAAATATTAATTTTTTTACCTTAAACCTTGAAGGATGACCTTCACCTTGAACTTCCACCACTTAAAATGTGCAGCTTCATGAGAACGCCGCTTTGAATTTTTTTCTTTTGACCTTTGACCTTGAAGGATGACTTTGACCTTGAACTTCCACCACTCAAAATGTGCAGCTTCATGAGAACGCCGCTTTGAATTATTTTTTTACCTTTGACCTTGAAGGATGACCTTGACCTTGAACTTCCACCACTCACAATGTGCAGCTTCATGAGAATGCCGCTTTATATATATATTTTTTTTTTTTTTACCTTTGACCTTGAAGGATGACCTTGACCTTGAACTTCCACCACTCACAATTTGCAGCTTCATGAGAACGCCGCTTTTATTATTTATTTGTTTTTACCATTGACCTTGAAGGATGACCTTGACCTTTCACCACTCAAAATGTGCAGCTTCATGAGATACACATGCATGCCAAATATCAAGTTGCTATCTTCAATATTGAACAAGAGATGTGTTTGTCAGAAACACAATGCCCCCTACTGTGCCCCATTTAAATAAAATTCATATTTATCATTTGGCAGGTATAGAAATCATCTCCCTTTAAAGGTTATTACTTCCCTTGAATTTTGTCCAATCCAACCGGGGGTGAGAGGGGGTGGGGAGGGTCTCACAGTCAAATATGACCATGTCAGACATCACTGACAACCAAGGCCTGTGGTTTTAAAGAGATCATAGCCGGAGTTGATCATGTATCTATGGACATAAGTTCACAGGTATGTAACGAACATCAAAGAAATTATAATTACATGTATATCATTTAAAAAAAAACTTTGACAAATCAATCATTTGGGTTATAAATAATCAAAATAATAAATCTGTACAGTACCTGTGAAAACAACTTCAATTCTTGGTAAGGAAATATATAATATGAGATTTATAATTATATAAATTACTTCCCTTTAAAATAATTGTCTGTAACACATGTCTATTTTTTAGTAGCAAATAATTAAAAGCCACTACCGTGACTTTAGATTCACCACTCAAAATGTGCAGCTCCATGAGATACACATGCATGCCAAATATATAAAGTGGCTATGTTCAATATTGAATAATTTTCTCCCTTTTTAAAGCTTATTACTTCCCTTAAATCTGTATTTTTTACCAAAGACCGTAAAGGATGACCTTGACCCTGACCTTTTACCACAATGTATTTGTCAGAAACACAATGCCGCCTACTGCGCCGCTTTATTTAACAAAAATATATACGTGGGCAGGTCAGATAACTATGTCCATTTAAAGCATATTACTTCCCTTGACTTTGTTTTTTCGACCCTAGACCTTGGAGGATGATGTTCACCTTGAAATTTTACCACTCAAAATGTGCAGCTCCATGAGATACACATGCATGCCAAATATCAAGGTGCTATCTTCAATATTTAAAAAGTTATGGCCAATGTTAAAGTTTTTTTTTCGGACGGACGGACAGACACACTGACTGAGACAGTTCAACTGCTATATGCCACCCTACCAGGGGCATAAAAAGTTATGGCTAATGTTAAAGTTTTCGGACGGACAGACGCCATATATTTGACATTTGACCTTGAAGGATGACCTTGACCATCACCTTTCACCACTCAAAATGTGCAGCTCCGTGAGATGCACATGCATGACAAATTTCAAGTTGCTATCTTTAATATTGAAAAAGTTATGGCCAATGTTAAAGTTTTTCAGACGGACAAAATGTTCAGCTTCATGAAATAAGTTTTTGGATGGATGGACAGACGCCATATATTAAACATTTACCTTGAAGGATGACCTTCACCTTTCACCACTCAAAATGTGCAGCTCCGTGAGATGCACATGCATGCCAAATATCAAGTTTCTATCTTCAATAATGCAAAAGTTATGGCGAACGTTTTTTTCCGGACGGACAGACATACACACATACTGACATACACACATACTGACATACACACATATTGACATACTGACTGACGGACAGTTCAACTGCTATATGCCACCCTACCGGACCATATTGAAATAATGCTATGATATAGATAATTCAAGTATGTTTGATGTCAGGTGCTGACCAATGCTCCGTACAAATAGGATTCTTGCCTTAAAATTAGTTTACCCCCAATCATTATTTTTTTAATTAAATACCATTTAAAACCATGTCTATCATAATAAAGGGTACTATGAGAAAATGTCAAATAGATCTAATTATACCAGGTAAGTGCTGATGAAGCCACACCACCAGAAAGTACTCCCCTTACTTCTCTGATCTGTGCACATGTGCGATCATCCTCTGCTGCAATAAGGACACGCCCAGGCCCAAGTTCGCGGACAGCCTGCGCGTTGTGGGAGGCTATCTCCTCCATCACCTGCCCCAGGGCTGTCCACTTGGGACACACCTCCAACTGAGGCGTCTCTGTAAGGGACAGTGGTGAGGATGTATGGGAGAATTATAACAAGAACAGGAGTGACATTGTCATGGGTAACAAAGATATAACAGTTCATGGAAGACCCTGGCTGCCAGTCGCTATCATGTGTGTGAGAGAATACCTGTAAAGTACCAGTAACAATAAGGACTTTCATGGCTTTACAATGTGGGTGTCAGAATATTTGGTAACTAGCCATGACAATATTTTAAAAGTGTTTTCCAGATTTGTGAGCATTTTTTTCCTTAATATCTTCACAGTTTTTCCCTTTTTATATATAATTACCTGGTTTTGATGTGTCCACTTCCGGTTTTGGCTTCTTGTTTTTTCTTTGGTCTCCATATAAACGTAACCTGGCACACTGAAAACAAAGACCACTGCTACAGGGTTTTATTAACATGGGAGAAATTCTTACAGGGATCTATTCACCGATTTACCAATTGACATTGAAAAATGAACAATAATCATCAAAATATTGTCAAAAATACCCCTGACCTCGCATATTGTAATATGTAACAACTTGCGTTCATAATGCCATAGAATCTAGGTTGAAAGAGGGGCGTAAGAAGCTATTTTTATATTGGAAATATGAATTGCAAGATGAAAAACAGACACTCTTTCCAGATGATTTTTACTTCTAGCATGAAATTTTAATCATTGTGACCATGGAAAGTACTTGACAATGGAACAAAACAACTTGACAGCTTGCCTGTGGTTAGAATTAATAACCTGTATAACATGCAAACATTACACTGACACCGACTCTCAAACAGGCATTATTATATTACAATACTGTGACAATGAATAAACAAGCTTTAGTACTACAATAACGAAATGTGGCTAAAACAATATCTATGCTCATATACTGTATAACTCTCAGGTTATTATTGGAAAGCTATAACTTGACACAATAGCTCATACATACTACAAACAGGTTATCTGCAGCCTCCAAAAACAACCAGCCTGTGTTCTGTCCAAACTGCTTCTCACTGGTTCTGCATATACACAAGTTATTTTTATCCAATATGAAAATGGCTCATTGAATTACTTGTATGTAAAAAAGTTTACATAAAGGTATATAAAAATTCATACTAGAAAATAGTTTTGATTTATTTAACCTTAATAATAACTTTGATATTCCACCAGGTAGTTATATTTGCATCTTTTATGCATCTTTCATTCCAGTCATTACTTTGGCCAAAGCTAAAAAATGTTCGAACTACGGGAATGCATCCTATACTCAAGTGCAACTAATACCCATGGAAAAACAGTATGTAGAAAATAAATAAAAAAAACATTTTGTTTTTCTATTCAGGTATTTGCAGATAAACATAACAAATTATCAATTTATATTACATGATGCACAAACCATATTGTGATGTACAGAAATCAGATCATAAACCAAAAAAATGCATTTCCAAAACATCCTAGTAACTCTAAACGATAAGACCCACACAATTTTAACACACACAATGCCACATTCATATTGACACATACATTCAACGATCTTTGCACTTTCTGTCACAACCCTGCTGACTTACTTAACAGAGTTGATCACGTTATAGAAGGTGACACAGTCATATTGACACATACATTCAACATTCTTTGCACTTTCTGTCACAACCCTGCTGACTTACTTAACAGAGTTGATCACGTTATAGAAGGTGACACAGTCATATTGACACATACATTCAACATTCTTTGCACTTTCTGTCACAACCCTGCTGACTTACTTCACAGAGTTGACCATGTTGTAGAAGGTGACACAGTCATACTGAGTGAGGTGCCTGGAAAATAAGACAGCCAAGTTACTCAAAGTCTGACAACCTTGTGGTGATAAAATGCTTTAATTTGAAAGATAATCGGCAGGCATGAAAAACAATATTGGGGTTCTGATGTGCGGGCACTGAACAATGGGGGCAGCAGCCACAACCTTAAAGAGGCTTATATTGACCAATTAACAATAATACTGCAAACTTATTTTCATTCTAAAATTATGTCAGGAATAGCAACTGAGTCATGAATTTTATGTATTCAGCTGATGATCATGTTGTTGTTTTTAATAACTTCTGTAACTATCAATTTTATGCCTTAATGGCAAGGATCTAAGCAATATACCTGAGTATGAGCCTGAGTGTTTTGATATCAGACACGAGCTGTCTTGACTTTGCTCCAAGCTGGTGCCACACAGGGTCCAGTTGCAGCCGAATGATCTGCTCAAAGGATTTTGAGATTGCGTTTTCAACTGTGATTTCCTCTGTGTCAATCTACAAGAAAAGCAGTGGAAAGTCAAATGTTGCAATAAATTATCATGTTGGTAAACAAAAAGTATGGTACAAGAATCTGAAATAAACAAGAGATTGCCAAGCAATATGGTCCCCTACCGGGGAAACTCCACCATTGTCAGATTTTAAAAATATATTTGTTGCCATAGCAACCGTAATTATTGACGTAGGAACAAAATGAAATGCCATGCATAATCTCCATATTGCCATCTATCCACGTTTTAAGTTTCATAAAAAAATATGAAGAACTTTTAAAGTTATTGCAGGATCCAGAAAAGTGTGACTGACAGACAAACTGACAGACGGACAGAGCGCAAACCATAAGTACCCTCCGGTTTCACCGGTAGGGGACAATAACTGTTTAAACTAATGAAGGATTTCTGATTTAAAAAGTAACTAACGGTAACAGTCACAACCAATTGGATGCACTTACGGCGGTGGTGTATCTCTTGAGCTCCTTCACGCAGGCGTTGATGAGGTCCAGTAGTGCAGCCTGGCAGGCCACCATGCTGTCTGTGAGAGGAACGTGGATCTCAACTACATCGATCTGAATGGGTGAAACTAAATGCTGTGAGAGGTACGTGGATCCCAACTACATCGATCTGAATGGGTGAGACTAAATGCTGTGAGAGGTACGTGGATCTCAACTACATCGATCTGAATGGGTGAAACACAATCTTAGGGAAATGTTAGGGAAACCTATGAGCATAATTATGAGAAAACTGGGCTTAATGCATGTGCCTTAAGTGTTGTACAACATTAGCCTGTGCATTCAGCCCAGGCTAATCAGGGATTTCGCTGTTATGGTATTTTCAGTTTAAAGGTAGTCTCTTATGAGAAAAAAACTAGTCTAGGCAGAAAGTGTCATCCCTGATTAGCTTGTGGGGACCGCACACATTAATCTGGGACAACACTTTACTCACATGCATTATGCCCATTCTTCCCAGAATGAGTCTCATATATACTGGAAGTTAAATAGCAGAGTGATACTTCCTGCTTCTTTTGGCTTCTCCCTTCCCTCACTGTCCTGCCCCTAAAGGTTGGTCAATAGGCTCAAGCCACGACACTTCTCAGATAGCATGCTGCCTGTGCTGAGAGGGTATATCAACACCACAGGGGAATTGAGAGGTGGGGAAAAACTATGTTATACCATTCCAACCCCACTCCAGCAAACCTTTGTGCTTTACCACATCTATCTGAACAACAAATGCAAAGAAAAAGAGAAATCCTATTAAGATTTCAATTAATTGTAAATTTATTGTTATAAATTACTTAACCAATGACATACTAGCTAATCAGCAAGGTTTCACAAAATATAATGAGTACCATAACTTGATTGTTTAAAATGTATTCACCCTTGAGAATTATTGCAAATATGCAAGCAGTTGTTACCTTGTGTTTATCCATTGCTTCTTGAACATTGGCTTGAAATCGAGGCCACAGGAACAGTCGACGCACGTACAGACTCTTCATTGTTCGCTCCACATGATTGAAACCAGTCATGAATCCTGTGGCATTGTGGGAAAATGATTTTATGAAACCAGTCTGAAAAACACAAAAGTTAAAAAATTTGGATCAGATAAATGTAAGAAACAATTTTTAAACACGGTTTCTAGCTTCTGAAATGTATAATTTATTAAAATACAAGGGACAAAATTGTCACAAAACCAGGTTTTCAATGTGAAAAAAAATCTGATAAAGGGAGACAACTTAAACTAAACTGATTGAATAATTAACCCCCTTTGTTTCAAAATAAATCTATTTTTAGTCGTGGCGACCTTGTCCTTTGAAGTATTGACGTAATTCTTTCTTGCGACACACCGTCCCATGATGGTGAACAAATGTGCCAAATGATTTTAAAATCTCACAATGAATGACATAGTTATGGCCCGGACAAGCTCATTTATGGCCATTTTTTATCTTTGAACTCAAAGCGTGACCTTGACCTTGGAGATATTGACGTAATTCTTACTCGGGACACACCCTCTAATGATGGTGAACAAATGTGCCAAATGATTTTAAAATCTGACAATGAACCACAAAGTTATGGCGCGGACAAGCTTGTTCAGCCCGCCCGCCGACATTTGCCAATCTAATAACCAGTTTTTTTCTTCGGAAAACCTGGTTAAAAAACTATTTAATATACAAATTATGATAAATTTTGTTTATATGAGTTTGTATATTTAATTCCAATTTAATGTTAATTGCAAGAATCAGAAACGTTTAACACAACATACAACCAAGATTTAGCTGTATCAAAACAGTTGAGAACTAGAGCTTTGTCACAGACGTGACGAATACCCCCACATGCCGCATTGACACATAATATTTTGCATGTTGTCTTCACAAAAAACAGCGGACACCATGCTCAATTTTTAAAACGCACTAAGTGACTCCTTGACCTAGTTTTTGACCCAGAAAGGCCCATGTTCTAACTTCGCCTTGAGATCATCTCCATAAAACTTCTGACCAATTTTGGTGAAGATCGGATGTAAATTACTTGAATTAGAGAGCGGACACCATGCTAAATGTTAAAAAACGCACTAAGTGACCCCGTGACCTAGTTTTAGGCCCGGAATGGCCCATGTTCAAACTTGTCCTAGAGATCATTTAGATAAAACTTGTGACCAAGTTTGGTGAGGATTGGATGAAAACTACTTGAATTAGAGAGCGGACAACATGGTGAGGTTTAAAACGCACTAAGATACCCAGTGACCTAGTTTTTGACCCGGCATGACCCATATTCAAACTTGACCTAGACATCATCTAGATAAAACTTCTGACCAAGTTTGGTAAAGATTGGATGAAAACTACTTGAATTAAAGAGCGGACAACATTGTGATGTTTAATACGCACTAAGTGACCCCGTGACCTTGTTTTTAACCCAGCATGACCCATATTCAAACTTGCCCTAGACATTATCAAGATACAACTTCTGACCAATTTTGGTGAAGATTGGATAAAAACTACTTAATTAGAGAGCGGACAACATGGTGAGGTTTAAAGCACACTAAGTGACCCCGTGACCTAGTTTTTGACCCGGCATGGCCCATGTTCGAACTTGACCTACACATCATCTGGTTACAACTTCTGACCAAGTGTGGTGAAGATCTGATTTAATTTACTTGAAATAGAGAGCGGACACCATGCTCAATGTGTAAAACATACTAAGTGACCCTGTGACCTAGTTTTTGATCAGGCATGGCCCATGTTCGAACTTGGCCTTCAGATCATCTAGATAAAACTTCTGACCAAGTTTGGTGAAGATTGGATGAAAACTACTTGAATAAGAGAGAGGACACCATGCTGAATGTTAAAAAACGCACTAAGTGACCCCGTGACCTAGTTTTTGACCCAGCAAGGCCCATGTTCGAAGTTGGCCTTAAGATCATCTAGATACAACTTCTGACCAAGTTTGGTGAAGATTGGATGAAAACTACTTGAATTAGAGAGCGGACAACATGCTGAATGTTTAAAACACACTAAGTGACCCCATGGCCTGGTTTTTGACAATGCAAGGCCCATGTTCGAACTTGGCCTTAAGATCATCTATATACAACTTCTGACCAAGTTTGATGAAGATTGGATGAAAACTACTTGAATTACTGAGCGGACAACATGCTGAATGTTTAAAACGCACTAAGTGACCCCGTGACCTAGTTTTTGACCTGGCAAGGCCCATGTTTGAACTTGGCCTAGACATCATGTAGATACAACTTCTGACCAAGTTTGGTGAAGAACTGATGAAAACTACTTAAATTAGAAATCGGACACTTAATACGGACCAACAGACAGACCAACCAACCGACCGACCAACAAGTTCACTCCTATATACCCCCCTAAACTTCGTTTGTGGGGGTATAAATACATTCAAATTATTTTGAAATATTTTTTATGTTTAAGCTCAAACGCTGATTTTTGAATATAATGAGAATGTCATTCACAACTCATTTATGTATGTACAGTCAATCATAGTTTTTCATATATACTTCAGACTCTTGTTTATTGAACGTAAACATAAGATGTTATAATATTTATATACAGCAATACAAGTTCTATGGTCTGCTTTAATTCCTCACAGGAAGTATTCACTGTTCCATTACCTTGTTTTTCTGCCTGAAGAGTCGGAGGATAAACGCTTCCTGGCATGACTCAGCAATTCTGTAAAAACAGAAGTTAAATTCTTCATGTATTTTTAACATCATATATATGGGTATGCATGTTAATCAACAATCAAGAAGAGTTGATTCATTGCAATTGAAAGCACCCATACCAATTATTCAATTAAATTAAGATCATTGACTTCAGATTATAATTATACAAGAGACACGTCACTTCAATATTCAACTTAAGACTCCATCATCAGGAAGCAAATTGATTTCACAGCCCCTGAAGCTTATAAAAAACATATGTTTTGACCCCAAGCGTTGGGTGGTCTGTATTGCCCCATTGTGTACAGTCAGTTTGCCACTGGCTGTAAATGGAATACTAGCAGATGGTATAAAGAATTGCTCTTCTTTTAAGGTTTCCGGTGTTTCATTATTCCTTTAATACTAGTATATACCAACACGACCAGTGCACACTTTACAATTATTAATAAGGCCAGTGATCCTACTTGTGTCCCTTAGCCACCAATGTATCTGTTATGTTCCCCACTTACTTGTGCCCCCTGGCCACCAGTATTCCTGTAATGTTCTCCACAGGCACACGGTCACACAGCAGATCTACAGTAAGGATACGAGAGGTCAAGAACAACACTCCACCCTGCAGGTACAACTTCTGTCTGCAAGCAAACACAACAAACAACATAGGGGTAACAAACAACACTCCAACCTGCAGGTACAACTTCTGTCTGAAAGCCAATGCAGTAAACAACATTTCAGCATATAATATCAATTGAGAGACATTTCTTCATTTTGATGAAAAAAAGTAGCAATTTTCCAATGTTTGCCATGATTAAAAAATCTTTATTTTATGACTTTGATAAAGGTATTTTCCATTTGACCCATCATATTTCCTAATTAGGAATAATTTAAATCTTTGTTTTAAAATTCTCCTTATTTTTGAGACACTTCTAAAAGTGGAACAAATGCATCATTAAAACAAAACACTAGTAAACTATGATTAGATATTATGTGCTGATGGTTCCAAATCAACATTCTGCAAGTATTTTTTTCTCAATCATTATGTTAACAAACCCAACATTTTGGACAAAGTAAGGTGTAGTATTTCTGAGGGTATCCGGACAAACAGCACCCAGACAATTGGTAACCTGTGTTTTTTTGCATACTGGGACAGTCAGCACCCTGTAAATTTGTTGACAAGGACAATTGGCATCCGATTTAATCATAAACCCGGACAATCAGCTGCCGATTAAAGGCGATCTATAAAGCCTGAATTAATAAGTCTAATCCGCTAATTGGTTTGGAAAAAGAGATTATTAATAAATCCCGACAACATACTTTGATATCAGACTAATTGAAGTGTGAATTGATTAAAGTTATCTGCTAATTGGGTTAATAGATAGTACTCCTTTTATCGCAATGTCTGTCAGGTATTATTTACATTAACAATTAGGGATCTATTTTTTCCAACCAATTAGTGAATTAGACTTATCAGTACCATTAAGTCCATAAGGTGTTGACGGGATTTTCCTTCACTGCAAAGTCAAATCAAGTCAAATGTCTCAATAGCAAAAAACATTAACTGTTTCTTAGTCTTACGTAAATTGAAAGCCGTTCGTCCGGGTTTACAATTTAATCGGTAGCCCATTGTCCTGTTCGACAAATTTACAGGGTGAGAACTGTTCGGGTATGCAAAAACCCCACAGGGTGCCGATTGTCCCGGTGCCGTTTGTCCTACAATCATTTCTGAGGCATGGACTGATCCTAATTGTTGTTGTTCATTGTTGATGCCTTTAATATACATGTATTTAATATTTTTGCCAATAAGAACAATTCAGTAATGTAGAACAATACTTGTCTTGAAAATAACATGGTTTTCCAGTTTCACTGTTTTGAAATAGTACATACAAGTAAAAATTAACACGTTTATGCAACCCTGGTACTAAGTGGATTTCTATCACATTGTGATACACTAACCTTTCATTTGCATTGAATTCATTGTTGATGGATTTTGGTAAAGGACTAACATTCTCCCTTTCGAGCTGCTCTATGTAGAAATCCTGTTAATAAGAAATCCTGTTGATATTGTTCATACTACTGTTTAATGTAAGTTACACATAAAGTACTTTTGTAAAAGAAACATGTCACATGTTCAGATCCTAAATATTTTTTTACAAATTAATATTTTATCAAAACAACATCTTTGCCACAGACTAAACAGCAGTCCTCTACGGAGGTAATGTTGTCAGAGTAAGAACGGGGTCTCCATATGCTGTATAAGCCTTAAGTAATAAATTTGTCTGACAATAAGACGAGAAATAATGTGTTTCCATTATTTCTGTAACCATAGCAATCACAATTTTTCGCTTGACAAAAGGTGAAATAACATTGTTATTCCAGATATAGCCCTTCAATACCTGTTATATATATATGTACCAGGTTTCACTAACCTAGCTTAATAACTTTTAAACTTATTGCAGGAACTATATTCACCTAGACACATGATCAAACAGACACACGGACAGACTGGTGATAAATCTGTTTATCACTATGATAACACTGGAACAAATAAATTTATGAGCAAACAAGAGGCATAACAGTAACATTTTCATTTTCACTATGCATATCAACATTATTGTGTTGTGAAATGAATTCATATAAAGTTATCAATATCAAATAATATGAGTCGCGTTCTGAGAAAATTGGGCATAATGCATAATTATGGTATTTTTTGCAATAGGATGGTTATACCTGTGTGTTTCTAAAAACAAAATATTACGCGATATGTTATATGAGCACAGGAATACAAAGAGTTTATTAGATAGAAACATTCAGCAATAAACATTCAAATATAAAAACTATTGTTAGGAAAGCATATTTTTATGTTAACACTCGATCAAAAAGGAACTAAGAATGAATGCCTAAAATAATCTTAGATAATTTCGCTTTCGCAAATTTAAGATTACTTAGCATTATTGAAATTTACAGCTAAAAGTCGCCGACCCCGTCGTTTTCTTATATCCATTTAAGATTATAGTATAGGGTTAAGTGAGATCAACATATAGGTTTTTCATACAATATAGATACAAAATAAAGTTTTAGAATTTATTGCGATATAACATTATTACGTACTTATAATGTATTCATAGCTATTGGATGGTGTGTAAAGTATGCAATATGAGTAATATGGTTACAAACTGTTGTATTCAAAAACGTTATTCTTTGTTATACACTGTAAAGCCCGAAATGATGATAAGTCATTGAATCTTGTAATGAAGCCATTTTCTAACGGTGATATTCACAACACGTTACAATCTAAATCGGACAATCTATTGAATAAAATTAATGATGCATGACATGCTCCCGAGGTTGATGCGACGATAGCATCACAGTTGCCTTTTTGTGTATTATATATATTAGTGTGTGCTATAAGTATGTTTATAAGCGGTGATATATGTGCAGGCCCTTTTAACTGAAATTATGGCAATATTTTGTTTATAGTATATAAAAAAAGATATCTCTGTCTTGTATGAATAACAGTAGGACGAATTGTGTACACATTATGTGCTTTAAAATAAGAATGTAGTCTATTGGTTTTGCAATAGGATGGTTATACGTGTGTGTTTCTAAAAACAAAATATTACGCGATATGTTATATGAGCACAGGAATACAAAGAGTTACTTAGATAGATACATTCAGCAATAAACATTCAAATATAAAAACTATTGTTAGGAAAGCATATTTTTATGTTAACATTCGATCAAAAAGGAACTAAGAATGAATGCCTAAAATAATCTTAGATAATTTCGCTTTTGCAAATTTAAGATTACTTAGCATTATTGAAATTTACAGCTAAAAGTCGCCGACCCCATCGTTTTCTTATATCCATGTAAGATTATAGTATGGGGTTAAGTGAGATCAACACATAGGTTTTTCATACAATATAGATACAAAATAAAGTTTTAGAATTTATTGCGATATAACATTATTACGTACTTATAATGTATTCATAGCTATTGGACGGTGTGTAAAGTATGCAATAGGAGTTATATGGCCACAAACTGTTGTATTCAAAAACGTTATTATTTGTTATACACTGTAAAGCCCGAAATGATGATAAGTCATTGAATCTTGTAATGCAGCCATTTTCTAACGGTGATATTCACAACACGTTACAATGTAAATCGGACAATCTATTGAATAAAATTAATGATGCATGACATGCTCCCGAGGTTGATGCGATTATCTTTATCTTATTCTTTATCTTTATAGCATCACAGTTGCTTTTTTGTCTATTATATATATTAGTGTGTGCTATAAGTATGTTTATAAGCGGTGATATGTGTGCAGGCCTTTTTAATTGAAATTATGGCAATATTTTGTTTATAGTATGTAAAAAAAGATGTCTCTGTCTTGTATGAATAACAGTAGGACGAATTGTGTACACATTATGTGTTTTAAAATAAGGTTCTAGTGTATTGGTTTTTGCAATAGGATGGTTATACGTGTGTGCTTTTAAAAACAAAATATTACGCAATATGTTATATGAGCACAGGAATACAAAGAGTTACTTAGATAGACACATTCAGAAATAAACATTTAAATATAAAATATATTGTTAAGAAAGCATATTTTTATGTTAACATTCGATCAAAAAGGAACTAAGAATGAATGCCTAAAATAATCTTAGAAAATTTCGCTTTCGCAAATCTAAGATTACTTAGCATTATTGAAATTTACAGCTTAAAGTCGCCGACCCCATCGTTTTTCTTATATCCATGTAAGATTATAGTATGGGGTTAAGTGAGATCAACACATAGGTTTTTCATACAATATAGATACAAAATAAAGTTTTAGAATTTATTGCGATACAACATTATTACGTACTTATAATGTATTCATAGCTATTGGACGGCGTGTAAAGTATGCAATATGAGTAATATGGTTACAAACTGTTATATTCAAACACGTTTTAACATTTAATATATTGCCCTTAACTTCATCAAGGTACACAACAATAATTGTTAAAAAAAATTTATGCAAAATTAAGCTCTGTAATTTCGTTTTCGCATGTTTAAAAGTGACTTTGCGAGATGGAATTTAAAAGCACAAATAATAGACCCAAATGATTATTTCTACATATAGTATGAGGTTTAAGTAATGTAGGAGGTTTAATTAATAAGGACGATTTTAGTAAAAAAAAATGAAACGTAGATAATATTAACACATTTACTTTTTAAACAATTAAAGAAAACATTGTTGCATCTTTCATGCAACTGCTGTTAATGTCTGTGTATGTATGTGTACATATGTTTTTTAAGATGTATTTGTATGCGTGTCTATATGCATATGTGTTTCCCCTTATATATTGTATGATACTGTAGTAAGAGACGACGTCTCTTTTAAATGCTTCAGAAATGCAATACAACAACACTTTTAACACATATTACAAAGTGTTTTTTTTGGCGGTCTATCTGTCTAAGAACAATTGTAAATTTTTGTTTTTACAATAATGAATTTTTTGTTGTTGGAGAACTTTGTATCCCTCCAAATTTTTTATAATAAGTTTTTTTTTCTTTATTTACATAACGAATGTAAATACGTGCGTTTTTGTCAAACCCTATGTAAATAATATTTTGACTTATATGAATTTCTGTTAACGTCAAATTGCTGTTGTGAGTACATCTCAAATAACTTTGACACTTCACCTTTTTTTTTCTACATACAAAATGCAAAACTTTATTATTTACAATTCTTACAAAAATGCATACGGGTCTACATATAATTCATCTACTTCATGTAAGAAAGCATATTTAAAACTAAAAATCAGGATATTGTATCGCAAACACAATGATAAATATAATGAGAACATAGTCCAATTATTTCACTGGAAAACATGACGAGTCTTAATATGTGCACCTTTAATGTCAAGGGTCTTAATTGTAAAAATAAACGTGAACAAGTTATAACTTATATAAAATCAAAATCAATTGACATAGCACTGCTGCAAGAAATTCATTATGATAACAAACTCGATAATTCGGCCTGGGGCAAAGATTGGGCAGGGGATACGTTTTTAAGTGGCCAAAGTACCAACAGTTTAGGAGTATGAATTTTGATAAATAGAAAAAGTGAAATACAATTTATAGAACATAATGAAATTATAGTAGGAAGACTTCAGGTGTTAAAACTATTGGTCAACAATAACAAAATAGCTATAATAAACATTTATGCACCAAATAATGATGACATTACGTTTTTTAATACACTTGAAAATACTATTGCTGACCTAGATGAATTCTTGCCGATAGTGGGTGGTGACTTCAATGCCGTGCAAAACTTTTTAAAAGACAAATTAAATGGTAGAAATGACACCAATAAAAAGTGTTCTGATAAAATTAATGATATAAAGGAAATACACGATTTAGTGGATATTTACAGAAATTTTAACCCAAATGCAAAGGAATATACATGGCATTCGAATTCAGACCCGCCAATATTTTGCAGACTCGATTATTTTCTGTTAGCATCTTCACTGGTTAGTAATGCGAAAAAATGCACTATCAATCCTGGCTTCAAATCGGATCACTCAATTGTTTTACTCAGCATTCTTTTTGATACGCTAACACGAGGCCCAGGTTATTTTAAGCTAAATAGCTCACTTCTATTTGATCAAGATTATAAAACTTCAATTAAAAATTCAATAAAAGAGGTAGTTGATTTTAATAAAGAAACGACTCCTAATATTTTATGGGAATTAATTAAGGGTAGGATAAGGGATGAGAGCATAAAATACTCAACATATAAAAAGAAACTTAGTTTAAAAAAAGAATCAGAAATCGAAGCAAAATTACATGATATTGAAGAACAATTAAAAAAGAACCCTAATGACGTAATATTACAACAAACATATCAAACAGAAAAAGATAATTTTAATGCTATAAATGAAGAGAAAATCAAAGGCATTCTAATAAGGGCAAAAGCAGACTGGATTGAGGGAGCCGAGAAAAATACTAAATATTTCTCCAATTTAGAATCAAAAAGATCGGAACAAAAAGTACTTAAACAGCTTAAAATTAATGATGAAATAGAACATGATCATGCAAAAATTTTAGAACACGTTAAGCAATATTTCGCCTCACTCTATAAAATAGACGCAACTCTGGATCAAGAAAACAGTGACCCATTTTTTCAAGATCTTACGAAATTATCAAACGAAGATAGAGAACAATACCCCGACCATTTATCCGAAAACGAATGCTTCCAGGCACTAAAAGACATGAAAAATAACAAAAGCCCAGGCTCAGATGGACTAACAACAGAATTTTATAAACTCTTTTGGACTGACATAAAAAAATACTTAATCAGCTCGATAAATTATTCTTTTGATACCGGACATTTAACTGAACTACAAACACAAGGGCTTATTTCACTTTTGCCAAAAAAAGATAAAGATATTCTATCTATCAATAATTGGCGACCAGTCTCTTTGTTAAACGTTGACTATAAAATTGCAAGTAAATCTATAGCTAATAGAATTAAACCTTTTCTTCAAACACTTATTAACTCAGATCAAACAGGATTCATAAAAGGGAGATATATTGGAGAAAACATAAGAATTTTGAATGAAGTAATTGATAAAGTGAACGATTTAAATGAAACAGGATTGATATTTTTCTCCGATTTTCAGAAAGCTTTTGATAGCTTAGACCATAATTTTATGTACAAATGTTTAGATGGCATGGGCTTTAGCCAGTCTTTAATACAGTGGGTGAAACTGTTTTATAATAATGCAAAATCTTGTGTAATTAATAATGGATATTTCTCTGAATTCTTCGACATAAAAAAGGGAGTACGGCAAGGTTGTCCCCTCTCACCTTATCTTTTTATCATATGCATTGAATTACTAGCTAACTATATACGACATAATACAAATATAAAAGGAATTCACATTGGTAACATCGAACTCAAACAAACATTATTCGCAGATGATGCCTGTTTTCTTCTCGATGGCAGTCAAAGGTCATTTGAATTTTTAATTATTACCCTTGACAAATTCTCCGCTATATCCGGCTTAAAATTAAATAACAATAAATGCTCTGTAATAAAATTAGGTGCACTTATAAACAAAAATGTAAAATTTTGTCCACATAAAAAATTTGATTGGAACTGTGAAAGCACGACCACACTGGGAATAACAATATACAATAATACTTATTTAACGGCTGAACACAATATATGTAATAAAATTCAAGAATTTGAAAACTGTTTACATAAATGGAGAAAGTGGAATCTTTCACTGATAGGAAAAATCACAGTAATCAAAACTTTTGCATTACCAAAACTAATATATCCATTTACAGTTTTAGAAAGACCAGACGAAAATAAAATGAAAACCTTAAAAACAAATATGTTCACATTTTTGTGGAATGATAAACCCGACAGGATAAAACGTGATCAAATTATACAGGAATATGAAAATGGCGGTTTGAAAATGATTGATATAGATAGCTTTGTGGATGGTCTCAAATCTACTTGGATTAAACGATTTATACATCAACCTGAATCAAAAATAACCAAATTATACAGTATTTTTCTAGAAAATTATGGTAATTACTTTATTTTAAAGAATCGCATCAAACCTGACGATATAAACACACTAAACATTCGTTCAGTATTTTTAAAGGACATATTAAAGGTCTGGAATAAGGTTAACGCACAAAATAAAATCGCACAAATCGGAAAAGAAATTATTTGGAATAATTCATTTATAAAAAATTCAAACGGTTTATTTTTCTATAAAGAATGGCATATTAAAGGAATCAACCATATAGAACAAATATACGACTATGGAACAAGGCAATTTTATAGTTTTGAGCAATTACAAAACTTGTACGGGTTAAGTACCAGAGATTTTCTAAAATACTTTAGTCATATAAAAAGTGTGCCACTAGAATGGAAAGAAAAGCTGAAATCTGAAAACATTAGTAATCAACCGCAAGAATATTTTCTCTCATCAATTTCAGAGTCAACTAAAATCTGTAAATTAGTATATCAAAAACTCGTACTGTCAAAGCAGATCAATCCAATTAAGGCAATTGCTAAATGGGAACTATATTTTAACAAAGAAATGCAAACGAATAAATTGTTTATTCAACCATTTAGACTGACACATGATACCAAGCTAAGATCATTCCAGTATAAATATATTATGCAAATTATTCCAAACAATAGCTATCTATTGTTATGTGGTTTAACACAATCCAATATTTGTGATTTTTGTAGTATGTCAGTAGATTCGAATGTGCATATGTTTTGGGAATGTCCTGTAATTCAACATTTTTGGAACGGTGTTAAAGTGTATATCGAACAAACAGCGAACTTGCCGTTTATTTCATATTTTGATTATGAACATATAAGCTTCTGTAACGTTTCAACAGGTCATTCGAACATGTCACAGATTGTTAATTTTATGACATTGTTGGCAAAATTTTATATTTTGAGAAGTAAGTGCCAGAACAATATACCCAATATTAATCATTTTATAACATTTCTTCAGAATAGGCTCAAAATTGAGGAGATAATTGCTTTCAATAAAAATCAAATAGAAACTTTTAGAACAACTTGGAATAGTTTTTTAAGATAATTCATTTAAAATTGTAGTCTGAATATGCATCTTTATGCTTTGATATATTTTGTCGAACTGTATTAAATTATTTTTTGCTACAGTCTCATGTAAGACTCTCGACAAAAAAAAAAAAAAAAAAAAAAAAAATAATTATGGTATTTTTAGTTTCAAGGAAGTCCCTCCTTACCGAAAATCAAGTTTAGGCGGAAAGTGTCATCCCTGATTAGCCTGTGCGGACTGCACATGCTAATCTGGGATGACACTTTATGCACATGCATTAAGCCCAGTTTTCTCAGAGCAAGGCTCATATCTAAATATACAGACCACTGATACTAACCTCCTCTAAATTAGTAGTGTTTAAAACCAACACAAGATTAGCAGGATCACAGTAGACTTTCAGGAAACTTAAGAAAATTCGCTCAATTCCAAGACCTCTGAAATATTCAAAGCAGTCATAAGAATAACAATTATAGAATATTAGAAATACCTGATCAAGTTTTACACACTTACATTGTAAATAATATTTAAAATTTGTAAGCATGTTAAAAGTTGATAATGCTTACCGGTATACATAAAAAATTAATGGTATTCAAAAGTACCGTAAGTCATTTAGAAATATGTTCATAACAAGAGATGTGTTTGTTAGAAACACAATGCCCCCTATTGCGCCACTTTGAATTTTTTGTATTTTGTTTTTGTTTTTTTGACCTTTGACCTTGAAGGATGACCTTGACCTTGAACTTCCACCACTCAAAATATGCAGATTCATGAGAACGCCGCTTTGAGAATTATTTTTTTTATCTTTGACCTTGAAGGATGATCTTGACCTTGAACTTCCACCACTCAAAATGTGCAGCTTCAAGAGAATGCCGCTTTAAATTATTATTTTTTAACCTTTGACCTTGAAGGATGACCTTGACCTTGAACTTCCACCACTCAAAATGTGCAGCTTCATGACATACACATGCATGCCAAATATCAAGTTGCTATCTTCAATATTGAAAAAGTTTTGGCCAATGTTAAAGTTTTCGGACGGACAGACGCCATATATTTGACATTTGACCTTGAAGGATGACCTTGACCTTCACCTTACACCACTCAAAATGTTCAGCTCCATGAGATACACATGCATGCCAATTATCAAGTTGCTATCTTCAATAGTGAAAAAGTTATGGCCAATGTTAAAGTTTTTGGATGGGCGGACAGACACCATATATTAGACATTTACCTTGAAGGATGACCTTGACCTTCACCTTTCACCACTCAAAATGTTCAGCTCCATGAGATACACATGCATGCCAATTATCAAGTTGCTATCTTCAATAGTGAAAAAGTTTTGGCCAATGTTAAAGTTTTTGGATGGACGGACAGACACAATATATTAGACATTTACCTTGAAGGATGACCTTGACCTTCACCTTACACCACTCAAAATGTTCAGCTCCATGAGATACACATGCATGCCAATTATCAAGTTGCTATCTTCAATAGTGAAAAAGTTATGGCCAATGTTAAAGTTTTTGGATGGACGGACAGACACCATATATTAGACATTTACCTTGAAGGATGACCTTGACCTTCACCTTTCACCACTCAAAATGTTCAGCTCCATGAGATACACATGCATGCCAATTATCAAGTTGCTATCTTTAATAGTGAAAAAGTTATGGCCAATGTTAAAGTTTTTGGATGGACGGACAGACACCATATATTAGACATTTACCTTGAAGGATGACCTTGACCTTCACCTTTCACCACTCAAAATGTGCAGTTCCGTGAGATGCACATGCATGCCAAATATCAAGTTGCTATCTTCAATATTGAATAAATTATGGCCAATTTTAAAGTTTTCGGACAAACAGACACCATATATTTGAATATGACCTTGAAGGATGACCTTGACCTTCACCTTTCAACACTCAAAATGTTCAGCTCCATGAGCTACACATGCATGCCAAATATCAAGTTGCTATCTTCAATAGTGAAAAAGTTATGGCCAACGTTAAAGTTTTTTTCGGACGGATGGACAGACTGACTGACATACTGACTGACGGACAGTTCAACTGCTATATGCCACCCTACCGGGGGCATAAAAACATTGAAGTTATTCAACTGTGAAATTATTGAAAACAAACAATTTTGGGACTATATATTCTTCATTGAGAAAAAACAGATAAAGGGCCATAAATCTGTCAAAAAACTTTCGAAGTCAAATTTCCTTTCGTTATGATCATCTACACATACAAGTTATTCAAATTTATACATTTGTACGTGATCCACCCATTAGTTAACGACCCGTTGAAAACACAAGCAAAGTGACGTACGTAGGGATCTATGTGGAAACATGCATGAACACATACATAAACTAGTGACCTGAAAATCAATAGGGGTCAACTGCGAGTCACGATCAATGTACCTATGAAGTGTCATGATCCTAGGCAAAACCGTTCTTGAGTTATCATCCGAAAATCATTTTACTATTTCCGATCACCGTGACCTTGACCTTTGACCTTGTGACCTCAAAATCAATAGGGGTCATCTGCAAGTCATGATCAATCTACCTATGAAGTTTCATGATCCTAGGCGTATGCGTTCTTGAGTTATCATCCGAAAACCATTTTACTATTTCAGGTCACCGTGACCTTGACCTTTGACCTAGTGACCTCAAAATCAATAGGGGTCATCTGCAAGTCATGATCAATCTACCCATGAAGTTTCATGATCCTAGACGTATGCGTTCTTGAGTTATCATTCAAAAACTATTTTACTATTTCTGGTCACCGTGACCTTGACCTTTGACCTAGTGACCTCAAAATCAATAGGGGTCATCTGCAAGTCATGATCAATGTACCTATGAAGTTTCATGATCCTAGGCCCAAGCGTTCTTGAGTTATTGTCTGACAACCACCTGGTGGACGAACCGACCGACAGACCGACCGACAGACCGACAGACCGACATGAGCAAAGCAATATACCCCCTCTTCTTCGAAGTGGGGCATAATTAATATATCAGCAGTACTGATTGGTATAATCAAACTCACTTTGCCATGACAAGTAATCCATCTTCATGGAAAGCATCCAAAAATATTTGTTGCTCATATTCAAGAAGATTCATGGTCAACGTCTGTAATTTTCACTTTTCCTGAAAGAGACACAAACTATAAAAACAGAAATCAAACATACAACAAGGGCTGGTGGTAAAACATGCATGCCCCCCATATGGGCTGTCCGTTGTAGTGGCAGCCATTGTGTGAATACTTTTTTTGTCACTGTGACCTTGACATTTGACCTAGTGACCTGAAAATCAATAGGGGTCATCTGCGAGTCATTATCAATGTACCTATGAAGTGTTATGATCCTAGGCAAAAGCGTTCTTGAGTTATCATCCGGAAACAATTTTACTGTTTCGGGTTACCGTGACCTTGACCTTTGACCTAGTGAACTGAAAATCAATATGGGTCATCTGCGAGTCATGATCAATGTACCTATGAAGTTTCATGATCCTAGGCGTAAGTGTTCTTGAGTTATCATCCGGAAACCATTTAACTATTTCGGGTCACTGTGACCTTGACCTTTGGCCCAAAAATCAATAGGGGTCATCTGTGAGTCATGATCAATCTACCCATAAAGTTTAATATCCTAGGCATATGTGTTCTTGAGTTATCATCCGGAAACCATTTTACTATTTCGGGTCACCGTGACCTTGACCTTTGACCTACTGACTTCAAAATCAATAGGGGTCATCTGCGAGTCATGATCTATCTACCTATGAAGTTTCATGATCCTAGGCGTATGCTTTCTTGAGTTATTATCCGGAAACCATTCTACTTTTTCGGGTCACTGTGACCTTGACCTTTGACCTAGTGACCTCAAAATCAAAAGGGGTCATCTTCAAGTCATGATCTATCTACCTATGAAGTTTCATGATCCTAGGCATATGCGTTCTTGAGTTATCATCCGGAAACCATTTTACAATTTCGGGTCACCATGACCTTGACCTTTGACCTAGTGACCTCAAAATCTATAGGGGTCATCTGCAAGTCATGATCTATCTACCTATGAAGTTTCATGATGCTAGGCCTAAGCGTTCTTGAGTTATCATCCGGAAACCACCTGGTGGACGGACCGACCGACAGACCAACCGACATGTGCAAAGCAATATACCCTCTCTTCTTTGAAGAGGGCATAAAAATTACAATAGTGCAACAAGCTATTCATTTTTATTTAACACTTTTACTGGTATATATGCTTTATTCCATTACTAGTTAATTCCGCAAGATTGTTCATGACATAACCATGAAATTTCCCCCACCATTTACATTATTTAGCCCCCCCCCCCCCCTCCTTTCCCAAAAATAAGAGAAAAGAGCCCAACCTCCGGATTTTAAAAGGACCATTTAGGCGTTTAATTGTTTGTAGATCCTGTATAACTGAAGCATGTTATATCATACTTTTGTGTAAGAAACCAGATCTCCAACAAATTTAGTGTTAACCTTATGTCCTGGTAATGGTATGTGCAACAAGAGCACCGCCTTGCGGGTGCAGACCGCTCATCTATTTTCTTTTTAAAGGTGAAGGGACTCTCATTTTCAATCACAAAGGAGGGAGGGGTGGAGTGAAGAGGGGTGTATAGCGTGGGGTTGTGGACATTTATTACATTATCTTCCAAAAAAGCGAAAAAATAAAATAAAATAAAATAAATCGGGGGCGGGGGAGGGTGGGGGGGTGGGTGGGGGGGGGGGTGGGGGGGGGGGTGGGGGGGTGGGGGGGGGAGGGCGATGGGGGGGGGGGATGTTTTGGGTGCGATGGTTGGACGGTATTTCAAACATAACTGTTTAAAAAAAAAAATTGGGGGGGGGGGTGGGGTATAGTGTGAGGGTGTGGTGGTAATTTGTGAGATGATCTTAAAAAAAAAAAAAAAAAATTGGGGGGGGGGGGGTGGGGTGGGGGTATAGTGTGAGGGTGTGGTGGTCATTTGTGAGATGATCTTAAAAAAAAAAAAAAAAAAATAGGGGGGGGGGGAGGGGGGAGGTGGGGGGGAGGGGGGAGGGGGGTGAGGGCACGGGGGACGGTTTGGGTGGAGTCTATTGTGGTATGTCAGGTAAGAGTAGTTTCGTCAAAGTATCAATCAAATCTAATCATAAATAAAGAAGTAATGGCAATTTTAGCAAAATTTAATAATTTGACCTTGAGAGTCAAGGTCATTCAAAGGTCAAGGTAAAATTCAACTTGCCAGGTACAGTAACCTCATGATAGCATGAAAGTATTTGAAGTTTGAAAGCAATAGCCTTGATACTTAAGAAGTAAAGTGGATCGAAACACAAAATTTAACCATATATTAAAAGTTACTAAGTCAAAAAAGGGCCATAATTCCGTAACAATGACAACCAGAGTTATGCAACTTGTCCTTTTACTGTACGCTTATGATAGTTTTTGAGTGTTCCAAGTATGAAAGCAATATCTATGATACTTTAGGGGTAAAGTGGACCAAAACATAAATCTTAACCAAATTTTCAATTTTCAAAGTATAAAGGGCCCATAATTCCGTCCAAATGCCAGTCAGAGTTACATAACTTTGCCTGCACGGTCCCCTTATGATAGTTAATAAGTGTTGCAAGTATGAAAGCAATAGCTTTGATACTGTAGGAATAAAGTGGACCTAAACACAAAACTTAATCAAATTTTCAATTTTCTAAGTATAAAAAGGGCACATAATTCTGTCAAAATGCCAGTCAGAGTTACATTACTTTGCCTGCACAGTCCCCTTATGATAGTTAGTAAGTGTTGCAAGTATGAAAGCAATAGCTTTGATGCTTAAGGAATAAAATGGACCTAAACACAAAACTTAACCAAAATTTTCAATTTTCTAAGTATAAAAAGGGCACATAATTCTGTCAAAATGCATGCCAGAGTTATCTAACTTTGCCTGCCCAGTCCCCTCATGATAGTAATTAAGTGTAACAAGTTTGAATGCAATAGCATTGATACTCACTGAGAAAAGTGGACCTAAACGCAAAACTTAACCAAAATTTTCAATTTTCTAAGTATAAAAAGGGCACATAATTCTGTCAAAATGCATGCCAGAGTTATCTAACTTTGCCTGCCCAGTCCCCTCATGATAGTAAGTAAGTGTACCAAGTTTGAATGCAATAGCATTGATACTTTCTGAGAAAAGTGGACCTAAACGCAAAACTTAACCGGACGCCGACGCCAACGCCGACACCAAGGTGATGACAATAGCTCATATTTTTTTTTCAAAAAATAGATGAGCTAAAAATTAGTTGGTAAATCACCAAGAAGATGCTAACATGTCCTGAATGTCCATAACTTAGGACAAAACAGCTTATGTAGGATATGCATTCTTCATAGGGTGCAAAAACGATCTTAATCTATCTTTTTTTAACGAGCACCCAGCGACAAGGAGGGTCAATAGCTGGGAGTTGAATTATTGCAACTACAAACAACATCACAACACACAAAGAAAGCAAGCAAGACAGATGGCCATTTCCAGAGGAACTAAAAAATAGCCATTTTTGTATGATTACGGTTTAAACCTACAGGTAAATACATAATTTTACATTAAATTGTGTCTGTGTTAAAAATTCTGGATGTTTGCTTGCATTTTGGATATTTGTTATTTTGTATAAGATTATTTATATGAGTCGTGTTCTGAGAAAACTAGGCTTGATGCATGTGCGTAAAGTGTCATCCCAGATTAGCCTGTGAAGTCCACACAGGCTAATCAGGGACGACACTTTCCGCTTTTATGGTATTTTTAGTTTCAAGGAAGTCCCTCCTTACCGAAAATTAAGTTTAGGCGGAAAGTGTCGTCCCTGATTAGCCTATGCGGACTGCACAGGCTAATCTGGGATGATACTTTATGCACATGCATTATGCCGGTATCGGGTCCGTTCGCCCTAGTTACACATTCGCCCTGGGTCCGTTCGCCCTGGGTTCGTTCGCCCTATATTATCATGTGCATATCGGGGTATGAACAGTTGATTGTTCACACATATAAGCAAGTTTGAACCTTAAGTTTTCATTAATTAATATAGTAAGCAATTAGTGAAAATAACTGGCCTTTGTTACAAACACGCTTACGAGTTAAAGAGCGCCGTTTTGATTTTTCACACATGTAAGCAAGTTTGTACCTTAGATTTCATCATTAATAAATATAATAAGCAATTAGGGAATATTACTGGCCTTTGTTACAAATACGCTTACAAGTTAAAGAGCGCCGTCTTTTATATTTCGGTAACACGTTTTTGTTTGATATGTTCGGAATAACCTAACTGTGAATTATCACAGTATATAAAATGGAGCTCAAATGTCTGGTTCTATTATTTCAAAAATGGATAATGTGTTGTGCATTTCGTGCAATTTGGAGGTACGACCAAGACAACATGCGATTACATGCGACGTTTGTGAACGGTGGCAGCATCGGCTATGTGGGACTGGTTAGTTTAATTTAATTTGTCAATTGTATATAATAAAAACATATCGTACGTACTTTTTCTATATATTTTAATGTTCCTTGAGGATTTCATTATTTCCATCTAATGTAACTGGTAACGGGATCTTCATTTACGTAGATAAATTATTTAGTTCTTAATAATTAATCATTCTGTCCATTACAGTCTTAGTGAATGTTGTCTCTATCGTATTTCATTTTCAATTAGCATTAAATGCTACCATTCTTCGACTTATGCGAATTAGCGTTAAGCGCTAATATCCTTTGATCCATAATAAATGTAATTAATTAAAGAAGCTTACGTTTGCGTTCTTGATTTGGTAAACAATTTAGATTGGAATTTGCTACTCGCTCTCTTAGCTTACTAAACTGTTTTATTATAGTACATCAATGTATTTTTCCATATGTTAGAGTTTGTAGCTTACCTAGCACAAAAAGTATACCGATGTGGTTTTGTGAAAACTGGGCTTAATGCGTAATACGGACTGCGCATTCCTTAAGTATTTCTAACAATATACAATAGTTATTCTAAACAATATGCAATAGTTATTTTAAACAATATGCACTAGTCATTTTAAACAATATGCAATATTTAGTTTAAAAAATATGCAATAGTAATTATAAAATTTTGTTAATTGAAATTAAGTAAAACTTTATTAATTATGATTAATTAAAATTATTAAATAAGTTAAAATGGAAATTTAAATATTACAAATATGTACACAATATACATGTAAAGTGCATCATTTATTATTCTATATATAAGCTGTATACATTAAATTTATAAATTATTTGTACATTAATATGTGTAATATAGTCATTAAGATTATGAGATTTTGAGTGTAACTTCTTGCGTTGTTTATGGTTCTTTCATTCAGCAATATATAACCACCGTCTGTCGGATTATCTAAATTCTTGTATTCTTGTCGATCCCTGCATAGGCAAATAAATTTAAAATTCATATAAACATCATTAAATCTCAATAAAAATATCATCAATATTCAATTTACTAAACTGATCAACTTCCAATAATTCTCGCATGTATTGCGCGGTGTGAAGTAGCAACCGGCCTTTATTGATCGGTGTCGATTAATTAAGAGATTATAGAGATAACGATCTGTGTTAATTGATTGATTGAGTGTCGTATTAACCTAATATAGTATACATTGAGAACAATTACTAAATCATATAGAAATCAGTTATGTAGAATATGATTGTTAAGTTGAAACTATTATCCTAAAGAGTATACTTAATATTAATGCATGCATAAATCATGTTTATAAAACAGAACTGTTATTATTATTTTTTTTAGAAATTATCTTTAATATGATTATAAGCCTATGATTAAGAAAATAAACATAAATTATGTTAATGAAACAGAGCGGTATATTTTGTGTAACATAAAGTTTTCATTAATTAATATAATAAACAATAAGAGAAAATTACTGGCATTCGACGGCTTTGTTACATACACGCTTACACGTTAAAGAGCGCCTTCTTGTTTTTTCACACATGTAGGCAAGTTTGTAGCTTAAATTGTCATTTATATATTAAAATGTTAAAAATATAACAAATTTTGTTATATTTATTGCTTCCCTGCTTTGATAATAAAATTTAGGGCGAACGGACCCAGGGCGAACAGGTTTTAGGGCGAACAGGATTTAGGGCGAACAGAAATTAGGGCGAACGGACCCGGATTCCTTTATGCCCAGTTTTTCTCAGAACACGACTCATATGATTTGAATGAAGGTGTACATTTTCAGCTCAACATACTGCCATTGTTATGAATTGCAGGGCAAGACTGCACAAGTCCTGCAGGACAATTGCCTAGGAATATTTCAATATCCTTAAAATATGTGTGACATAAAATTGCAAAGGGTCAATATGACTTATAAAGTTTCCTACATCATTGTTGAAATGTTCTTTCCTTAGATTATTCATACTGGCTTATCACAAATATGTCATCTTCAGCTTATGGAGGAAAAACCCAGTTGATTAAGTTGTTTGTTAATACCTGTGTAGTCTCCATTTTAAGCAGTGAAATAAGTTACTCTATGGAACACACACAAATAATTGATGAAAAATATTTTGCATCTTGGACCATTTGCAAACGCTTTGTTGGAACATATTTTTTTCGTATGTTGGTTTGTTGTCTGTTTTAAATCCTTCAACATCATCCCAACCTCTATAAAGAGTGTGTGTATGTCTGACGTATAGCAGACAAAATTCAGACTTGTTCAAACACCTACCTAGCGGTTAGAAATCCCCTGAAAAATAAATACTTTCCTTGGATGCAGTCACAGTGAGTCTGACAGTCTACTGTCATATTCTGCACACCAATATTATAATAAAAAAAATAAATTTACTTGGGACACAGTTTTGCATAACAACGGACACCTATGGTAAGAAATATACAATTAGAACTTCCGGTTCCTTGGAGTTCTACTCTTGGAATCAATATGCTTTTAGAAAAGGTTTTTAATTCAATGAATAACTGGTAAATAAATACATGTTTCAATTTATGATTTTTTCCGTTGTTTTGCAGGACAAGAGCTTTTGAAAAATCCTTACAAGATTTCACTGATCAAAACAAGCAGAGGTGTGGAATGTTTGTCCCCTGCTTATTATGTTTCATATTTATTATTGTCTAATCTAAAATGTTTTGTCACAGAATTGATTAAGTTTGATCCAATTTAATACAATCAGAAAAAATTCCATGTGTTGTTAATTCCTAACCCCAGCCATAGAGGTGTAGCTATGCCTGTAGACCATGGGGCCAAACGTGGGGCCTGTTGTAAGAGATTTCCAAATTACAGGCTTTTTAATGGAAGACACCCAAGCAACCCTGATTTTTTTATCTTCCGATTTTATAAATGAAAATAATTTAAAACATCTTCTTATAGACTATTACACAGCGACAAACTGTTTAAAAGTAAATATTTTCACAATTATTGGCTTTTACACAACATTTGTAGCCACAATTATTGGCTTTTAAAAAACATCATCATGTGCAGCAAATTTTGCTTTTTTTGCCACCATTTGTTCATATAAAACCTAAATTTAGGTGTTTTGAACAAAACCATCAATGATGTAGACTTTTTACATACATAATATAAACTTTGATTGTTTCAAAAATGTGTATAGGTATAAATTAAACTTTCAAAGGAACTAAAAATGTGTCAAAATACGTATCTTAGTGGTAAAGGGTTAAAAAGAGACAATCTTTAGGAAGTAAAGAAACTAAAGGAAAGAACAATCACAGGTCTATCCGAATTTATCACTCCGAAACGTAATACTATCTCATCTGAGAGTTTTATTCGAAATTATGCTGAATATGCAGTCATGAATTACAAATAATAATGACAAAATATGTATGCATGGTACATTATTTTATAGATTTTATTTTAAATTAACATTTTAATAAATTAAAATAGCAAATGAATGAAAAATACTTTTCATTAATTTTTTTACATGGGCGCTGCCATATTGGAATATGTTTTGATTCTATATAGAGTGAATCGGTTACAAATGTGATTGTACAAGTAATTAAAGAACATTATTGTAAGAAATTTACACTGTACTAAAATATTTTTTAAGGGGTATTGTTAGTAGTTTAAACAAGAAAATAATGTGCTTTCAATCTAAACACGTTGGCCCAGTGTTGGGTTATACCTAGACAAGTAGCCGGTGAACTATTTTTATATTAAATTTTAATCAAGTTTGACAAATTACACCAAACAAGCGAAACACGCAGGTCTGTGCTGTTCTTTGGTGCTAAAATAAGTTTTAATAACGAAGTAATTGAACAAATTCTATTACCGTACGATAAACAATATATAATTTTTAATTTGAATTTTTGATAGTGTTTAAAATTACAATTTTCTCATACTTTGTCCTTTTTCTATAGTTTCACCCACTCCTACATCATGCAATCCACATATTTTGTATGTTGCTATGATATTTTTCTGATAAAACTTTACTTATTTATCTATTTATAGTAAATTTTATCACCTTTAAAAAGTATGTTGTTGTTTGCTAGTCTAAAGAGGGTTTATTTAATGATTTATATCAAAATTACTAAGAAAGTTTAATGTTTTGTTGTCAAGTTGATGTCCGAACAGATTGTTAGGAAAGATGTAAGCAAATAGGGTTTGAAAGGGTTTAGACTTGGCCTGTTATTAAGTAACTATCTAATGTTCATTATTTTGCCTTTATTTGGTTGTGAAAACATTACAAATTAATAGATGTTGCCATTGTCTTGAAATTGTTTTAATTCAGTATAAAAAGTCAATTTTACTCTTAAGTTGCCAAATTTACAGGAAAAGAGTCTAAATATACTAACAAAGCTATGAAACCCCCCGTACTTTGAAGTATTCTTCACCGTACAACTAATTATAAAAGCAAGAAAAAAATTGCATTAAATATAATGGTATTCCCGGTTTTCAACCCCAATTATCTGTGGAAGAAAAAGATATTAAAGGGCTACCACTTCATCAAGCTGGCTTTACTGCCTTTAGAAAATTTATGTGAAGATTAAACACTATATTGGTCCTCAACTTATTTTACAAGTTATCAAGGACAAACATAACAAGACTATTTTAACAATTTTGAATGATAATTATCAATTAATGAACCAATGGTCACCGTTTAAACATTTTGATATACATATGTAAGTAGTGTTTATTCGCTTGTTTAAACATATTGTATACATTCATTTTGAATTTTGTTCATTAATATTGATGGCTTGAAATGATGGACAATGCAGCATGACATCTGACATTTCACCTTACGCTAGTGCAATAATAAATTTCTGGCTAACAAGCATTTTTATAAAAATACAGACTTGAACATTCATATCAATTCAAGCTGCCTTGTTCAAGATAATTGGAATCAATTGAAGAAAACAAACAGCATGTTCATGTACCAAACAAATGAATAACTAAACAATTTTCTTTCTTTACAATGCAGATATTAAATTCTGATTGTCAAGATGGGTCGAAGAAAGTCTAAGAGGAAGCCTCCGCCAAAGGTGAAAAATATCCAAAAAATGGCTGTGACTTTCAACTGTCCATTCTGTAACCATGAGAACTCCTGTGAGGTCAAACTGTTAGTATTATGCTGATGCATTTCAGTGTTATTATTTACTATTTTGGTAATGGGGCTGGTTCCCTTAGCATTGGGAAAAATAGCATCGTTTTGACTAACATTGGGAAATTAGTGTTGTTGATTTTTTTGCAAATATACTTGTAAATTTAGAATAAAAGTGATTTCAAAATTATATTTACTAAGGTTCAACTTATAGACCTGGATTTATGATTGATAAAAATGTCGCAACATATTTTAAAAAAGTTTTTTGTGTGGAAACCATCAATTGGGATTTTTGTGCTCCCCAAAAAATTTTGGAGGGAGAATATAGTCGCCGCTTCGACTGTCCGTGCGTCCATCCGTGCACAATTTTTGTCTGGGCTATTTTTCAGCATTTAATGACCGCAATTCAATTAAACTTTATGGGAAGCTTCACTACCAAGAGGAGATGTGCATATTATCAGCCGGTTCTGGTTGGATGATTTTTCACAGAGTTATGGCCCTTTGTCAAATTAAAATTTTCTATAAACAGTTCATATAGTGCAATTATGTCCTATTTCTCCCCAACTACTGACTGGAATTCAATGAAGCTTTATGGGAAGCTTAACTACCTTGAGGAGATGCGCATGTTATTTGTGGGTTCTGGTTAGATGATTTATTTAGAGAGTTATGGCCCTTTGAAATTTTTAAGTTGCTAAACCATCCATCGTATTATTTTGTCCAAAGTTATGCCCCTCAAGACGTTTCCGTTTTATCTGAATATATAGTGCAATATTGTGACAAAAAAACTTTGGGGAGCATCACCCGTCTCCGACGGTTTCTTGTTTACATCCCGTTTAGGAAAAATATATAAAATGTATCCCTGACAAAGGCGGAGGGATATATAATTGGGCGTGTCACTGTTGACAGATTGTCCATCTGTCAAAAATGTTAAGGGCTATATCTCAGAAATTATATAAGATATCAACCTGCAACTTCCTAGGTGTATAGTTATCAATGAGGAAAAGTGCCATTCGCAAGAACCATAACCCTACACTTTCTTTAATAAGAAATATTTCCCTTTGATTGCTTTTTGTATGAATTTTTTCAGGGCTATACATGTATCTCAGATACTGTACCATGCAAGATTTCAAAATGAAAGTTCATGGGTGTATTGATATTAATAAGGAGAACAGCTATGCTTAAGAACCATAACCCTTCACTGTCTTAAATAAGAATTATTGCCCTTTGTTGTTTCTGTATGATACAAAAGCATCAAAGGGCAATAGCTCTTATTTAAGAAAGTGAAACTATGGTGGAACATTTCAGAGCTTTATCTCAAATATGATACAACATTTCAACAGGAAACTTCATAGGTGTGTAGAAATCAATATGAAGATGTGCCATGCACTGCAACACAAGAACCATAACCCTGCACCTTCTTAACAAAGATTTATTTCCCTTTGTTGTTTTTGTATGATGTAACTTTTCAAGGCTATATCTCAGATACGCTACAAAATTTCAACTTGAAACTTCATGGATGTGTGGATATCAATGGGGAGAATTGCCATGCATACAAACAATTCCCCTTCACTTAATTATTACCTATTAATTATTACCCTAAACTTAATGTTTATACTGTATGTCAAGGGATTTGCACTGATCCATTAACAAATTTTTGATGGCAAGGGATATCAATTCAATGAATTTGCTTGTTTCATTGGGAATGGGTCCCCCTACCGGACCTGAATTTGAACGAAAAAACCTCTGACTTATTTTGCCCCCAAAGAGCTAATCAGATAAAACTGATTTCAGATAAGTTTATAAGTACATAATTCTAACATGGTTTGCTGATTGTTTACATAGACAACTAACAAAGTGATCACTTTAATTTGTGTGTTTATGAGCAAAGTATAAAATCTCATTCATTTAAACAAATCTATTTACGATGGGATGGTGATAGTTATTTCACCTTGTAGAACATGGATTCAATAGGTTCTCAAGAGAGCTTTTGTTGATGTTGTTTAATATAGATTTACATTGTCATACAAGACACACTTTTTTTTAATAAAATGGTGCTTTTATTGACATGTTAAACTTTTATCTGTGCTTGAGAAGTGCTTGCATTGTTTAATTAATTATAGAGTATTAAAATAAAAAGTTTTATTGATACAAAATATTTTTACATCTTTTACTTTGGCATATTTTTTCAGTGAAGCTGTTTAACGTCACTTTTGACCTTAGATGACCTTTATTCATGATAGATCTGAAATGAATAAACCCGAATTGTTCATTGGCTAATAATACAAAAATCATCGTAAACATTGGTAGTCTGGTTCCCTGGATATCATGGATATCATTGAACTGAAAATGAAATATGAATATATTGTAAATTACATGTAAATTACAATAAATTAAAAACTGTCTTGATACAAAACATCCTCAAAACATTACATCGAAACGTTTCTTTTTAGTTTACGAAGCAGTATAGCATTAATCGCATGTTTGTACAATTAAAAGAATCTATTGTTTACATGCCGTATGGGGCCACACTAAACACTACAAAAACAGACTAGATTGCTCTTAACCGGTACGCAGTTGTTTAGCACGATCGACAAAGCGGGGGTTTGGGGCGGTAGCCCGCGATACTCAGGGTGTTGGAAATATATCTGTTTTGATTTATCATAATCCATATTTGCGTTTATTAGTGTAAATATGTTTCTTTATACTTTGTTTTCTTCATTTTTTATATAAAGTTCTGTTTTGTAACAAGCTTTAAAGGGAGATAAAAAAAATCATATCACTATGATGCTTGCAATATTGAGTCTTTTATGTTTACATTCTACTAACATCTGTACACATTATAACACATTATCTTTTATTTAATTCCAACATTATGATCATAGTTTTTCAGTGGCAAATATGTTTTCTTTTCCTGTTGAAACTAATGTATTACTCATTCAATTATGAAAACCTAGTCATCACAATACTTATTGACAATAAAACATACAATATCACCTCTTCTTGTTCTTCATTTTTATTTGTTAATACATTAAAATATATTATCTTATTATCACTCTCTACCTTCATTAAAATACATGGTCGCTTCATTCCATCTCCTTTCACTGGTCGCAAACATTACAACATCAACGCCGTATATCTTTTTAAAGATATTTCTAGTTAAGTTTTAAGATTGTATATCAACAATGTATCACATTTCCAAAACATTAATATACTACTTAGAGTTGTACAGTAACATTATGCTTAAATTTCTTTAAAAAAAAGTGATGTATTAACATTTATTGTGACTGCAGATTGTAGTTTGTGGTCGAAGATTTTGTTTAAATTTTGTTTGTTAATGAAGTTAATAAAGATTTATAACAAACTTTGTATTATTCTTTTGACCAGCTGTCTTTATTTTAAGTGATCGTCAACGAAACACTGGCTACATTTCCTGTGGAGTCTGCCTGGAGGATTTCTCAACAAACATCAACTGTATCCTTTATATACACTCAGTAAAAATCAGCTGTGGTAATTCCTATCCCTTCCAATTTACAGCATTCCCCCCTGTTCTGCCTGAGTTAATGATGAAATGCCTATTTTACACAGTAAGGTTCACAAATGCATTCATAAATGATACATTTTGTTTGGCTTGGTTTCATCTAAAGCAATCATGAAAGAGACACGTCAGTCTGCATTCTGGATGGAACCAATGGTTTGCCAAGGCTGTCTTTGGAAATCCTTGAAAAGGCTGGATTTTTCTGTTGCAAGGCAAAACTAATGTCCACTTCAGTACTGCAATGCCAGGTTATTTGATGTTTTAATTTTTTAAGTACAATTGAACGTACTTTTGAGACAAACAGGCCTTAATTATTTTGATCTGAAAAATGTGTCTGCACCAATATCTTAAAAAGGTATTGAAGACTTATTTAAGTCAACAAATCTTATTCACTTGGATGAAATATTTATGGACAATAAGATCCGATTGATTTTTAGCTCATCTATTTTTTGAAAAAAAATTATGAGCTATTGTCATCACCTTGGCGTCGGCGTTGGCGTTGGCGTTGGCGTTGGCGTTGGCGTCGGCGTCCGGTTAAGTTTTGCGTTTAGGTCCACTTTTCTCAGAAAGTATCAATGCTATTGCATTCAAACTTGGTACACTTACTTACTATCATGAGGGGACTAGGCAGGCAAAGTTAGATAACTCTGGCGTGCATTTTGACAGAATTATGTGCCCTTTTTGTACTTAAAAAATTGCAAATTTTGGTTAAGTTTTGCGTTTAGTTCCACTTTTCTCAGTAAGTATCAATGCTATTGCATTCAAACTTGGTACACTTACTTACTATCATGAGGGGACTGGGCAGGCAAAGTTAGATAACTCTGGCATGCATTTTGACAGAATTATGTGCCCTTTTTATACTTAGAAAATTGACAATTTTGGTTAAGTTTTGTGTTTAGGTCCATTTTATTCCTTAAGCATCAAAGCTATTGCTTTCATACTTGCAACACTTACTAACTATCATAAGGGGACTGTGCAGGCAAAGTAATGTAACTCTGACTGGCATTTTGACAGAATTATGTGCCCTTTTTATACTTAGAAAATTGAAAATTTGATTAAGTTTTGTGTTTAGGTCCACTTTATTCCTACAGTATCAAAGCTATTGCTTTCATACTTGCAAGATTTATGAACTATCATAAGGGGACGGTGCAGGCAAAGTTATGTAACTCTGACTGGCATTTGGACGGAATTATGGGCCCTTTATACTTAGAAAATTGAAAATTTGGTTAAGATTTATGTTTTGGTCACTTTACCCCTAAAGTATCATAGATATTGCTTTCATACTTGGAACACTCACAAACTATCATAAGGGTACAGTAAAAGGACAAGTTGCATAACTCTGGTTGTCATTGTTACGGAATTATGGCCCTTTTTTGACTTAGTAACTTTTAATATATGGTTAAATTTTGTGTTTCGATCCACTCGAAGTATCAAGGCTATTGCTTTCAAACTTCAAATACTTACATGCTATCATGAGGTTACTGTACCTGGCAACTTGAATTTTACTTTGACCTTTGAATGACCTTGACTCTCAAGGTCAAATTATTAAATTTTGCTAAAATTGCCATAACTTCTTTATTTATGATTAGATTTGATTGATACTTTGATGAAACTACTCTTACCTGACATACCACAATAGACTTCACCCAAACCATCCCCCGTGCCCTCCCCCCCCCTCCCCCCCCTCCCCCCCCCCCTAATTTTTTTTTTTTTTTTTTTTTTTATAAGATCATCTCACAAATGACCACCACACCCTCACACTATACCCCCACCCCACCCCCCCACCCACCCCCCCAAATTTTTTTTTTGATTTTTTTTTTTTTTTTTTTTTTTTTTTTAAGATCATCTCACAAATTATCACCACACCCTCACACTATACCCCCCCCCCCCCCCCGATTTTTTTTTTTTTTTTTTTTTTTTTTCGCTTTTTTGGAAGATAATGTAATAAATGTCCACAACCCCACACTATACACCCCTCTTCACTCCACTCCTCCCTCCTTTGTGATTGAAAATGAGAGTCCCTTCACCTTTAAAAAGAAAATAGATGAGCGGTCTGCACCCGCAAGGCGGTGCTCTTGTTTAACACTGTTAGCCCCACAACCTGAAACATTACATTAAAATGTGTTGCACATCATGCTGACCAATGTACAAAATAATTATATTGAACTTGGTAAAATAGTAATTATGCTATTCTGTTTAATATTAACCCTTTACGTATTTCGACGTGTTTGTAGTCCCTTAGAAAGTTGAATGTTGTTACAGACCTTTCTTACTAGTTTTAAAGGTTTCATTTTCAACCATTAGATACTGATAAGCAGCAAACAGCATAAAATCTGAACAGACTGCGAGTTACTCGCAGACTGTTCTGGTTTTATGCTGTTTGCACATAGTCATTTTAATTTTGATGGGAAAGGGATAATACATGTCTTTATATATGATAGCTGGCAATGTGTCTAGTGTAAAAGGAGTACAAATACACAGTTTGTACAAAGGTCAAAAGACTAAGTATACATTGCAGTTGCTACCAGCACTTTCATTTGCATTTCTTATTTATTACAAGTATTAAGTGAAGTTAACATCATTAACTTTCATAAGAACTGATGCACTCATTACATTAATTATTTTTAGTTGGCCTGGGCTCTTAAGAAACATGACTGCACTATTTAATAAGTGTTATGCAATTTAAAAAGTATTGTAGAAATAACACCAGTCACATGGTGATGAATGTCCTGTTGTCCTTGACCTTGCCTCAGATCTGTCTGAAGCCATCGACGTATACAGTGATTGGATAGACGCATGTGAATCGGCGAATAACTAGCAAGAATTCTAAGGGATAGCCCTCTTAAACTATGTGTTCATTGGACGACTGTTAGATGTTTGGTGGAAATGAAGCACGATTGTAAAATTTATGTGTGAAAATGTTTTTCATATAATGTTGTTATCATAATTTCAGAAAATTCTTCAAAATGTTCTGTTTTCCTGATAACAACTACCATGGGTTATTTTTATTCGTTCAAACGTTTTACACTGTGCACAAGCTCACTTTTTTTTATGCTCCCGGTAGGGTGGCATATAGCATTTGAACTGTCTGTCCATCCATCCGTCTGAAAACTTTAACATTTGCCATAATTTTTGCAATATTGAAGATAACAACTTGATATTTGGCATGCATGTGTATCTCATGGAGCTGCACATTTGAGTGGTGAAAGGTCAACGTCATCCTTCAGGGTCAAAGTTAAAAAAAAACAAATCAAAGGGAAGTAACAAGCTTTAAAGGGAGATAATTTCTATTTATCATTTGGCAGCTACAGATCATTTTTACAAGGGATGTAATATTTTTTATTATATCCCTTTAAAAATATTACTTCCCTTGTAAAAATTATCTGTACCTGCCAAATGATAAAAAAAAATATTTATAAATGAAAGCGATGCAGTAGGGGGCATTGTGTTTCTGACTAACGCATCTCTTGTTTTTCCTGGAACAAACTTGTTACATTAAATCATTGGATCTGCATTTTGCGTAAATTTTACCTGCTTGTATTCATGTCTGAAATAAATTGTAGAAATGTTGTATACAATAATACATGTACATGTATTCTTTGTTTCTAAAAAAAATTCCCAAGCCTAAGGAGTCACCAAACTGAAGACGTAATGATTTAGAAAGGAAGTGAGTTAAACATTAGAAATTTGAAGTGCAAAGTTATCAGCAAAAAAAAACAAAATGTTCCATGTGTTTTGCATGTAAAGACATATATTAAAATAAAAAGTTCCAAATACATTGTTTCGTCAGACCATTCTTAAGCCAGTTTTAGACATTTTCATATATAAGGTTATCTTTGCTTGTGTGGCCTCTTTTGCTATCATGGGTCATGCATCATCCTATAGCATGTTATCACTCTAGGGTTAATATTGACAATATGTAAGCGGAGGTTTGAATTTGGGACAAGTAGAGTTCAATAACTAGGTCACCTGGTTAAATCTTGAAAATGCCTTATGCCACATACATGAACATCAGTCAATCTTGATAACATTTGGTCAGAATATTTATCTAATCAATATAATGGCCAAGCTCGAAACTGGTTCAAGCGGGGTTTAAAACTAGGTCACCAAGTAAAATCCTAAGAAAATGATGTGTCTACTCTAAAAGTTACATTAATGTTTGAATCTTGATGAAATCTGGTGATAATATTAATGTTAACAATTTCAATGCCGAGTTGAAATGTGTATCACATTGGATAAAAAAATGTCACCTTGACAAATCTTAGAAAAACCTGGTTATCATTTTAGAGCCTGCAGTATGTTATGTTAATGTCATTAGCCCACTTGAAGACTGCTGTCTGACATGCATTGTCAGCATTACCTTGTGAACACACTAGAGGCCATATTTATCTTCATAAAAATTGGTCAGCACATTTGTCCCAATGAAATTTTTGCCAAGTTTGATACTGTGGCATTTTTGGTTACGAGGTCAGTAGGTGAAATTAAATAAAAAAGCGTGTGAAGACACTAGAAGCCACATTTCTTCCCCAATCTTTTTGAAAATTTGTCTGAACTTATGTGTCAATAAAATCTCATCTGATATATAAAAAGGCTCTTGTGGATTTAAACATAAGGTCACGAGGTCAACTTGAATAAAATGTGTGAACACTCCAGAGGCTACATTTATTGACCAGTCTTCATAAAACTTTGTCAGAATTTGTGTCCAAATAATATCTCGGCCATGCTGAACACTGTGTATACTAATGTGTTGTTGAATACTTGATCACTAGGCCAAATTAAAGAGAAAGCTTGTGAACACTTGATGCAACAGTTACTGCGCACTTTTCATTAAAATTGAATAGCACATTTCTTGCAATGATATCTCGACCGAGTTAAAAACTGGGTCATATCAGGTTAAAAATCTAGATCATTAAGTTTAATAAAAGCCAAATCTTGCGAACTCCCTAAAGGCCAAATTTATTGCCCAATCTAAATAAATATTGGCAAATGTTTATAACGATGACATCGTGGCTGTGTTTGCAGTTGGGTCATTTGGGGTAAAAAAAACTAGATCACTAGGTCTAATTTATAAAAATAAAGTGTGTGAACATTGTAGAGAATACATTTATTGCCTAATCTTCATGAACTTTGGTCAAAACATTTGTCCCAACATTGTGAAAAGGTGGGTTAAAAACTACAAGTAGGTTAAATGATAGAAGTCAATTTTTTTTATATATATACATGTATAATATGGTAACCTTCCATTGAAAAAAATGGTGCCAGGAGCCTGGTCACTTTTTCGTATGTGGCTTGAGTTGAACTTTTTGAATACCGGTAGTTTGCAAGTTATAGTTTTCAACCTTTTCAGAAGCTCAGAAGTTAAAAAGTTATGTCGTTATGATATCTGGAAGGTGTTTGAAAATGATTGTTATTTGTTAAACGCAATGTGTTTTGATATTTATTCTGTTTCTGTTTTGAAAGCTGGTAAACACTACCTGCTCAGAACAGTTTAGTTTCATGAGAACACTGCATGCTCAGAACTGTTTAGTTTCATGAGAACACTACAAGCTCAGAAATGTTTAGTTTCATGAAAACACTACATGCTCAGAACAGTTTAGTTTCATGAGAACACTACATGTACATGCTCAGAACAGTTTAGTTTCACGAGAACACTACATGCTTAGAACAGTTTAGTTTCATGAAAACACTACATGCTCAGAACAGTTTAGTTTCATGAGAACACAACATGCTCAGAACAGTTTAGTTTCATGAGAACACTACCTGCTCAGAACAGTTTAGTTTCATGAGAACACTACATGCTTAGAACAGTTAAGTTTCATGAGAACATGGCATGCTCAGAACAGTTTAGTTTCATGCGAACACTGCATGCTTAGAACAGTTAAGTTTCATGAGAACATGGCATGCTCAGAACAGTTTAGTTTCATGAAAACACTACATGTACATGCTCAGAACAGTTTAGTTTCATGAGAACCCTACAAGCTCAAAACTGTTTAGTTTCATGAGAACACTACATGCTCAGAGCAGTTTAGTTTCATGAGAACACTACATGTACATGCTCAGAACAGTTTAGTTTCATGAGAACACTATAAGCTCAGAACAGTTTAGTTCATGAGAACACTACATGCTCAAAACAGTTTAGTTTCATGAAAACACTACATGCTCAGAACTGTTTAGTTTCATGAGAACACTACAAGCTCAGAACTGTTTAGTTTCATGAGAACACTACATGCTCAGAACAGTTAAGTTTCATGAGAACATTACATGCTTAGAACAGTTTAGTTTCATGAGAACACTACATGCTCAGAACAGTTTAGTTTCATGAGAACATTACATGCTTAGAACAGTTTAGTTTCATGAGAACATTACATGCTTAGAACAGTTTAGTTTCATGCGAACACTGCATGCTCAGAACAATTTAGTTTCACGAGAACACTACATGCTCAGAACAGTTGAGTTTCATAAGAACACTTCAAGCTCAGAACTGTTTAGTTTCATGAGAACACTACAAGCTCAGAACTGTTTAGTTTCATGAGAACACTGCATGCTAAGAACAGTTTAGTTTCATGAGAACACTGCATGCCCAGAACAGTTTAGTTTCATGAGAACACTACCTGCTTAGAACAGTTTAGTTTCATGAAAACACTGCATGCTCAGAACAGTTTAGTTTCATGAGAACACTACATGCACAGAACAGTTTAGTTTCATGAGAACACTACCTGCTTAGAACAGTTTAGTTTCATGCGAACACTGCATGCTCAGAACAGTTTAGTTTCATGAGAACACTGCTAGCTCAGAACAGTTAAGTTTCATGAGAACACTACATGCTCAGAACTGTTTAGTTTCTTGAGAACACTACAAGCTCAGAACTGTTTAGTTTCATGAGAACACTGCATGCTAAGAACAGTTTAGTTTCATGAGAACACTACAAGCTCAGAACAGTTTAGTTTCATGAGAACACTACATGCTCAGGACAGTTTAGTTTCATGAGAACACTACATGCTCAGAACAGTTTAGTTTTATGAGAACAGTACATGCTCAGAACTGTTTAGTTTCATGAGAACATTACATGTACATGCTCAGAACAGTTTAGTTTCATGAGAACACTACATGCTCAGAACAGTTTAGTTTCATGAGAACACTACATGCTCAGAACTGTTTAGTTTCATGAAAACACTACAAGCTCAGAACTGTTTAGTTTCATGAGAACACTACATGCTCAGAACAGTTTAGTTTCATGAGAACACTACATCCTCAGAACTGTTTTGTTTCTTGAAAACACTACATGCTCAGAACAGTTTAGTTTCATGAGAACACTGCATGCTCAGAACAGTTTAGTTTCATGAGAACACTACATGCTCAGAGCAGTTTAGTTTCATGAGAACACTACATGTACATGCTCAGAACAGTTTAGTTTCATGAGAACACTATAAGCTCAGAACAGTTTAGTTCATGAGAACACTACATGCTCAGAACAGTTTAGTTTCATGAAAACACTACATGTACATGCTCAGAACTGTTTAGTTTCATGAGAACACTACATGTACATGCTCAGAACAGTTAGTTTCATGTGAACACTACATGATCAGAACAGTTTAATTTCATGAGAACACTACATGCTCAGAACAATTTAGTTTCATGAGAACACTACAAGCTCAGAACTGTTTAGTTTCATGAGAACACTACATGCTCAGAACTGTTTAGTTTCATGATAACGCTACATGTTCATAACAGTTTAGTTTCATTAGAACACTGCATGTTCAGAACAGTTTAGTTTCATGAGAACACTACATGCTCAGAACAGTTTAGTTTCATGAGAACACTTCCTGCTCAGAACTGTTTAGTTTCATGAGAACACTACAAGCTCAGAACAGTTTAGTTTCATGAGAACACTACATGCTCAGGACAGTTTAGTTTCATGAGAACACTACATGCTCAGAACAGTTTAGTTTTATGAGAACAGTACATGCTCAGAACAGTTTAGTTTCATGAGAACACTACCTGCTCAGAACTGTTTAGTTTCATGAGAACACTACAAGCTCAGAACTGTTTAGTTTCATGAGAACACTACAAGCTCAGAACTGTTTAGTTTCATGAGAACACTGCATGCTCAGAACAGTTTAGTTTCATGAGAACACTGCATGCTCAGAACAGTTTAGTTTCATGAGAACACTACAAGCTCAGAACAGTTTAGTTTCATGAAAACACTACAAGCTCAGAACTGTTTAGTTTCATGAGAACACTGCATGCTCAGAACAGTTTAGTTTCATGAGAACACTACAAGCTCAGAACAGTTTAGTTTCATGAAAACACTGCAAGCTCAGAACAGTTTAGTTTCATGAGAACACTACAAGCTCAGAACAGTTTAGTTTCATGAGAACACTGCATGCTCAGAACAGTTAAGTTTCACGAGAACACTACAAGCTCAGAACAGTTTAGTTTCATGAAAACACTGCATGCTCAGAACAGTTTAGTTTCATGAGAACACTGCATGCCCAGAACAGTTTAGTTTCATGAGAACACTACCTGCTTAGAACAGTTTAGTTTCATGCGAACACTGCATGCTCAGAACAGTTTAGTTTCATGAGAACACTACATGCACAGAACAGTTTAGTTTCATGAGAACACTACCTGCTTAGAACAGTTTAGTTTCATGCGAACACTGCATGCTCAGAACAGTTTAGTTTCATGAGAACACTGCTAGCTCAGAACAGTTAAGTTTCATGAGAACACTACATGCTCAGAACTGTTTAGTTTCTTGAGAACACTACAAGCTCAGAACTGTTTAGTTTCATGAGAACACTGCATGCTAAGAACAGTTTAGTTTCATGAGAACACTACAAGCTCAGAACAGTTTAGTTTCATGAGAACACTACATGCTCAGGACAGTTTAGTTTCATGAAAACACTACATGCTCAGAACAGTTTAGTTTTATGAGAACAGTACATGCTCAGAACTGTTTAGTTTCATGAGAACATTACATGTACATGCTCAGAACAGTTTAGTTTCATGAGAACACTACATGCTCAGAACAGTTTAGTTTCATGAGAACACTACATGCTCAGAACTGGTTAGTTTCATGAAAACACTACAAGCTCAGAACTGTTTAGTTTCATGAGAACACTACATGCTCAGAACAGTTTAGTTTCATGAGAACACTACATCCTCAGAACTGTTTTGTTTCTTGAAAACACTACATGCTCAGAACAGTTTAGTTTCATGAGAACACTGCATGCTCAGAACAGTTTAGTTTCATGAGAACACTACATGCTCAGAGCAGTTTAGTTTCATGAGAACACTACATGTACATGCTCAGAACAGTTTAGTTTCATGAGAACACTATAAGCTCAGAACAGTTTAGTTCATGAGAACACTACATGCTCAGAACAGTTTAGTTTCATGAAAACACTACATGTACATGCTCAGAACTGTTTAGTTTCATGAGAACACTACATGTACATGCTCAGAACATTTAGTTTCATGTGAACACTACATGATCAGAACAGTTTAATTTCATGAGAACACTACATGCTCAGAACAATTTAGTTTCATGAGAACACTACAAGCTCAGAACTGTTTAGTTTCATGAGAACACTACATGCTCAGAACTGTTTAGTTTCATGAGAACACTACCTGCTCAGAACTGTTTAGTTTCATGAGAACACTACAAGCTCAGAACAGTTTAGTTTCATGAGAACACTACATGTACATGCTCAGAACAGTTTAGTTTAATGAGAACACTACAAGCTCAAAACTGTTTAGTTTCTTGAGAACACTACAAGCTCAGAACTGTTTAGTTACATGAGAACACTGCATGCTCAGAACAGTTTAGTTTCATGAGAACACGTCATGCCCAGAACAGTTAAGTTTCATGAGAACACTATATGCACAGAACAGTTTAGTTTCATGAGAACACTACCTGCTCAGAACTGTTTAGTTTAATAAGAACACTACAGGCTCAGAACTGTTTAGTTTCTTGAGAACAGTACAAGCTCAAAACTGTTTAGTTTCATGAGAACACAACAAGCTCAGAACTGTTTAGTTTCCCGAGAACACTACAAGCTCAGAACTGTTTAGTTTCATGAGAACACTACAAGCTCAGAAATGTTTAGTTTCATGAAAACACTACAAGCTCAGAACTGTTTAGTTTCATGAGAACACTACATGCTCAGAACAGTAAAGTTTCATGAAAACACTAACTGCTCAGAACAGTTTAGTTTTATGAGAACACTACAAGCTCCGAGCTGTTTAGTTTCATGAGAGCACTACCTGCTCAGAACAGTTAGTTTCATGAGAACATTACCTGCTCAGAACAGTTTAGTTTCATGAGAACACTACCTTCTCAGAACTGTTTAGTTTCATAAGAACACTACAAACTCAGAACTGTTTAGTTTCATAAGAACACTACAAGCTCAGAACTGTTTAGTTTCATGAGAACACTACATGCTCAGAACAGTTTAGTTCATTCGGGTCTCAGGTGAGCGCCTATTGTCAAATTACTCATGATGCGCCTTTGTTATTGCCTTTAGTCTGTTGTTTTAACCTGCGTCATTAACCTTCACACTCTAAAGGCCACATTGTTCAATATCCATGAAACTTGGAAAGCACATGTTTCCCAATTATATCTTGTACTACTTGAACTCGATCAAATGAGGTAAAATAAACTAGGTCACTGTTATATTAAAAAAAATCTTGTGCACACCATAGAAGTCACATTTTTTGCCCAATCATGATGAAGCTTGCTCAGAACATGTTCCTCATATACCACTGCATTCACTTCAGATATATACGAATCTCATATAAAGTAAATTGTATTTTCTTACTTATTGCGCATAAAATAAAACAAGACTTATTTTACTGTCTGTATTTGGTAAATCTAATGGACAGTCTACTGACAGCATCAAACATGACAAACATCCAAATGATATAATATTTAAACAAAAGTGCCAAACTGTCACAAGATACGCCCGTTCAAAGGTTTTGAACACCATGCTGAATGCTTGAAATGCACTAAGTGACCTCGAGACCTAGTTATTGACCCGGCATGACCCATATTTGAACTTGACCTAGATATCATTTAGATGTAACAACTGACAAAATTTGGTGAAGATCAGATGAAAACTACTTCAATTAGAGAGCGGACACCATGCTGAATGCTTGAAATGCACTATGTGACCTCGAGACCTAGTTATTGACCCGGCATGACCCATATTTGAACTTGACCTAGATATCATTTAGATGTAACAACTGACTAAATTTGGTGAAGATCAGATGAAAACTACTTCAATTAGAGAGCGGACACCATGCTGAATGCTTGAAATGCACTATGTGACCTCGTGACCTCGTTTTGACCCGGCATGGCCCATATTCGAACTTGACCTACATATCATCTAGACACAGCTTCTGACCAAATTAGGTGATTATCAGATGAAAACTACTTAAATTAGAGAGCGGACACCATGCTAAATGCTTAACATGCACTAAGTAACCTCGTGACCTAGTTTTTGACCCAGCATGACCCGTATTTGAACTTGACCGACATATCATCTAGACACAACTTCTGACCAATTTTGGTGAAGATCGGGTGAAAACTACTTCAATTAGAGAGTGGACACCATGCTTAATCCTTGAAATGCACCAGAGCTCCAGATAAGGGCCGTACAGCCGTAAATACGCCTTCTTCGTGAAGATTTACGCATTTATTTTTATAAACTGGACGTACAATTACGACATTAATATCCATTTTACGCATTTTTGAAAAAAATCTGGCCGTACCGATACGTCTGCGTCAGCGAGGCTTGATTTGTTGGTCTCTAACCTAACGGCGCTTTTCGTTAATTTAAATTAACGAAAAGTTGTAGACTGGGTTCATATATTAATGTATATTCTGTCGCATTATTTCCTGTAACTTGTAAATCCGTCAAAAACAATATGTCTGCGCGCAATGGAATGTCGGCTTAACCGAAAGCGGTTCAAAACAACACTTTGTTGTCATATAATGACTACATACGCTGTCGTCTAACCATCCTGACATTAAATCTGTAAACCCAGAAAAATACATTGTCGCCCCGATATTAAACGATTTGATTGCATCGGTGGCTTAAAACGTTAGAAAACACGATGGGAAACGGATGAGGCAGTGAAATAAGTGTTCATTTACTTAGCTTACTAGTTGGCTTGTGTTTTCTTGTCAAGAAAAATGAAGAAATAGTATAAGTCATGAGTTTTAATGTGTAGTTGTATTTGCATCATAGTTCAGAATGGAAAACCTAATACAGTAACTGTTTAAGAAGCTACATATATTTATTATAATTGCTGCAAATGTTTCTGTAAAGTCAGTTATACACCCTTCAATATCCAAGAACACAGGTAGTACAGTAATACCTGTATTTTTGGATATGGTAGTACAGGTACTAATTTTAAGCGTTACTCCTTTTTTTCTGTCAGTGGCAGTACCGTTACTTATTTCACAAATCCTTATCTGGAGCTCTGAATGCACTAAGTGACCCCATGACCTTGTTTTTGACCCGGCATGACCCATATTCGAACTTGACCTAGATATTGTCTAGACACAACTTCTGACCAAGTTTGGTGAAGATCGGATGAAAACTATTTGAATTAGAGAGCGGACACTGCTGTGGACGCCGCCCGCCACCCGCCCGCCAAGGGTGAAACTATAATACGTCCCGTTTTTAAAAACGGGCGTATAAAAACAACAACATAATTATGTGCACAATTAATTGTATCTACATGAAAAAAAACATTTCAACGTACACATATACAATATCACGCCTATTTTGGTTTTCATGTTTTAACCAATACCTAAATTATTAATTAAGTTCAAAAAAGAAATCAAACTAAAACTTTAACTTTGTCGTTACAGTTCGACTGTCCTATGCTGAATGGCGGAAAACCGCTAAACACACTCAATTTACTCTTGCACTTTTTCAGTGTGCCTAAGCGTTTATTAAATTGCATTATGTGAAAATAATTTTCCTCTAATTTTAAACTTAAAATTTGAAAATTATATTCCTCCAAAACCACTTCATTCACTTCTGATGTATATGAATCTCCAATAAAATACAATGTATTTTTCTTACTTATTGCACAAAAAGAAAACAAGACTTGTATAATTTTCAATACATTTTCTGTAGCAATTTTGGTAAAGCATCTGGACTGTCTACTGAATACAAAGAACGGGCCATAGTAATAATAATAATACAACTGTATTCGTTTTTACAATACTTAATCAACAAATTAATAAATAAACAAGAGCCCCCGACTGCGCTGAAGTCCCAAAGCAGCAATTTTAGAGAAAACAAGGCTTAGCCAAAAATTAATTTACCAAAGCGAAGCTTACAATTCATTTGTAAGTCATGTAGGTAGACTCAAATTCCGAAAATCAGATCAATATTTGAAAGCTTTGTGTACAAAACCTCCGGAAAAAGGTTGTAATACAGATAACTTTTAAGTATAAGGCCCATTACTTCGCTAAAAGTCAATGCACCGGAATGAATTTCACACTTCATCTGAAGGTAATGTAGTTAGACTCACATACCAAATATCAGTTCAATAACTGAAAGCGTTGCGTAAAAATCATCCGCGAAACGGTTACTATAGCGATAATTTCTAAGTCCAAGGCCCATTACTTCGCAAAAAATAAACAGACCGGAACGAATTTCACCGTTCATCTGTAGATCTGTAGGTGGACTAAAATATCAGCGCTATATCTGAAAACATTGCGTAAAAAACCTCCGGAAAACAGTTATTAAAGGAAAAAGTCCAAGGCCCATAACTTCACAATAAATCATTGGACCGGAACAAATTTCACACTTCATATGTAGGGCATGAATGTAGACTCACATTCGAAAATCAGCTCAATATCTGAAAGCATTGAAAAATTATACTTCCCTGGTCAAAAATGAACGTGTACCTGTTATAATAACAATTATCTTCCTTTAAAGCCAATTACTTCTCTGGCAAAAATTTAGATCAGTCAAAGGCTCGTATCTTTGTCAAAAATCAACGGACCGGAACGAATTTTACACGTCATCTACAGGTCATGTAGGTAGACTCACTTACCAAAAATCAGCTCAGTATCTTAATGCGTTGCATAAAAAACAGAATGCCGGACAGACGGACAAACAGTGCGAATGTTATATGCCACTTGGCTTGGGGCATAAAAACAAATATACATAACATAACATAACATATGGTTTATTGTAATGCAAGGCCTCCGTCCCAAAATACAATTGTTCAATAATCATCCAATGGTGGTGAAAGAGGTATGTTAATTAATAATTATATTATAAACGAGCAGAACATGTAAAACGATGACATAAGCGTGTCATATATATAACATATCATATCATATCTTTGACAAGTACGTAATTCAAGTTATATGTTTAATAATAAAAGAAATTATCGCGTCAAAAAACACTTTTATATTCAATTAAGTATCAAGCAAAAACGTCTTCCGAGTAGTAAACGCATCGTGCATATATTTTGCCATAGCAATTACACTCTTTCTGTTATATTCCGACATCATTGTATAAAACAGATTTAAAGTTATATACTGGTTTCCAATAATGTCCATTTAATATTTGTGTATCAACTCATCATATAATGGGCACACTAAAACGAAATGGAATTCGTCTTCGATTACATAAACATTGCGTTTTAAACAAAAGTAACAATATCTATATTCTCTATCTATATTCATATGTCGGCCCTTTTCAATTTGTAGTTCGTGGCTTGAACAACGAACATTTGATAACGTCCTTTTTAAAATATACGGTAAATCCATGTTTAGGTATCTCTCTGTATTCAGGAGAGTTTTGAAGTATTTTTAATGTAGTGCTTTTGGAGATGTATTAATAAAATCCTGCATCCTTTGAAGCGCGCAATCTTTAAGTCTTCTTTTATAGAGTTTCATAAAAGCACATACATTTCCAATTTCACCGGCTATCCAAGCAAACCCGAAGCCATTTTCAAACAGAAGTTGTTTAACTCCAGTGGCCCACGTTGCCTTGTCTTCGGTGTCTAATTTACGTAGCATCAGGTAACAGTTTTTCGGATACCTTTGGTCTTCCATTCGACTCAGCTTTGTCAAATACTTCACACAACGCCACATATAAGTAACATTTAATGGGTGCCGCCCACATTCACTCAGAGCGAGGAAGTTTGATACATTTCGATTTAAACACGCCACGTATTTGCAAAACCGGGAGTGTACACGCTCAATAGTTTCATTGTATCGAAATCCCCATATCTCTGAGGAGTAGCATAAAATTGGGGTCACCATTGCATCGAATAGTTTAAAAGCATCCTTAGGTTTGCAGTATCCAAATCGTTTTTGAAATCTGTATATGTTATCCACCGCCTTCGAAGCTTGTAGACTTCATATTTCCTGGGTTTTGGTCCATGATAGGGTTGGCGTAAAAAAGGCTCCCAGGTATTTATAATTCTGCACAACTTCAATTTGTTCACCGTTATAAACCCACTTTTCATAGGATCTTAGCGCGCCTCCGTTGCGAAACACCATAATTTTTTACTTTTCAACATTTATTTTCATCCCAGTTAGGAAGCAGAATTGTTCAATACAGTTTTTTTGTCTTTGTAGGTTTTGTTTTGTATCGGCCGTGCTGGCTATATCGTCAGCGAAAAGGAAGGCATATATGTCATCGTTAATGTTTATCGTTAATAAAGACTCCATATTCGCATTTCAGTTTCAAATAGTCTGCTAGATCATTGATAAACAGTGAAAAAATCAAAGGCGAGCTGACACAGCCCTGTTTCGTTCCGATCGCGCAATTAAAGAATCTTGTGAAGCCATCTTTTACTTTAACACACGACCTTAAGTTGCTATACATAGATTTAAATATATTCAAAAACTTCCTGTCATCTTTGATACCTTTCCTGATCAAACAACGCCATAAATTGACATGAACACACGAATCAAATGCTTTAAAGAAGTCATTAAAAAACACGTACATTCTCCCCCTTTTCTTACACAAGCATTTTTGAATAACAGCCTGCAGGTTAAATATATTGTCAACCGTAGAATAATTTCTACGAAAACCAGCTTGAGATTTAATAATTACATCATTTTCTTCGCACCAACTAGTCAACCTTTTATTTAATATATTTGTAAATATTTTACTTATGCTACTTATAAGCGATATGGCCCTATAATGATATGGCTCGTCACGACTGCCCTTTTTGACGATGCTGCGAAGCAGCTCGTCTAAGTTATCATACCATGAAAAAAATCTTCACAATGGCGACCTATGACCGAGCCAGTCCGATTGAGATAGCTCGATTTTTCTAATCGGCATACCTCGCTGATTATCATTGATAAAGGTAACGGAAGCTCAGCTAAAAATAGGACAGCATATTCTGGGAAAAATATTTAATAAAAGTTTGAAAACGTTAATTTTTAAACAGTTATATTCAATCCATTAAATGTTTATAGATCAATGACACAACTGTGAATTTTCTGTATTGTATTTGACATTTTTCGTGATTCTGTAAATAAATTGCGAATGGAAACGTGTATAATTAACGTTTAACGCGATCATGAGTGTAAAGAAAACGAATTATTTCGAACCTGCCATTTGTAAAAGTTAAAGCGAGTATAGTATATAAATAACATAATGGCCCTCTGATATATATGAAACTCGCTCTTATGCGTGCTCTCGCATTTTGCATATTTAATAAACTTTTCAAACTGAAATTACAGAGCCACATCATTGCACACACATACCATCATTAACTTAAGAAAGGAACTAACAAAATATAAAGTTTGGTATGATATACATGTGAAATTAAAGAGCATGGTGTAATTTAAGAGCATGTCAAGTTTTGAATACTATATATGCCTCGTAATGTAATGTTATAACCCACAAACGTTTTACTGTTACAGAACGTTTTTTGTAAGATAAGTGGTACAGAAAATACACGTCGAATATCTTTTTAAAGATATTTCTTGTTTTTTTTTTAAATCGAGAATGTAATCCGCCTCCCAGTTTCGCTAAATGGGTCAAGTTCCCCACGAGTACTACTTCTCCGTACCCCCAATTATTTTTTTTCGTACCCAATGTTTTTCGTACCTATTTTTTTTCGTTCCCAATTTTTTTTGCGTACCCACAGTTTTGTTCGTACCCAATTTTTTGTTTGTACCCAAATTGTTTTTCGTAACCAATTTTTTTTTCCTACCCAATTTTTTTTGGGGCATAATTTTTGTACCCAAAATTTTCGTACCCATTTTTTGTTCGTACCCAAAGTTTTCGTACCCACATACACAATTGTGGTGATGTAGATAAACTTCAATTGATGCTTTTATATCCACCCTCTTAAAAAGCATCGTCACACCAGTACTGTCAGTACTTTGATGTTGTTATCTGGTATCGAAGTGCCATCTGTTATCAAAGTATCCGCATACCCGGCGTGTCACTAGGCTATAGATTTAATGACAAATCTGCACACTTTCAAATTGCCTCTACATGTATTGATTAACATGCATTTCATTTCAAGGTGAGTGGCTTTAAATGAAGCATTTAGTTTCTTGCGAAAAATATTATAACGAAATTTAATATGGTGTGCTTGATAACGCGGTTTTCTTTCCAAACATTTAAATCACACTTTCATAGCCGCGTCATGCGAAAATGGGTCTTATGGTCTTCGGCCAGCGAAGCTCAAGTTTTATTGTGGTTTGCTTGAGAATTTATTACAATGCTAGTTTATACCAATACATTATTTATTATAATTATGTTGTGGTTCATTCTTAGCAAGACTCAAACCAAGCGACGGGTAAACTCACGTAGTGAGATACGATAGTAAACATCACACTTTACACTCAACCTGAATTCAAACTAGGTGCTACGTTTCCATGTTTACTTCAGTAAGAGGTCATTTATAAGGCTTCGACTTCAGGATACGTAAAGTTTCATTGGTTGGTTATTATTAATAGAAGTTTACAAATACTTCATAGTAGTTTTTGCGAATAATACGTCTCGCGAAAGTGTATATTTTTGCATAATAAAAATACGACGTCAAAGTCGCATGGAGTTCACCAATAACTACAGGTACAATATATCAACGACAAAAATACTTTATAATCGCTTAACACGAATATCGTTTAAAAAGGTATTCGGCGAACATGCTGACTTTGAAATAAAGTTTAAAACTTATGTTTCTAAATAATTAAATTGAAAAACAAAAGTTAATCAATTGTGAGTTTTTTTCACTTGTTAGTCGCATATTCAGCGCATGAAATGTGTGTTATTAGAGTCAAACCACACATTAGTGTCAGTAGATTACAAATTATGCTTCGGGAGTTCACATCATATGTGTCCTCACATGACTTATTGCGCAGTTTGGTTAGATGTGATGCTTTCCGCTATGAAATCACTCAAGGTTTAATGGTCTCATTATGTATCTTCTGACCAGACTGAGACATACGCAGGCTGGGTGGGCTATAGCTATGATGGGCGCATACTGCATAAGACCCATTTTCGCATGACGCGTTTTTTAAATATCTCTTTGCGAGTTTTAAATGGTATAATTTAGCACAATGCATTTCGATATACAATTGAATTCAAAAAAGTAAATACAGCAAACTGACAGACAAGGGTAGCCTATTTAGGCCTTCAAGAACGATTTTCAGCCGTACTGACTGAGTACGACAAACATGTGTGGTTAGATAATTAAACGATTTTCCTCTTAACGTGACACTTTACTATTTCGGTAGTGTTTTTTTCTAATCTTGAAATCAAAACTGTGTTTATCGATAGTCAATTATGTCTTCACCTGACGATTTAGTGACCGAGTACAGACCCTGAAATTCTGCGAGATGGATTTTAGTGCGTAATTGTAACTCGGCCACAATTTGTGTCGTTGTGTCGTTTTAAAATGCAGGGAGTAATCCGGAATTCCGTACATTGAACAGTGTTACATCCTTTACGCTGTGCACAGACACAGTGATGCAGCCAATTTTCAGTGGATTTCTCTCGAATCAGCCTAAAACATATTCGAATGTATTTATTCGTGCCTGCTGGCATTATGAATAGGTCATTTAAGGTGAAAAGCTGGATAAAACAGCTATGCCGAAAAAGCGCATGAGTGATCTATACCGATGTTAAGGTCAGAGACTGGTTGACACCGCGTGTACTACAAGTGTAACAAGTAATGCATAAACAACAAAGTACGGGTAAACAGCGCTGTCTTTATGACTACCTAATTCGTGAGTAAAAAGTACTGCTCGCAGATTTATTTATTGTGTTATTTTCATCATTTTTTTCTTATTTTGAATTGTATATGGTGTCAAAAGTTTTGAAAAGGGAATTTCCATCATGAAATTATATTCTTAGTGTGATCGGTATTCGATATTCCCACAATATTTATTTAATAAAATGGTGACCACAAATTTTATTTTATAACAACTGGTTCTCATTATACCGTTTTAATAATATTTTTTATGCTTTCAGAACGTCTAAAAATGGAAATGGTGTTGATAATTTTTGTTAAGTTGTCTCTTTAACATAAATATGATGATAAACAGTGCACACACATCTCGTGCTTTAAGACACACTCTTTATAAATCTGAATGGGCTGTGTTTATTTCAAGCTTGCGATTAATAAAGCTATAAGATAATTTCAAAAATAAGTTGCGTCTAAGATTATGCAATAGCGAACAACTTCAGTGCCTCCAGCGCTTTGATTAAATTAATTTGATCTCCTTACTCATTCCATCCCGAAAACCCTGAAGTTGTCGCAATTCTAGTTAGAACAAGGCTTTCATAAATCTGCATGTACATACTTGGTTTATTGATCATACCTAGAGTGAATTGGGTCGCACTATTTATTTTGAACATAGTGGCGTGCTCATTCAGTCTAAACCAACAGATATAAATAAAATTGAGACGAAAATCAAAAAAAGAATCGAAAGTTATCATAATTAAACGAAGCATACAATTGGGATATTTAAAACACACGGACGGACAGACAGACTGACAAAACTGAATAAATTTGCATATTTCCCATGTGACCCTATCGACACACCAAAGTTCATCAAACTTCTTTACGTACGTGGAATAACGTTCATATTTTACTGTTTTCCAATAAATTAAAGCATGTTCAGATTTTAGTGTTCTCTTTTTTGTCTCTTTATCTAAACAATCAAATTTCCGACGGAAAAATTTGTAATGAAGTGTGTATTCCTTATATGATCCTCGTAAACCCAAAAACAAACTTTTTTACTTCTCGCAGTATTCAGACTAGGACTGACAGACGGGCCCGAATTAAACCTTTAATCTCCTTCGGTAGGGAAGTGAAACTGGTCATAAACTGAACGCAATTCAAGTCAGTACAAAGTAATGTGTATCTTCCTACTTGATTGCAAGAGTTTTCTTGACGATTATACTTAACCCATTTATTCCTAGCGTCTAGAAAAAAGGCATTGGCAAACAGCGTAGACCCAGATGAGACGCCGCATGATGCGGCGTCTCATCTGGGTCTACGCTGTTTGCTTAAAGGAATTTCTGTAAGAAATATTCTAAATATAGAAATATATATACAAGATATCCCTTATTTTGGAAATAAATTGATCCAATTTAGAAGGATGGGAGAGTCCACTAGGCATAAATTGGTTAATATTCGCGCGTGCACAGAATTCCGCAGTTTACATATTACATAATTTAAAATATAACTGAAATATATGTCAGATTGAATATGAGAGAGGATAAGTTTAGAAATCAAAAGGAAATCATTCTTAACTGGTGTAATAACCTTGGCATACACCGATTCATAATATATGCGACGGTCAAGCAAAAATGAAAATAATCAAAATGTTACACACGAGATAACCCAAGAAAGAAGATTTATAAAAATGGTTTAAAAACACATTCACACTATTTATCGAACCTAAAATGGAATAAAATGTCTGGTAAAAAACAGCCCCGTGAAGAGAACGTATAAGATGTAAAAGGTCACAACATAAATGTGGATATGGTTACTTAACATTTACACTAAATTAGCAGTTTATGAACAGCCCTTATCGAAATTTTAATCGTCTTAATCTATTACGTTGATAAAGTTCTATTATTTACTTATTTTAGAACAACGTGCTCATTGTGAGCTATTGCTATTCCATGATATCCGATGTCAGTCGGCTCTTGCGTCACGTGTGCGTGTCAATCAACTTTTTTTTTCAAACGACATCTTCTGAACATGTGGGCTTTATTTGACGAAATTAAATAGGAACGTTCCTAGAAAAAAACATCGTTCCGTACCGTTGATTAATTAGGTCTCGGAAACAGGGTTTTAACCTCTTTAACAACTAGGCACACATGTTTATACTTAACCCATTTATGCCTAGCGTCTAGAAATTAAAGTACTGGCAGTACTGGTGTGACGATGCTTTTGAAGAGGATGGATATAAAATATCAATTTAAGTTTATCTATATCACTACAATTGTGTATGTTGATACGAACATTTGGGTACGATAAACAATTTGGGTACGAAAATTTTGGGTACGAAATAAAATTTGGTACGAAAAAAATTTGCGTACGAAACATTTTTGGTGCGAAAAAAAGTTTAGGGGTACGGGGAAGTAGTACCCGTGGGTAACTTGACCCATTGAGCGAAACTGGGAGGCGGGTCACATTCTTGTTCATTAAGTATGGCAATACCTCCATGATGATTCTCGAAAGTAGGTATGAGCACATAGCCGGACCATGTGAGCTCAATCGTATGAGCACTTGACTATCCGAGTTCGCCCACGAACATATGGATAAGTTAACTTATAGCGAAATGACCTTATACATGTATATGCTGAAATCTAACAATCGAACGAAATATCAAACATGGTATGTACACTTAGATGGTTGTGTAATTTCTGTTAGAATATCGTATTCAATATGTAAATTTTAAATGATTGTGCCCGCACTTGAGTTTGTTGCCTTGTTTGAGTCTATACGCGCCTAGGCTGCACCCAGTGTGTGTACTTGTGTTTTTCCAAGGTAATGAGTTACCTCCGCGCTGAGGCTGCATAATGTTGGGACCCGGAGTGTGTCCAGCTATCCTACCTAATAAGATTAGATTGACGACAGTTGGGACAAATTTTGAATGATAGCTGCAATTTCCAGCTATTTGTTTTGTACTGAAATACTTTTTTAATTTTTTATATGGTCAAATGCTGCGGGGGGGGGGGGGGGGGGGATGAGATTATCCGGAAAAAAAACACCTGTCCGAAATGGTGACCACAAAACATACAAAATATAACGTTGCGCCGGGAGCGGTAATCGAACCGGTGTCGTAAAGGTGAAAAAGCGAACGTCCTTACCACTGCGCTAGCGGGACGGACAATTACGCAAAAAAATGTTGTTTTATCTATATATATATCATAGCAGTGCAGCGTTTTCAATTTGCAGGTTCGAAATCGTTCCCAATCTTTAGTTTTGTGATCACGTAAAAAGTTAATTTTACATGTTTTTATTCGCAATTTATTTACTAAATCGAGAACAAATATCAAACAAAATAGAGAAAATATATAGTTGTTTCATTGGTCCATAAAAATAAAATGGATGTAAAATTACTAATTTGAAATTAACGTACTGATACATTTATTGAATCTGTTTCCCCAGGATATGCTGTTCTATTAATATTTACCTTTATCAACACGAACGACAACTCTGCTAGGAGAATGTTATCAATGACAATCAACGAGCAATCTCCTACGCAGTGGCGAATGCCAAGGGAAGTAACTGAAAAATCGAGTTATCTCAATCGGACTGGCTCGTTCTTTTACATAGGTCGCCATTGTGAAGATTTTTTTTACTGGTTATCAAACCTTGGACGCTGCTGTTCCAGCATCGTCAAAAATGGCATTGGCAAACCGCGTAGTATAACCGGTCCTATTTTCTACCGATTATATTTTATTTCTTACTCGGGATCTTTTGGATATTTTAGGATATCTTGATGTTTATTTCGTGTGTGTAATGTTATTCATGAAATGTTATTTCCATTTCCGCGTTAAGCACTAATTATTAAATATATATATATATATATATTCCTTGCCTGATGGTTTGATGATATTAATTCAAAACCAACGATCTTGCCAAGGCAGTTCAATTTTATTTCTGTAAAGCGAGACAGAGAAATATTATAATATTTTCAAATAATATACATGTGAATTTCCATGCACAGTTTATAATAGCACGTCATATAGCATTTGAAATAAAATACTTCTACAATTATTTTCAGAAACATAGGATTTCAGTAACTAACAATAATAAGCATATATCTTAATATCTGTTATGTTATATCAGTTTGCGGTCCAGTTATTATAAATTCTACGTAATTCTTTACATATCGAAAAATCCTGTAACAACATAATGTTATAAATTATAACAATAAAAGCCAAATACAACTAACATCAGTAATTAACTAAAAATTACCGCACTTAGTAAAATAATACAAACAACAAATGAATATCCAAAATGTAAATAATTATAAGAATCATACCTGTAAAGCGAGACAGAAAAATACGGCTCTGCGCGCAGCTTAAGGTAGCGCACCTCTAATGGGCACATATCCAAATATAATCTAATTAATTATTTTCTTAATCAGCATCATTTCACTGAACTACATGCAAATTTGTAGGTAGGCTTTCCATGCTTTTTTTTAAAAATATACCGTTTTATTCAAAACCACCCCTACGCTCGGCTTTTGTCCAGTTTATTTTCACCCCTGGGGTATATAAAAGTTCCATAATTCATTCAAATTTCCAAATATGGGCATGCAGTTGGTGTGTACAGATGCTGTAAAGGTGTTTAAAGTTTAAACAAGATGAAAAAAGTATTCTTTTACAGACATTTATTTTTTACAAATTTTTATCTATGGAAGAGCGTCATGAAATGTAAGTGATTTCAGCCAAGTAAAAATTGGGTCGGTTAAAAACAAAGTGTCATAAAATTCAAAATAGTATCATTTAAGTCATATTTTAAACTTAGTTTTTATAGAAACACTATATACAGCAAAACTACCAAGAACTAGACAGATTTACCGTTTACTTTTTGAAATAAAAATAAAAATGCAACATGCATTGTTCGTATTTCCAACAGTAAATCACCCAATTTCGCCATAATGTTGTTTTAATTTTAATAATTGAAGAATGTGCATAAAAATTGCAACATATTTAACAATAAATATAGCTTATATGCCATATTAAATCAAATTACGTTAGAAAATAAATAAAACGCGTCGCAAAAAAGTATACGTCGTCGGCAGGATTCGAACCTGCGCGGGAATATCCCAAAAGATTTCTAGTCTATCGCCTTAACCACTAGGCTACGGCACCTAATAGTAGGCTCTTCAACCTTCGAAGAAATCGCGGGAAATCATTAGAGGTGCACTACCTTAAATACTAATCATAGAAACTGTGTGTAACTTTTGATCGTGAAAGATCGGCTGTCTCCGGACTTTCCGTAAGATAGCTTTCCACAAAAGTGCTAACTGGTATTAATCGATTTCTCCTTTTTTGGTAAGTTCCTAGGTATATTTTTCTGGTGAATCAATGACCAATTAACTGGTCAAAATAAAAAATTAACTAGATTTTTTATAATTCCTAGGTGCTGAATAAGTGACTTTCGATCAGTTTGCGTACTGTTCTTTCATCTTAATTTATATTCTTGGAACTGGGGATATGTGTTTTGTTGGACCGAATTCTCTTATGTAGGTCTTTAACCTCAACCGAAATATATGTTTGGTTTCGTTTTTGTTAATAAGAATTCGCTTACGAAGTATTTATTTGCTGTAGGTATATATAGGTCTAAAAGCATGTACTTATTTATTTTGTTCTTGGTAACCATTTGCTATTCTCATATGATTATTTTATATGATAATTATAACTTATATAAATAAAATGAAAATTATATTTAATAAAAATAAAATTAACAATTAATGTAAATATATTAATTCATGAAGTCAGTGTTTTGTTTTTAAAGGGAATAACATCTTCCCCCTCTCCATTAAATTAGAATTCCTATTCTAATAGGATAGAACTATCTTAATTTTATTTTGCTTAAACTTGTCAAAAGGGCTTTTATTAACTACTATATAACATCACACGGTAGGTAAACAACGCAAAATACAAATATGACTTTTCAAAAACATCAACATCTAAGGTACAATCTATAAAACTATGTAATTATGACAATATATACCAACCAAAACAAGATAGATACTGATACACAATGACAAAATATTCATGTTTAAAAACACACGTGGTATATATATATATATATATATATATATATATATATATATATATATATATATATATATATATATATATATATATATATATATATATATATATATATATATATATATATACAATCTCAAAATTTAAAATTTATACATCAAAACTATACTATTTTTTTACAATTCAGAGGGATGAATATAAATGATGGAAACTATTGTAAAATAAATTTCGTACATGCATTTTTAAACTATAATAGTCATACCTGTTTATGATGCTTTTTTTAGGTATATAATTTTGAATCGCAAAACAAACACATTTGATTACTATATGTGATTATATAATGGGGTCCACAAGGAATATGACAAGCTATCTAACAACATTTTGTCATTATAGATTCTTCAGTATAAAACCTCTTTAAACAGATATGACATCTGGGCCAGAGTACAGGTTGGATACTAGAGTATTTACTTTCAAAATAGATGATGTCTATATTACAAAATTGTCTGATAGTCATCCGATGAGTGTTTTCAGGCATCCGGGTATAATGAACTAAGAAAAACTAAGGTTGAAATTCTTGAATCGATACCATAATTATTTATTAGGATTCTACATAATTTGTAATTTATTATATCGCCATGTTCCCCTTTAAACTAAAAATGGTTTATCATTTGACGCTCCAAAAGTGAAATTCCTAAATATTTTTTAGAATGTGTTTCCATGCTAATTTTTCCAGATTTTAACATTATTTTAAAAATTGACATGTTATATTGGCTTTGTAATTTATTATGGTTCTCAAATGTAGTACAACCATAGTTCAACTCTTCCAACCTATCGTCTCCCGGTGGTAGTTTCAAAGTGATCTGTTTTTTAAATTCAAATTTAAGGCATGCCTTAACAAGATTTTGAAGAAGTGAGGAATGTATGGAAGCGTATATGGTACACTCTGATGCTGTGATGATGTCAACATTTTATGACGGCATGATATGTAAAAGGTGTCATGGCGTAAAAAATAACTCATCGTGTCGACTAAAACTATGATTGCAAGTCATTCATTAGAGCATGACGCCAAAAATTATGTTGATTTGTCAACTTAGATCATGTCGACCAAATATTTTTTCGGAAAAAGCCGGAAACATTTACGTTAGACTTAAACTTAATGTCGTTTTGGCGAGTAAAATTAAGTGGGAAAAAGCTAGAAAACTATGTTTACATACCATGTTATTTCACAGTAAGTCGATATAAATTAATCCGGCATGACCATATTTTTGGGGTGTACCATATACGCTACCGTAATAGCCAGAAACATAATGATTTTATAAACATAAACATGTTGACCGATGTCGTCCTGAAAAAAGAAAACTAAACATGACATCATTTTTTTATCACGATATGAATTAAGCAAGATCGCAATTTTCTGTGGATGGTACTATAACGTAATTTGATGGTTGACTATTAACGGTTGTTGTTTTCAGGCTTGTGGTGTCGCAAAATTTACAAATTCTTATTAAACCCCTGTAATTGTAAGAATCTCCACATCAACCATGACACCAAAGCCCACAACACTCGTTATAATCGTACTGATCCCATTTAGTCGACAACATTTAAAAGCATATGTGACACAATTTGGTTTCATCCCAATAACTTTTGCTATTATTTTGGTTGAAATGTTTAAAATGTTGTCGAAAAATAATGAAATGTGCGTCCTCATTTATCAAGTAAAAATCTTCTATCGGCATGTCTCGATATACGCGTGGTACTGAATTAGAATGTTGAAAACGGTGGTATGCTTTTTTTGTAATGTCGGAGTCAATTTCAAATGTTTTAGTTATTCCTATTATAAGTTTGTAATTTATAATATTGTTCACTTTCAATAAATAAGCAAGCATTTGTTCCCTAAGTACCGGAATATCAAAATAATTAATACAGAATAATATTTTTTTTATTGAAATGATGTCTGATAATAAAATGAATGTAAAACTGACAGTTTCTTTTTATTTATTCTTTTTCCTAATGAATTTAAAGTTTTCAGAAAGTACGTTATTTCAAATAAGTCTCTGTTATTTTTATTTGGAGAGAAATTGGGATTTTTTATGGAGTAGCTCTATTATTAGTAAATTAAAATAAATTTTCAAAAAAGATAGAAATATGAATGAGAAAACCGAGTTTCATTTCTATATCAATAAACATGGTAACACTAAAAATGAAAACAATGATTTACAAACTTACAAATATGATAATGTATGATAATGATGTTTTGTGAAATTATATCCACATCACCTGACAAGATATGATGATATTTATTTTTATGGTAAAATATGAGTATACAGATTTTTATTTATACATCAATAGCCAATTATATACATCATAAATGGTGAAACAACAGTAAAACCATCCATACGAAATCAGACTTCTGAAAAGTATGAACAAGAAGAATAATTAAAAACAATTTTTTTTTTTATATATCTATACATATTTTTGTTTATACACCAACAATCAATTATTTACATCATACGTGGTGAAGCAACAATAAAACAATCAATATTAATTAAGTCTCCACTGTACATACAATCAATATAGACTAATTTTTTTTTTGGTTAACACGTCCTTTGTGTACTTATAGGTACTCTTTTATGCCATTATGTGTTAAATACAATTCAGTATGATAGTCTCCTTTCATCAACAATCTAAGATTATAATATTGATGAAAATTCAAGTTCAGGGCAGAAGGAATCTTCATAACAATTTTCCCAGAAGTATTTTCAAACAGTATACCTGTCGTGTCAATGTGTAATTTTGGAACTAATCCAAAGTTCAATTTCCTAATTGGTATATTATTATGTGCCTAGTGGACTCTCCAATCCTTCTGAATTTGATCAAATCATTTCCAAAATTAGGGATTTAAAGTATACTTATTTCTATATTTAGAATATTTCTTACAGAAATTCCTTTAAGCAAACAGCGCAGACCCAGATGAGACGCCGCATCATGTGGCCTCTCATCTGGGTCTACGCTGTTTGCCAAGGCCTTTTTTCTAGACGCTAGGCATAAATGGGTTAAAAATCGTCTTTATAAAACCGCGAATGTTCGGCATTCAGTTTTATCTTCAGATCCTCTGCTGAGTTTATTCAGATTATATTCCTGGGGTAAATACTTGCAACTTCCCCATTATTCAGAACTCACCAGCTTCTACACGTCATGTTAGTAAATCACCTATGATTGCTTTATTAACTGTGAATGTAAACATGTAAACATAAAATTTACAGAATGATAATTGATTTCTTCAAATGTGTGTGTTACAGCAATGTATCTATCTAAACGGAGCTGAAACTGTGAGGACCACAAGAAAGTACCGAATTTCATTAAGTCATGTCTGTGAAAGATTCTTCAAAACCGCATTCGGAAGAAAATAACAACAGGACATGTGGAGTGTTATTTCAAAGATAAATACGTAAAGTCGGATGCAATTGTAGACACAAAGAAAGACAATATGCAACAGTGCTAAATATTCTACATTGAAGTGTAAGTCAATAATATGCGACAGCAGTTTGCAATCTATTAATTACTTAATCAGAGAATTATCGACACGAACATAAATAAGGGAATAACAAATTACATAATAATGAATATGTGCAGCTTGTATGTCGAACAAACCGGCACACATAGATATTCACCTGCATGCCTCTGATATTTCGGGTCAACATTAGGAGCAAAATGAAATTAAATTAAATCATACAGCGTGTGTTCAACGATAGCTTAATTCCAATAAGTACTGTTATATTATCAACAAAGCGATGGACATATATAGGGGTATACATATTCCAAAACGTAACCATGATTTCATAATACCTCCCAATCGTCTCTTGTTCAAAGCCACACACCTTGAAATGAAATACATGTTAATCAATACATATAGATGCAATTTGAAAGTGTGCAAAATTGTCATTTAATCTACAGCCTAGTTCGCAAGTAATTTTTTTTAATTTTAAAACCGAAAGTAGGATTTCTATACGTATACGTCCATTTCGACAAACGCAATTATTTTTAAGTTTTAAAGCGCAAAAAGGCGGATTTCTACTTTGTAACCACCAGATATATTCTAATTGCCATAGATAAAATTAAATCTATAGCCTAGTTATCAAGTAATTTATTATTTTTTCAAACGGTACCGCTTTTAACACCGAAAGTAGAATTTCTAGACGTATACGCTCATTTTGACAAACGCGATTTTTTTTAGTTTTAAAGCGCAAAAAAGACGGATTTGTACCTGGTAACCACTAGATATATTCTAATTTGCATAGATAAAATATGTTTCTTATTTATACTTACATTTACTATGCCAAATAAATTGTGTGGCTATAAGACAGAATACTAATTGAATGTTATACAATACAGGACAACGCACATAACACGACATAACAAGAACAATAAGATCAGCTGAGGTCGCCATCGGTCATTGCAAAGCGTTTAGAATTTAAACCCAATCTAAAGGCATGTCCTTACGCACCTTAACAACTTAACATACATATTCGAATAAACAAACCAAGCATAAGCATAATGAATTCAGTGATTGAGAAGCAAATCATATCAACCCATTTTGATGACGAGGTAGAACTTCGCAGTCTTAAATATGAATCTATACAGACCGTATATACCCTGGATGAATTTGTTTGATAATCTGATTGAGGACATTTATCTTGTAAGTTTCCAAAGAACGATATATTAAGCATGTTCGGATCATTTGACTTTATACCAATACAACCGCTAAACGTTAAGTTGCTAAATTTGGCGTTTGTAATTCCGGCGTATTTCATCTCTGCAAACGACAGCAGTACACTCGGACATTCGTGCACGGAAAATGCCAAACCGGCTAGCAAATAGACCTGTTCACAACCAGTAACAATCGGCTTGTCTTGAGGCGCGAACATTTCTACGTTGGCAAACACAGACACTGTTATCAGACGACCGTTGATAGTCACGTTTAAATAGGTCAGCCTCGTTGACATTCCCCTCGCAATTTGTTGTAAAGCTTCCATAGGACACGTGGAACTTACCGCTAAACGCATCATTAAGTAGCCCGACCTTGTTCGACTGGTGCGACATATTGCACATGAAATGGCGTATGTCGTTTGGACGTACTCTTCAAGAACTGCCGCTAACTCAATAAAGTCACCCGACAGCTTCATGCCTAAGTTGACACGTGTGAATTCTGCAGGTAATGTAAACAAAATTGCTATACCAGGCATTTTAACTAAGTTCACACATTGACCATCTATCGCCATTGATCCTCGTGGACAAAGGAGCGTTTTCGCATTTTTTTCTGAAATTACAAGACATTACTTATTGCATGCTATGCAATAAAATAGTAGACATATAAAGTAAATTTCAATCTAGTATGGGTCGAATAAAAAGCGGTTAAGTTTAAAATAGCATTATTTCTTTGTGTAAACGAGTTGTTTGGTCTGCTTAATAATATGTGATAGCTCTTTGTGTAAGTTTTAAAAAGATAGGACTTTTAAACAACATACACAATAAATACTAAACGATGAACGATAAAATTAAACTGCAAAGGACGCAGTAAGTATTTAAAATATTCCAGATTCAATACACGACTATTGCCAGGCAATAAAAGTCCCCTACCGGTGAAACTCTACCATTTTCAGCAATATTTGTAGTCGTTTGGTTGCCATAGCAACCAGAATTCTTGACGTAGTAACAAAATGAAATGACGCGCATAATCTCCGTATTGCCATCTATCCATTTTTGAAGTTTCATGAAAAAATATGAAGAACTTTTAAAGTTATCGCAGGATCCACCATTTTTCAGCAATATTTCTAGTCGATTTGTTGACATAATAACCAGAACTCTTGACGTAGGAACAAAATGAAATGACATGCATAATCTCCTAATGCCATCTGTCCATGTTTCAAGTTTCATGAAAAATATGAAGAACTTTTAAAGTTATCGCAGGATCCAGAAAAGTGTGACAGACGCACAGACTCACAGACTCACAGAGCAAAAACCATAAGTCCCCTCAGGTTTAACCGGTAAGGGACTGAAAACGAGACAATTTTGTAAGCGTTGTGACGTCATAATCATCATTTTCAAAACAACGAGACTTTCGACGCTCAGGCTCATTCAGTAGGCCCTAATTGAAATTGGATTTTAAATCACGTTCTTCAAACACGAAAAATAATCATGCTTGATTCCTGTGTGCGGTGGAACTATTATGGTATGTAATGTCATATAAAACGTATATTTGTCCGATATTTTCACATTATGACATATTTAGGCAATACAAAATAACCCCATCATATTTACAATATATCTGCAATGCACCTTTCTAGTTTTGTTTCTAATAAATGAATGAGATAAGTTTGAGATAGGCTTAAGTAGCTTGAGTAATACTATGTTTCCACTGTCGTGCGATCTTCCACGAACGCCAATATTGGCCTAGAGGTAATTGATAGAGGTCTTTCTGTGAAATATTTCATGCAATGCGTGTCCGTGCGTTATGATACGTTGCTTTACGCTCGGTTGCGATCTGTTAATGATTTTACTATTGCAGGCGCCACTATATTAACGGCTTGATCTTTAGTTCGAATTCACACACTTTTGTCTATTGGGTTTGTTTCGAATAAGTCGTTGATTGGGTCGCGATCCGACAGGATTTCCAGAAAAAGCACGTTCTTGTACGAGTTAATGCGTTGTACTACGTTATTAAAGAATCAGTGCGCTCCGTGACAATATGATATGATTTCCGGTGCGATATCTAACACGATTTAATAAATGGCATTCATGATAACTGCCACAACGGTACCCGAATTATATAAATACAGCTCGTTTGGCTATCGATTTTATCTATTTCCGAGATCGCAATACATCGTATCAGAACGTTTCATAAGATCGAATGCGATCACCACGATGTGAAAATACGAATAACGTAAATAAGATTTGCTGCGCTTTTTAACACTCCATTACGATCTGATACGATCTTAACGATCAACAACAGTTGATCGTGCTTATCGAATATTTTTTTCTTAGTCGATCAAAAAAATTCCTCGATTTACGGTCGACCAGATTTACATCAATTTCAAATAATACCTGATAAGATGATTTATGTTTGTTTACCACGATATATTCGTCATAAATGCCACTATTTGAATCATCGCGCCTATCGTTGTAGTGGATAGACAGACAAACTGTTCAATACAGTGACGATTCTAACACAAATGGGGATGCACACATGCAGTGGATAAAATGTCCATATAAAATTGGTTAAGTGTCCATAAATACTATACCAACCGTAATGTGGTCATAAACTTCTGTAACGGTGCAATGGATTCCATTAGTCGGAACGTGTGTATTGACCGATCTTGGTAAATCAATAAGAGTGTAGAGTGAATGTTTGTTTCTTAAAAAATCAAAAATATTTCTTCCATCGAGTTTGACGTCACATAAGGGGTATGTATTGCTTTTTCCATTTAAGAGATTATTACAAAGGAAACAATCCGGGTTTGCATACGCAATCAGTGATTTTGGAGTAGGCCCATATATTATTATGTTATTATTAGTTGTATCATTACAAGCACCCATTTGGAGAGAGTCAGTGGTCTTAGCGCGCATCGATTTACTTTCTTATCTGGTGGGATTGCCAAAGCCAAACAATGGTTGAGGACGTAGTTGTCCCGGTCCTCCAGAGTGTCAAACGTTTGGGAAAACAGTCCATCACACATACTTATACGTATTTCCCACTTTTTAAACGCGGTTACTCCATGACACAGCGCACAGTCCTCGTTACGGTACACCCGCCCTTTGGAATCAGAAACTACATGGTCGAGGGATCGCGAAGCCTTTTCGCACATTTCTGATCTTTGAAAAAGTCCACGAGGACATGATGAGATGACTCTGTAGCCAAAAATATTAGTTGTATCGTCGACGCTTAATTTTATGTCGTAGACTTTATACCAGGATACACATGGGACAACTGACGGTTGTTCTGTGACGTCAAATGTAACCGCATCGGGGCAGCAATTTTGAAACGAGTAACAGTCAGCTTCACAGGAACACTCCTCACAACACGGGGTCAGATCCGGGTTTGTATTTACCTAAAATTGATTAAACTTTACAAACATAAAACAATAAATAACATTTTAATGTCCAAAAACTAAAAAGTAGAATTCCAATTATTATGTATTCAATGGTAACAATCAACTTATAAAATGATACAAAGATTTTAAAGAATAAGCGATTTTTTTCCATTTCAAAATCATTGAAAAAAAGTAAAAAAGTACGTTAAGGAAAACTTTAAGTGTTCTTTATATCCGTCAATGAACATTTTTCACTCAAATATTTATCGTTGAGATTGCTGACCGTTATATAGAAAATAACGAATTTTGTTGATTTTATCGAAACGATGATGATCGCTTATGAAATAGTGTTGAGTCTGTTGACTACAATAATCATTTTAAAGTTGTTTCTCAGTTTTACTTTATAAAAAATAAATATACAGTATTTATTAAATCAAATAATAGATTTTGATCCCATCTCAAAATATAACTTCTAAAAAAGTACATATGTAAAAAGGCACTCAAAAGGTCTATTAACACTCATGAGTAAATCATTTTATTCTAAAAATGTCATCTCAAATATGTCAATGGGATACTATGCTATAACTAATATGAAACCATTTCGAGCTTTTTAAAAGTCTGTTTAAAACGTATTAATAAAAACAAATATGCCACTTTGTCATAATATGAGTCGCGTTCTTAGAAAACAGGGCTTAATGCATGTGCGTAAAGTGTCGTCCCAGATTAGCCTGTGCAGTCCGCACAGGCTAATAAGGGGCGACACTTTCCGCCTAAACTTGATTTTCGGTAAGGAGGGACTTCCTTGAAACTAAAAATACCACAAAAGCGGAAAGTGTCGTCCCTGACTGCGGACTGCACAGGCTAATCTGGGACAACACTTTACGCACATGCTTTAAACCCCATTTTCACAGAGCGAGACTCATATAAACAAAATGAATCTTCACATGCACCAGCAGTAGGAAAGTATGGCACATTTTTCTGTATGTATGGCAACAAACCGAAACTTATTACACATCTTGTATACATGTTTTGCAAACGTTAAAATTAAAAATAGATCAACGTGAAAGCTCACCTTTGTTGCATTTTCATTGCAGAGATTGTTGTATGGGCACACTTCTTTAAATGTTTGGATATATTCTTCTGAAAGTATCCCGCAAACACACGACAGTACGTGGTGTACTATGAGAAACGCAAATGTCTCTTTCATTATATAGCCAGGTCTTCGAGCCGTTGACATCTTTACATCTTTTTATGAAATTAATGTGATTGGTATGCTTCCAGACGAGTCCAATAAATAAACATTGATTTATATCAAGTTAGTCAATTCGTCAGTTCTATGCGCTGTAATTCACTGTTCTTCCGCTTAATAATTAATTGATTCAAACGCGTCTATTAATTCGCCATAATTTTGTTCTAGAGATACTTCAAGCATGCCAAAATAGAAAGACTAAATCAGCACTGTCAAAAAGGTTTTTAGCGCAACTAAACATTAAAATAACATTGAAACGAAAGTTAACGTCTTCAACAGGTGCACGTTAGAACGAGAAAACAGTTTCCAGTTAAGAGATAGAGTATATATGGGTTCCTCATTTGTCCAATACTGAGGAGCCTTCTGCTATGCCAACAACACATTGACGAATCAATGGGCACGAGTACTGTATCGACGCCTTTCCTAAACTTCCAACCAATAGCGTCCAAATATACGAAACAGAAACTTGACAAGTTAACGAACATATATAGTTAGATCCGGTTTGAATAAACTTTCAACAAATCATTGTCATAGCAGAAACAAATCCAAAATTTAAATAACATTTTTGTTGTAAATTTCCTCTCTGGATCACTTTTTTCGATGTTTACACCAAAGTCAGAGATAAATGCGATTTTATTTGGCGTGTCGATATTTGATATGAATGATCAATTTAGTCGTATTATTGTAACATTACGAAAATTCTAGTCGACATGTATTACACAACAGAATAATTAACAGGTTGAGGTTTTAATGACTTTATCAAATTAATAAAAACATCGATGCAATAGAAATAATAACATTTATAATAAAAACCTGTCACTAATATCACTTTATTTTATCACATTATTTAAGATGGTAAAACTCTGTATGTATATGTACCACAATAACTTGAATTAACGTAAGTGTTAGTTGTTGAATAATGGATCCGTGGTCAAGTGGAGACGCACTGACTCGACAATCTGGGTATCATATTTCATGTTCCTCTTTACAACTCAGATACGTTTAACCGAGATGTTAAAAGTGTATTATGTGCTTCAGGAAATTTAAGATCCAATATTTCCATAAATTGCATGGTATACAATCTTCCGTTACTGATCTGGAAGCGAATCTGTGTGCACTCAATATTAATGCATACAAACGCTCGTGTCTTTGACGGGTGGTTACCGCGTTTGTGCCGAGAAAAAGATGTATCTGTATCCAATACTTCAAAACGTATGTCGAACAAGCATGCACACAAATTATACTTCTGTTTCAAAACTACACAGATTTTTAAAACAAGAAGAAAATACACATGTTCGCACGTTAAAATGCTAGTTAACATGTGTTTTCTTCAGTTTTATCTCTCTAGCAGCACTACTTTGTGATAATTGCACGACATAAGTTAAAATATGTTTAACAAACCAGCAAAGGACCATGACAAAGGGTTACGTCAAAGCAATACAAGAAAAGACGGAGAGGCGCATGCTAGCATGCTGTTTAATCTGTTTGTAAAGGTATATAACTAAAGCAGCAAAGCGTTTTGAGTTACAAGGCACGCAAATAAATGTTTTGTTTATGAGGGCTATAACTCAAGTTTTGCCAAGTAACAAAAACAAACAACCTAATTGTTTTTTGTCAAACTTAGCATAAATATAGGCGTCAGGGCCTTGTCGATTTAGAGAAATTTCGAAAAAAATTTTGCTATGCAAGTCTTTTTTAAACCATGTAACCCTCGGGGTGTTGCAATTTTTGCCCCACGTGTATGATTGAAGAAAATGTAAATGGGGCAAAATGTTTGGCGCACAGCATCTCTGAAGATTTTATTTCAGGGATCGGTCAGTAACCATGGGCAGAAAACTCTCGGTCTGTATTCAATCTTTGTCACCGAGAACAGTAACTGCCTCAAGATCTCGCCGGATGCGGCGCCCCAGACACTCACGTTTATCGGGTAATTCGAGCCGTGACCTTGTCAAGAAAGGGGTTTTAGACAGTTCTTTGTTATTGTTATAGTTCATTTTGAACCCTAGGTTTGTCAAATACCAACTTCATGATGGTAATAAAGTACGTTATAAAACCACGATCAAGAAACTTTAGTAATATAGTGTTCATAAAAGGTCTTTACCATATAGGTGATTTAAAAGTAACATGTAAATATAATACTAAAACGCATGTTTAACCATAAAAAGTAAAGTTGATTAAGAGAATAACACTTTCCTTGCTCATAGGCAAGTTAAATCCAAATAATATTAATAGCATCAAGCTAAAATCGGTATCAACATGTTTTGAAGTCGTGTTTGAGTCTATAAACCAGCCGTGGCCAAATTCGTTAAAAGGGACGTAGCAAGTTAGCTCATTGAAATTAAAAGGTCAAAATCAACTATTTGTTTGCTGGGGACGCATCTGTAATGTCCTTCTGACTTTTAACTATCAACTCTTCTCACTTTATTTTTTTCTCATTCTTACTTTATCTTCTCACCAACCGTCGCATAATTGCCAAGCTTGACGGCAGCGACGTACGATGTAGATGTGATGAATTCCTTCCATGGCCAGTCTGTGCCGATTTTTATATTACTTAAGGTTCATGTAGAGGCTTTATTTTGAAAAATGTGGGACCCCTAGCATTGAACTCAACTTTGACTAAAGGAAGAGTGCCACATTGATAATGTATACATATATGCTTTAATGGATGTTTTTCCTTCAAACTGCTTCCAATTTTGTACATCAACGTATCATTACATCCACAAAATCAATCAAAATACAAAGCGATTTTAACACTAAAATATACATTATTTTCAAAAATCTGAATCATGTTTATTCCACGTATTTCGGCGGAAAATTATATAACTAGTGAATAATATCGACATTGACGAGGGCAAGTTACGCTTAAATAGTAAAAAAAGTTTGCATATCTAGAAATATCAAAACTCGAACACATGTTATTTCATCACCATGGGGCGAGCCATTTTTAAATTAATAAAATAGAAAGAAACATGCTAAAAACTCACTCATCGCCTAATTGACATTCCAAACGGTTGACGATGACAAATGCATTGGATTGTAATCTTTCCGTTGATGTTTGCAAACTGCACTATAAGACCTCATAAACACTCAAAAGAATAACTATGTAAGAAGCATTTCACCAATGTTTACAATCGTTATCGAATCACATGAACTTTATTATTGCGCATAAAATAGTACGCTTACAGACTGACAGAAAGATCGATACGTTACTCCGTTCAATTCATCACGGTATACTATTCTATTGATAATATATAATAATACATCGCTTTAACAATCTAAAAGTAGAAATAATTCTTTAAACGGAGTTTTTAATAACGAAAGTGAAAACAACGGAAGTTGGATGGATATTCTGTGAGATGCACTTCGGCTCCAGAAAAACAATACAAATTAACTAAAAAAGACGTGTGGGGGACAATTTTCAGCTGGAAAATATTTGAAATAGGGTAAGTGATGATATCTCCACGTGGTCATTTCTGTTATTTAGTGCGATCTCTTGCTGATTAATGTTAATAGTTGTTTTACTAGTTGCCACCCAACTGTCAAAATAAGTATGTGTTATCTCAGGTATGTGTATACACATACCCGGTTTTCTCACCACTGCACGTGGTTTCGACCGATTTGTTTTGCACGTTTTTCTACGGATCACAGCGATGGCCACGCTTTCAAATGGGTAGAAGGAATCGAAATATAAAATCAATCGTTTTGCCGATTTCTTTATATTCCTTTACAATTGTATATGTCGTCTGCAATCTATTTCATTTTGAGATGGTTTAAAATTTTCAATTTGGTTGAGAGGTAAATAACAAAATTGTTAAGCCTTTGAAATAGAATTGTGAATCTTATTATCCACCATACCTGGATTTTTATAAAGTAGTTACGTTTTAGTTATTTTTAACCAGGTTTTCCGAAGGAAAAAACTGGTTATTAGATTGGCGAATGCGGGCGGGCTGGCTGGCTGGCTGGCGGGCTGGCTGGCTGGCGGGCTGGCGGGCTGGCGGAATAAGCTTGTCCGGGCCATAACTATGTCGTTCATTGTCAGATTTTAAAATCATTTGGCACATTTGTTCACCATCATTGGACGGTGTGTCGCGCGAAATAATTACGTCGATATCTCCAAGGTCAAGGTCACACTTTGAGTTCAAAGGTCAAAAATGGCCATAAATGAGCTTGTCCGAGCCATAACTATGTCGTTCATCGTCAGATTTTAAAATCATTTGGCACATTTGTTCACCATCATTGGACGGTGTGTCGCGCGAAATAATTACGTCGATATCTCCAAGGTCAAGGTCACACTTTGAGTTCAAAGGTCAAAAATGGCCATAAATGAGCTTGTCCTGGCCATAACTATGTCATTCATTGTGAGATTTTAAAATCATTTGGCACATTCGTTCACCATCATGGGACGGTGTGTCCCACGAAAGAATCACGTCAATATCTCCAATGTCAAGGTCGCCACGACTAAAAATAGATTTAAAAAAAAAAAACTTACAAAGGGGGTTAATTTTTTTTGGTCATTTCAAAAGTTCAGTTTGAGTTTTCTCCCTTTATCAGATTTTTTTTTCACAATGAAAACCTGGTTTTGTGACAATTTTGTCCCTTGTTAGAACTATGTTTAGGATATTTATCCAAAAAAGGCAGTTGAATAAAAACTCATTTGTTGTTTTATGACAATAATTTTCTGTGAAATGTTGCTTGACCTTGTATATGTATATAGCTTTGTATTTATTCACCTTAAGGTAGTGCATATCCTTCCTAACTTTAGATTGAGATTTTGTAAATTAGTGTAAAAAAGTATTGGTTATAAACCAAAATATGAATAAAGCACACAACTATTGAATGTCAAAAATGTGTTTATGTTATTCTATCCGTCTTTAGCTTTAAAATGATATATAGTTTGACCATTTGTACCACATTCAATGAAGAAAAACCAAAGCGAAGTTTTAATGAATTTTATCCCCCCCCCCCCCCCCCCATGAACCTTAAATACGCCAAACAGTTAATTTACAGAAAACATTAGGCAATCTAAACAAAATTAAGCGCAAAGTTTGCGACGTCATTTTAAATGAGTTTTTCTCATTATGACTCTTGCCGAATTAGTACCAAAAGTCTCAGAACACGCCACAATTAAATATTCTACATACAACCCCCACATACACTTATTAAAACACCATTTTATGTACGTAACCAATTAATTTATGTGACAAAGTAGTCAAGTCTTTTTTTATATTTTCCAAAATAGTGTTGGTAAAATGAAATAAAACTGGCGCACGTTGAAAAGGTACTATTGGTAATATATAAGGCATTAAAAGTACATTTGTATGCATATGTGCTCACAAACACTTACTATAGGCCTCTACAAAGCAAAGAAATTGCAACAGAATTGCTTGAAATTAGGTTTTTTTTTGTCACGAAAAAGAATTATAAAGTTGCTGCTCACATAAGGTTTCATATTCTTCCCCAGATGGTATCCATGTTTTCCGAACATGGTCATTAAAAAAGCAATTTTTTTTCTGGAGAAACCCTGCTGAGAGGTTATGGCATACATGTGTAAGTTTGTATAAATCATTTAATTATTGTAGTGGCTTGCAAATTAAAGCAGTTTTTCTCCCCTAAATGCCTGAACATGGCCCATTTTGCCCGATCTTCTACTTCAGGGAGCCACATTTCGCTCATTGTTTAAGAGAATTTGTCAGGATTGTTTCTACATGTAGGCCAATACCTTTGTTAACAATGCTAATTCACAGTTGTTTGAAATTGGACTTTGAAATTTTTAAGTTTTCCAATTTACATACCCTATGTAAGTTCACGCTAAAATATACAAAGCTGCTCGGATGGTATTATGCTGCTCACAAGGTATCGGGTTTCCTGGGGTGGTACTGTAAACTACCCAATTGGCATTTTGTTTTCACATTCTGATATTGTTGATTTTAGTTGGGAATATTTGAAGTGCCACCTTGCACCCATATTCTCGCGACGTTTTATGCTGATCTCCCCATTCCGCATGATTTAACATGCCACTTGATTGGATTACACCAAAGAATGCGATACGATGGAGGGAAATCAAGTAGAGATTGTGCGAAAAATCCGATTCAAAAATATGAGTATGATACGTTTCTGCGAAACCATTTACCGTAAGTCGATACACAAAAATAAACGCGAAAAGGGTTGAATACTATATTGTTAAGCAAAAAGTATTCTTTGAACTGCGAGTTCATTAAATAACAAATGCACTTTCCTCACATTGATACAACACTCGATTGAAAATGTTTGAAGCGATTTTTGAAGCGCTTTAATAACTTTGTCATATTTATTTGTTATTTTCCAGTAATTTGAAACAGTTAAACTTCCAGCAAGTAAATATTCAGTGGTATATGTGAGATTGTTTGCAAAGAAGTCCCGTTAAAAGGAGATATAAGAAAATACATAAGTTGATAAATAATTCCATCTGAAGTTCAACGAACGAACACAAATCTGTTAACAAACTTATTGCATTTTTAGACAAACACTTTAGTTTGTTTGTGATTTCAACTACATCAGTTATTAAATGTAGGTGATTACACATCTCCAACTAAGAAAACAGGACGAATATTCGCAGAAGTTCTTATTCATATTCCCGAGTTACGTATAGATATGTTGGTACAACATAGATAAAGCTTACTTAATAAATTTATTATGATTATAACCGACAGTATTTGTTTTGCCATCATGCATTGGTTGACGAAAAGCGCAACGTTTTACGAGTACTCCTTCGTTATTTTACAAGCTCACGCCCAAATGGTACATTTGATCGCTCCGTAATTGTCCGAGTACATTTAGATCCGGCTCATGTGTGTCTGGTTTGCTGGCAACATATCGGGGGGGGGGGGGGGTTAATGCATGTTCGTAAAGTGTCGTCCTTGATTAGCCTGTGCAGTCCGCACAGGGAAATCCGGGACGACGCTTTCCGCTTTTATTGTATTTTTAGTTTAAAGGAAGTATCTTCTTAGCCAAAACCTCGGGCGGGAAGTGTAACCTCGGGCGGGAAGTGTCCTGTCTGATTAGCATGTGCGGACTGCACCTCGGGCGGGAAGTGTAACCTCGGGCGGGAAGTGTCCTGTCTGATTAGCATGTGCGGCCTGCACCTCGGGCGGGAAGTGTCCTGTCTGATTAGCATGTGCGGACTGCATAGGCTAATCTTGGACGACACTTTACGTAAACGCATTTAACTCCCCTTTCACAGAGCTCGACAAATTTGATCCAATGTGTGCAGGTGTCCAATGTCGATTATGGCAAAAAAACAAATGGTATCTATAATTTGCATGTGGTTTATATATTACGATTTTGCGAAGAATATAGACAATACGATATTTAAGGGTTAACACATTGATTGGTAGCACACGAAGGGTAATATCAGTCGGCTATATTATGAAACCTTAAAAAAGCTTTATTGGGTTATACGTATAGTGATTCTTATTAGACTAGCCCATTTTATTATATGATACACTAGAGTCATATATTCAATAGTTTTATGTGTATGTATTTAAATTGGTCAACTTATGGCAATTTAAAATATGCTGTACAACGTTTCTGACTGGACGATTGCAATTGATTGCATGTGAAGGGTGAATTTTTTAATGAATGCAACTTTCACAAATGATAAATAGATATTTGTAAATTATTAAGACAAAGCATCACTGTTCATTTCAGTGGATTATGTTTTATTTATTTGAGTATTAATTATCTTTCTAGTAGTAAAACGTGTCCAATATGCAATTTTTGCAACATATTTCATATCTCATACTTTAAATTCTAATCCTTCGTCACGAACTAACAAAGCACAATTAACAATAACTGATTAACTGCGTCTTATCGCAATGAGGTATGATGATTTAAGTTTAATAACTGGCTTTATTCTCCTGTGTCGTGTTGCATTTGTTCGCAAAACACACTAGAAACATTTCCTTACAAAACAATTGCACAAGGCGTAGGAAACTTCTTGACACTGCAGTTCAACAAACTCATGTACAGAAGGTTTTGTGTATACATGGATGCTGATAATGTTAAAACGCAAACAGCCGAAATGATGAGATTGAACGGAAATGTCATTGCGCATACAAATTAAGATTCATTATGTAAAAAGTCGCCTCAACAACCCAAAACACATGTTAACTAGGCATTCACATCACCCAAGCCTACACCCAAATAAGAAAGATATATGAGTTGTCGTACCAACCCGATGATTTCTCGTTCTGACGTGTTGTCATTGTGATGCCTTTCAAAAGGCCAACCATTTAACAACGAATACAAATAGAAGATATTTGTTGAATCGGCGCGCTTATTGTCGTTCAGGTATGTTGTTGATTTAGCAACCTTCATTCCTGATAGAATGACAGACAAGAGGCCATCACGCAAAATGTACAACCATAGCACATTTTTGGGGTTCGGTGTTGTCGTTTCTGCACGTGCATGTAGAAATAAACACTTTTTAGGGTGTTATATTTACTTGTTAATCAAATGTTTGATAAAGGTTATTTTCCAGAGACTTGGAAAAAGGATTTATTGTTCCGCTGCATGAGAAGGGGGATTTCGACGACCCGAGCAATTATCGAGGAATAACACTGTTAAGTACTAGCAAAATTATTTAGTAAAATAATTAATAATCGATTGAACATAGGGATGGAAAAATATAATGTGCATATAGAAGCTCAAACCGGATATCGAAAAGGTATGGGTACCATTGACAATACTTTTGTACTGCAGGGCATTGTTACGCATATTTTTAATCAAAATAAAAAAACTGTATATATATAAATATGATATATATATATATATATATATATATATATATATATATATATATATATATATATATATATATATATATTTATTTATTTATAAGACGCGCAAAGAATTTAGAGATACTATTTATATGGGCTAAATTCTTTGGAACGTCTTATCGGCGACGGACCAATTACGTGGTGGAAACCAGAAAGTTTAAATGTTCATCAAGTTGCGTAAAATTGCAAAATAACATAACCAACTCATAAAGTTTTAGTTGAGAATGCCATTTTACCTCAAATATCGTGGAATTGAAGTTAGAAAGACCTTAATTCTTCAGTTAAACTTCTGCTTAAATCGCAATAAAATCACTGTCGAGACTCTCGCCATGCTATGAAACAGATTTAAATATGACCCAATCAGAAGAAGGCATTACGGCATAACGTGTACGCGTAAATTTTTATTTAACATGCGCTTTTAACACCGACTTCTACCTAAGTAGATCTAGTATGCTCATCTTTGTCGATTAAATAAGCATCTGTTCAAAACAGATATGGTGCAGTTTCTTTTCACTCTTCTTCGTTTCAGCAACTTTTTATGCATGTCTTTTTCACACCTCTGTCTGTGTTGTTGTATGTACTTACATTCTACGTTACATAGGACAGTATACTGTACGATCTGTATCACTATTATTTATGTACGGTATACAAATAAAAGCTGCTATTTATTTCAGAACTTACAAATTTTTATTTGTCACTTAAGAAAAAACAACAATGCTCAATTAATCCAGAAAATTATAATAACATCGCTTTACTATATAACGCTCTGCGCTCACAACAGACGAACGCAAACTGTGTTTTCCGCCGTTTATTCTTCACATTTAAACCACATGGTTTACATCGCGGCTGTGTTATCGATTAATATCTACACAGCGAGAGAATCGAGAGATATTGAAAATTTGAATAGTGGTTGGAATTAAATTGCTCAGTTGTGCAAAATTCAAAGTATCATAACATAATTCTCACGGAACATTATCGAGAAATGAATTATCTACACATGTATGTACATGTTATGGCAATCCGTTGATATATTAAATGTCTGATATTGGGGCTTGAATGTTGCGCACTAAATACTTGCGCAACAATAAAGACCCAGAAGGAAAACTTTCCACCATTGTTTTGATCTTTCCGCCGTTGTACGCTCCAAATATTATTAATATAAAAAGTAGCTAATATTTGAGAGCGTCAACAAGTTGGACCATGGGAGGTGGATAAAATAGATGTTTATTTTGAATATTCATGTCTTTAGAGTTGCCTATTCGTTTCTTATAAATGTTAAATCTATATTGCCTAAAATAGTATATTTATTTGACTGTATGTACTTGACCATTGTTGACTATATTGTGTTTTAGATGTATCTGTTCTCATGGGCTTAAAGCCTAATATATTTTAAAACAATAACTAAAACCTATAATAGTATTACATCTCGGGTGGCGCTTTTAATTAAAACCATTACGCTCACGGTTAGGTATTCTCGTAAGATATTGTTGTCTAAACGCAAAACATAAAAAGGCTTCGACCTATTGTTAATCACTGAACTTTTATACGATTATGATCGTTTTTATTGTCAATTAATATTTAAAATGCAGTTTTTTTATTTAATCTTACAGAATGTGACTAACAATTACCTTCGACATTAATATTTTTGCAATATATGTAAACAAGTGCATAAATTATTTTTATATAAAAGGTGTCAATAGTATGACGCACGTAAAATGTGTGGTTCGCACATAAGGAATTAGTTTATACACGTAGTAGACGGAATAAGCACACGATGTTTTTCAGAGGCAAAATTGTTTTCCAACGAAATACTTGTCATTAATATATGCGCTAATTGTATATTTGTAAGTGACATATCTTTTCCTGTGAAAATACTCTGCGTGTCAAACAATTTACATCTTTTCAATTCGTATGTGATAGAAAGTGTAAGAACTGTATTTCTTTGTAAAGCTGTCCGACCAAATATAGCAACCAATGTGAGTTTGCTTCGTAAATTGTAAGGTGTTGATCTAAGAATTAATTATTTTGGTGCGAAATCGTGACACATATTGCGAACAAAATACGCGAACTTACAAATACACGTCAAAAAACTATTAGTCGTCTATACTAAAAGCCACGTATAACAAAACAGTGTAATAATTCTTTGTTCTCCAAAACGCCTCAAGCTATCAATGTACATTGATAGAAGTGGTTTCCTCGTGCTACATGTGCAAATTAAAATAGGCGAATACTATTAATTATCGCCTATAAAAGTTTGTTAACACATTCATTTCCAAAATAGCGGTTTTGCATTAAGACGTTATCAGGCTTTGCTATCGTTCAAAAAGCCATGTGTTTGAACACCAGCTATTACCGAAGGCAAAAAAACATTCATTTTACAAATATCACAGCACACACATAACAAACATTTGGTCTGCCAACAGCATCACCCATTCTTATATCATTGAATTGTTTTGTGACAGGTGGCGATTGGCTACAAACATGTAGCCCAGTGGACCCTATGAAAACGGGAGCAGATCCGTATTCCGGAATGGATGATTATTCCACGGGTTTCTTCAGGTATATTTTGTTTTCGATGAGATGAATGCGCGATCTTGTCATCGAAGCGAAACGTTGACACAGCGAGAAAACCATTAACAAATACTTGTTTTGTGCAAGTTCAATATTTATCAACAGTTAAATGATTTACACTCACAAATTTAGATATTTCCATGATGTAACTTTTATTGTAGAGTGATAATGCTACTTTAATGATTTTACATTAATTTGTGACCTTATACGTATTACATTGCTAGCAGATATTAATCAAAGTACTGACAGTACTGGTGTGACGATGCTTTTGAAGAGGATGAATATAAAAGCATCTATTTAAGTTAATCTACATCACCATAATGTGTATTTTTTGACGATGCTGAAACAGCATCGTCTAAGTTATGATAACCATAAAAAAAAATTCACAATGGCGACCTATGTAAAAGACCGAGCCAGTCCGATTGAGATGACTCGATTTTTCAGTTACTTCCCTTGGGCATACGCCACTGCGTAGGAGATTGCTCGTTGATTCTCCTAGCAGAGTTGTCGTTCGTGTTTCAACATTCAACAATGGTCGCCCCCATGAAAGTCTCGATTCAAAACTTTCTTACTGCATAAATTGGCTTGTTTCGCTATTTAGAAGCTGTCATTTATGATATATGAATTATTTATTCACTTAATCTCCGCTAATGACGACAATGGATGGAATTCGAAGGATATATTCGATGTGAATGGATCACTTTCTACAACAATGACTTCGCCCATGAGAGACTTGATAACACTCATGTCAAAACTTTCTTACAGCTTAAATTGGCTTGTTTCGCTATTTAGTAATGCAACAATAAATGGAATTCGAAGGATATATTCAATGTGAAATGAAGCACTTTCTGGATCTCGACAGATTGACAAGGCAAAACTGGCATACTGATGATACTGGTATTTTTAGTTATCTGTTTAAGTCACATTTTGCTTTATAAATTTTGTTCGAGCATTTTGCGACTATTTGAATAGCTATGATACCCGATATTAACAGCTCATATGGAATTTGCATATCACCAAGCTGTCCTGAAATACAACATTGATTACAAACTCTTAACTCAAATTACTGGTTTGTATGAATTCTTTCTTCTTTCTATTTAAGTAGTTGATATCATAGTCCAAATAATTAGACGTAATTTACCGTTTAGTCCATGTATATCGACCTCATATTTATAGGAGTAGATATTATGTTAAAGGGGCCTTTTCACAGATTTAACATGTTTTGAAGTTAGTCATTAAATGCTTTATATTGATAAATGTAAACATTGGATCTTAAAAGCTCAAGTTAAAAATCCAGAATAAAATTCTTTTAAAAAAAGTAGTCCGCCACAGGGCTTGAACCGGTGACCCCCTTAGTCCTGGAGTAAAAACGCATTAGCCTGCTCGACTTTTCTGCCAAGTATAAATGGATGACGTATTTTATACCTAATATCAGCAATTTTCGTAGTTTCGCACAATTAAACAACAACAACATAACTCTCCAAATTATTCAATCGTTTCGCGTTGCAACGCTTTATAATTTTTAAATCGTTAAAAGATGCATATAATCGCTATATTAGACCATGGTAAATGTTCAGTAATACTGTTTCCTAAAAATAACATAACTTAAACAAAAATTTGCGAATCCGATACAACTTTTTTCAATTTTTGTCAATTTACCAAAACGTGAAAAGATCTTTTTAAAGTTAAATTAACTGTACCCCAGTAAAAGAGACATTAAGGCGATTGTTGCCAGTTTACATCCAGTTCAGCCTGCAGTTGCTTGAAAGCTGTTTGCTTAAGAGCGGTTTTCTGACAATGACAAATAGTTTAATTGGATACTGATAAGACTGCCCTTTTCCTGTGACCTGGCTAATTAAATTCAGAAGCCTGGTAACAGTTTAACGTTAATGTTACCAATGTGTCAGACTAGGGCCTGGATTTTGAAATCTAGGACATGCATGGTCAGAAGATGTCATTTAAGATTATACATTTTTTCAAACATATACAAATGCATAAAAATATAAATAGTAAAATGCACTCAGTCAGAAGGCATTTGACTTCGGCTGGTGCCTTGGCACACCAGGTGTTTCGGTTGCAATAGTTTGATGGACTCACTACTTGGATGTGTAGTTACATTATTTACAGTATATCAAACAGTATTTAGCATGAACCAATATTTTTTTCAAACATAAATAATTATTGATATAAAATGCTTGAAGGAATAATATTTAAGGTTTAAGAAGGCATTTTATTTTTGTTTTAAAGGATATCTTTGAAAATTATATTTTTTATGAATTTTTTGGCAACAAGGGGTAACGCATTTTTAAAAAATGTAATTAATTTTCGACAAAAAACTGGTACCATGAGTAGCATGAAACATTTTTTTTTAAACATTTGTAATTGATGAAAAATGATTGCAAAAATAATATCTAGGGTCTAATAAAGCATTTTTTATTTTATTTTAATAGGTTGCTCTTAAAATTCTGGTACTATGATAATACTATAATGCACTTCGCCAAAACATTTATAATTATATTGTTTATTCTTGAAAATGTATTTCCCCTATTCACAAAAATAACACTTTTGATAAGAAAATTCATATATAATGATGTTTACTTTTATTTTCAAGAAGCATAATGCCTCTTTTTAGTCGTATTCAGCCACAAGTTCTTGTCAGCCACTTAAGGGTTATATGTTGCCTTTCTTTTACTAAATGCAAAATAATTCTACGCTTTGAGACATTCATAAAATATTTTATGTCTTTACAACACCGACAGGCTAATAAATTTTTTATATATCAAGTACTTCCATACTAACAGGACCATTCTAGGCGGGCAACCTAGCAACCTTGATTTGTTCATATCTTCCTATCAATCTGTTATATGTGTTATGAATCATTTGTTCGGAGAACATTTAATGTTTGTTATAACTTTTAAATAATTCAATGTTCAAAGTGATATTGTTATTGACCGATAAACCAACATACTGATTAAAAGAGAATATTTTATTAATTATTTGCATTTTATCTTACATGAGAAATATTTGCTTAAATGTTTTTCAAACTATAGAGAAATCTATATACAATTAATAATTGACGACGTTTATAAAAAAAAAAAACATTTATGAAATGGAAGTTTAAAGATAAAAATAAATAATGCAAGTTTTTGTCAGATATTCGTAATAATTTCCATTATAATTGAGTGTCTGAGCAATGTGGATGAATGAATATATCGGATAAAACGAACACTTGTCTACACTTGAATTATGATTTATTTTTCAATATTGTATGCACTTAAGTTTAGCCTTTATGCTCTTTTTTTTAGCATTTATAGACAGTGTTCCTCCCCAAAATCAAGGAATTATTACTTGTCATTCATTTGTGTAATGGTATACTATAATTTTGTGGTAGAATATTTGAGAAAAACAATAGAAACGAAACTTGTCAGTGATGAAATTTTCCATATGGTTATGGAAATTACCGATCGTCGGTTTCTGAAAAACAATACGTCACGGTTTCCAAAAATATGATGGTTGTGCCCAAAGATTTTGGTGTAAATGAACATTACTGGTTTATATTTTAATAATTTCGATTCTCATTTGATTAATAGGTAATTTCAAGGCTGATAAACTTGAAATATGCAAGCTATTCTTTCGTTTTGCATATGTCTGTCGATACATCTGTACAATCGGTAATTTCCGTAACCACTCGTTAAATTGTAGCAGACACAAGTTTAAATAAAAAAATATATTTTACACTAATAGTCTACCTCTTTCTTGCTAAAAACTAATGCATGAATGATTTACAAGTAATATTGCATCGTTTTCAGCCAGGAACATTGTCTATGACCGCGAAAAAAAACATAACAAACTTTTTGATTTACGATATTTACTTTATAAATAGCTTGCATGTGGCATGGCATTGCATGTTCCGCAAGATAAATATCTCGACTTTATTTATTGGATGATTTCGGACTGTTTCATCCAATCAGAAAATAGCTTTTAAACGTAATTTAGACCCATGTTTAGCGAGATAATTAAGTACCACTTTTTATACACTGCCAAATTGTGACATAACAAGTTGCCTCCCTTGTTGGTTCATTCTACTGTATTATTATGCCCCCCTTCGAAGAAGAGAGGGTATATTGTTTTGCACATGTCGGTCCGTATGCCCGTCAACCAGATGGTTTCCGGATGATAACTCAAGAATGCTGGATGTCACGTTTATATTCCAATCTTCATAAAATTTGGCCAGAATATAAGTCTCAATGATATCTTGGATCAGTTCGAAAATGGTTACAATTGGTTGAAAAACATGGCTGCCGGGAGGTGGGGCATTTTTCCTTATATTGCTATAGTAAAACATTGTTAACACCCGAGAGGTCACATTTATTTTCCGATCTTCAAGAATTTTGGTCACAATATTTGTCCCAATAATATCTTGTTATCTCAGGTGAACGACTTTGGGCCTTTTAGGCCCTCTTGTTTGTTCATCTTACCATTTGAAGAAAAGATATCATTGCACAGATGTCTTTTACTTTTAGAATGTGTTATGCTGCATTTCTTATGTGGCTTGTTCGGGGTATATTGTTTAGCACATGTCGCTCAGTCCGTCAGTTGGTCCGTCCACCAGATGGTTTCCGGATGATAACTCAAGAACGCTTAGGCCTAGGATCATGAAACTTCATAGGTAAATTGTTCATGACTCGCAGATGACCCATATTGATTTTGAGGTCACTAGGTCAAAGAGCAAGGTCACGGTGACCCGAAATAGTAAAATGGTTTCCTGATGATAACTCAAGAACGCTTATGCCTAGGATCATGATGAACTTTTATTTCAACAAATACATATACATACACACAATTGAAATAGACCTTTATGATCCTTGTTCAACAAACCATGAAACTTCATGTGTACATTGATCATGACTCGCAGATGAACACTATTGATTTTGAGGTCACTAGGTCAAAGGTCAAGGTCACGGTGACCCGAAATAGTAAAACGGTTTCCGGATGATAACTCAAGAACGCTTATGCCTAGGATCATGAAACTTCATAGGTTCATTGATCATGACTCGCAGATGAACCCTATAGATTTTCAGGTCACTAGGTCAGAGGTCAAGGTCACGGTGACCCGAAATAGTAAAATGGTTTCCGGATGATAACTCAAGAACGCTTATGCCTAGGATCATGAAACTTCATAGATACATTGATCATGACTCGCAGATGACCCCTTTTGAGGTCACTAGGTCAAAGGTCACGGTGACCCGAAACAGTAAAATGGTTTCCGGATGATAACTCAAGAACACTTATGCCTAGGATCATGAAACTTCATAGATACATTGATCATGACTCGCAGATGATCCCTATTGAATTTCAGGTCACTATGTCAAAGGTCAAGGTCACTGTGACCCGAAATAGTAAATGGTTTCCGGATGATAACTCAACAACGTTTATGCCTAGGATCATGAAACTTCATAGGTACATTGATCATGACTCGCAGATGACCCCTAATGATTTTCAGGTCACTAGGTCAAAGGTCATGGTCACAGTGACTCAAATTTGAAAAATGGTTTCTGGATGATAACTCAAGAGTGCTTACGCCTATGATAATGAAACTTCTTAGGTACATTGATCATGACTTGCAGATGACCCCTATTGACTTTCAGGTCACTAGGTCAAAGGTCAAGGTCACGGTGACTTGACAGAGTAAAATGTTTTCCGGATGATTACACAAGAAAGCTTACGCCTAGGATCATGAAACTTCATAGGTACATTGATCATGACTCGCAAATGACCTCTATTGATTTTCAGGTCACTAGGTCAAAGGTCAAGGTCTCAGTTCCAAAAAACGTATTCACACAATGGCTGCCACTACAACTGACAGCCCATATGGGGTGCATGCATGTTTTACAAACAGCCCTTGTTTCAAAAATGTTTTTATGTAGTATACTTATATTGATATTTACAAAATTTATGCATATGAATGATATACTTTACTGAAATCATTTTTGACGATGCTACGAAGCAGCTCGTCTAAGGTATCATACCATGAAAAAAATCTTCACAATGGCGACCTATGTTAAAGACCGAGCCAGTCCGATTGAGATAGCTCGATTTTTCTAATCGGCATACCTCGCTTATTATCATTGATAAAGTTTTAGGAAGCTCAGCTATAAATAGGATAGCATATTCTGGGAAAAAGATTTTATAATAGTTTGAAAACGTTAATTTTTAATCAGTTACATTCAATTCATTATATGTTTGTAGATCAATGAAACAACTATGCATTTTCTGTATTGTATTTGACATTTGTCGTGATTCTGTAAATAAATTGCGAAATAAAACGTGTATAATTAACTTTCAACGCGATCATGAGTGTAAAGAAAACAAATTATTTCGAACCTGCCAATTGTAAACGTTGTAGCGACTATGGTATATAAACAGCATAATAGCCATGTGACATCTGAGAAACTCGCTCTTATGCGTGCTTTCTCATTTTGCATATTTAATAAACTTTTTAAACAGAAATTACAGAGCCACATCAGTACACATACTATGTTTGATTATTCATTCGTTTGTTGGATATTGTTTGCTGTTTTAAACACATATTAGGTCATATCGCGGAGATTTAGTTAACCTTACCATGTGTTCATAGGCGAACTCACGTATTCAAGTGCTCTTACGACTATGTGCTCATACCTACTTTCCGGAATCATCATGAAATTATTGCTGTACTTAACGAACAAACATGCCTAAGCTTATTGAATTAAAGGAAAAAAAATAATCAAAAGATAAAAATTATATGTTCATGCACATGGGCATGTGATATAACGTCCGTACAGCATCATTAACTTAGGAAAGGAAAGAACGAAATATTAAGTTTGGTATGATAAACATGTGAAATTAAAAAAGAGCATGGTGAAATTAAAGAGCATGTCAAGTTTTGAATTTATATGCTGAAACGTTATGTTATAACCCACAAACATTTTACTTTAACATAACGTTTTTTTTTAAGATAAGTGGTACAGAAAATACACGTCGAATATCTTAAAGATATTTCTTGTTATATTTGATCGAGAATGTAACCCGCCCCCCAGTTTCGCTGAATGGATCAAGTTCCCCACGGATACTACTTCTCTGTACCCCCATTTTTTTTTCGTACCCTACATTTTTCGTACCCAATTTTTTTCGTACCTAATTTTTGCTCGTACCCAATTTTTGTCGTACCCAATTTTTTTTCCTACCCATTTTTTTTTCGCAACCAAATCTTTTTTCAACCCATTTTTTTTTTGGCATAATTTGTGTACCCAAAATGTTCGTAACAATTTTTTTCCTACCCAAAAAGTTCGTACCTTCATATACAATTGTGGTGATGAAGATAAAATTAAATAGATGCTTTTATATCAATCCTCTTCAAAAGCATCGTCACACCAGTACTGTCAGTACTTTGATTGTGCAACGGTACTATAATACTTTCGCTCCATTCCGCGGGAAAACTACCTTTGTCGTAAATAGCATTAAATAAGTCTTTCAAATAAGACACACTGATTTGGTAGGTATGTTTAAACATCTCAATACATAATCCATCTACTCCTGGGCTACAGTTACCTTTCAACGAACGAATGCTCACTTCAATTTCGTCGGCAGATATCTCACGGTCCAGTACGTCTGCGTTTATGTGGGTGGCCAGTTCTGCAAACTCGTTCTGGTTGACGGAAGCGGATGTATTGTCTGCCAAGTAAAGGTTTTCGAAGAAGTCCACCCATTAACTTGCAGAAATACTGTCGATACCTTTTGTGTAATATGATCACCATTCGAATATTTTATTTCCTTCAAAATTCCTTTGGGCCAGTACGGGCCTTTACCAGGTCGTCTCTTCTACTTTTTTCTAAACCTTCTTTTTTCTTTCTACATAAGTTTTTGAACTCGTTTCTGGCATGAATATATCCATGTAAATCTTCTCGAGTGTCTATCATTCGAAACCGACGTAATAGTTTATATTTATGTTGCTTTGCCACCTCACATTCGCGGCACCACCAAACCGGCTGTTTACCCGCAGATTGCCTTGCTGTACACATAATTCCACTTACACGCATTTTTGAGCCCGCAGTTTTGAATACAGTGATAAAGTCATTCAGTTTTTCGAGGGTATTCGTTGTGGTTACTGTTTTGCTGAAAGCTTTATATAATCTCTCAAAATTATTCAAAAATTCTTCTTTACCCTCTTTCCGCCATTTATATTTTATGCATGCATGTGTAGCAGACATATCATTCTTTTCAGTATGCATATGATTAACATTGTCATTACAATACAAAGTACAGAACAATGGAAAATGATCTGAGAAATCAATACAATCAACACCAAATGAGGAAATACTATGAAAAATATCAGTTGACGCTAAGACATAATCAACAGTACTATGGCCGTCATTTGCTACACATGTAAAATTGCCGTCTTTATCATCGAGCAGTCGACCATTTAGCATATGTATATCATGCATACAACATAGTTCGATTAGAGAGTAACCAAACTTATTTATCGGTAAGTCTTTCGATTTACGCTGAAGGCAAAAATTATCACCCGGGTTGTCGGTTTCTGTGCTATAAATAAAATCAACATCGTCTTGGGGGATGTAGTCAAGCATATCTTTCACACGAGCGTTCAAGTCCCCGGCTATGATGAAAAACGAGGTATCTGGGAAATCTGACTTTATAATAGTTAATTTGTCATTTAATAGACATACGTCATCGGTTTCTTCCGCGTCATATATAACAGACCCTTCTGGAGATACATATGTAAAATACATAATCAGATCTTTTGGTAAAGAAAGCAATTCCTTTTTTACATATAATACAATACAATTCGTAAACTGATCATATATTATTGTGATCATGCCGTATCGACAAAAAGATTCTCTTATTAACACTAATACACCGCCTGAATTACGAATACTGCTTTTTCTCTGGGATCTTATATTTTCAAAAGGAATATAATCACTGAAAACATCACCATATTCACACAAACGCGATTGCCAAGTTTCATATACAGCTATTAAATCAAATTGTTTTACACAATTCAGAAAATCTATGTCATTTGTGAATTTCGCTAACCCTCTAACATTCAGGGAACATAGTTTTATACTAGTTTCAACAAGTTTGTATTTCGAGCCTTGGCCACACCCCTATTCATCAACGCGAACGGGCTTTTTCTGGAGTTCGTCGTATGCGTACGTTGTATTTTCAACAATAAGTTTGTCGAGCTTTAAATGAACACGCTTCTTTTCGGCGATACACTGCTGAAATAGAGGAAATAACCCCGCTCTCGCCCTCGCAATTCTCGGAGGAAGATCTTCTCCTATTCGGAATCCAGGATCGACTTCCTTCCGCTTCCCTCGGAATGCCGTCAGAATGCGGTTCCGGTTGTGAAGAAGGGCGAATCGAACAAGAATCGTCCTGTTGCCGGCTCGCGACGGTAGGCGGAAAACATCGTCGATCAGAATTGAATAACAATTAATGCTAAGTTTCTCCGTTAGTAGATGTTTTATAGTGTTAATTAACATCAATCAGGTTTCATTTTGCTGTTCGGGAACATTATGAAACTTAAGGTTGTTTCGTTTCATTTGAGTTTCCATTTTTTTATGTTTGTTTTGACTAATTTCGGGGACAGATTCAACATGCTTCAGACGTTCTGATAAGTCATTGACTGTTTGCACGAGATTTTTATTTTGTTTTTTCAGCTCTTCGTTGTCTACTTTAAGTTGATTTACTGTATGTTCCATGATATCAAATTTTGTGTGTATTCCTTTTACATCCTTGCGTATTTCCAGAATAATAAGACCAAAGTCAAGGTTTTGGCAATCTAGTTGATCGACGTCGTCCATGTCGGTATCCCCTGTATCCCCTGTATCCGTTTCCGAGATCACCCTTGGGTCCCGGAAGTGTAACATGTCTGTAATAGAAATCTGGCTGGTCGACCGCCCTGATGAACATGAGCGTGGCGGCCGTGTCAACGACGCTGGGACTTCTGCTTCCTGCCCGGATGACGAGGACGCGGTTGCGTCGCTGCGTCCGCGTATTGTATCGCTGTTACGACCTGTTTTGGGAGGGCCTGGGTTTGATTCAACGCACTGCGCTAACAGCAAATAAAATAACACAGCCTTAATTGCCAAAGACAGACCCATTGGTTTGAATGTTTTAAACGTTTGTTTACATTTGACAGGCTGGCTAAATGTTCCGATTTTTGCACGCAATTGCTGCACCGAAATCCCCATTGTTCTCCGGGAGATGTACTTGTCAATTGTCAAACTCACACAAAGCCTCTTTCAATCGTGCGAAAAGGTCCACACAGCGCTCTTGTATCAACAATACGCTTGCGCTCCAGTCAAGCGTGACGAATCGCCTGTTAAACAGATTTTCACACTAAGCCTTTTTATCAACGCACGTAAAAATCGACTGAGTTACTAATCTGTAACTAAAAATAGCAACAACTATGCAACAGGTAAACTTGTATAAACCTTTATCAAAGTCACAAAAACAAAAAGTTTTCACCTCTGACTAGTCCAAATAAATCCCCCCCAAAAAACTATATCACAATATTCACTATCACAATTTTCAAACAATGTTAATTTCACTGCAAAAACTTCAAAAGTGTATCAGCAAAATGTAAACAACTATCCACCATTGGGCGCGAATATTTTCATCAGTAATACATACATGTCAATACATAACACAGTCACGGTAAACAGATATATACGTATAATTACAGCCCTATACGTATGACAGACAAGCGTTCATGAACATAATCGTTTATATAACCGTCTTAAGCATTGTCGCTAACCCATCGTCCAAGTCTTTTGAAAAAGCATACCTCTAATACCATTATTTGCTGCAACAGTGGCACCTTCTGATCTAAGCAAATGCAGACAAATATATAGAAACACCCCACACATAAGGCTTTAAATGGACCTTCTCACAAATTTTGGCATGTATTGAAGTTTCTCATTAAATGCTTTACATTGATAAATGTAAACAGTAGATCTTAAAAACTCCAGTAAAATGCGAGAATAATATTAAAGAAAGACAAATGTAACCCTTAACTGGGCTCGAATCACTGACCCCTGGAGTAAAAGTATATCGCTTAAACCACTCGGCCATCCGTGCTCATACTTTGAGTGATATATTTTATAGTTTATTTAAGCAATCCTCGTAGTATCACAAAATATAACGACAACAACAGAACTCTTTAAATTATTCAATCGTTTCGCGAGGCAACAGCTAATTTTGACCGCGTTGGAAAGTCGACATTCGACAGGCGATATTATTACAGCGATATTTGAACAGTACAAATATCGTGCGTCGCCGCGACTGTCGCGCAAAATAACGAGTATCGCTTCGTGTGTCTAGTGTCGCGGTCTGAAATTAGACCGCGAAACACAAGATTCGGATAATATGCGCGACATTTGAATAATAAAATATCGTGCGTCGCCGCGACTGTCGCGCAAAATATCGTGCGTCGCTTCGTGTTATGTGCGTCGCCTTTTGACCGCGAGACACGACACACGAAGCAATACACGATATTTTTTGCGACAGACGCGGCGACGCACGATATTTTGCGCGACAATTGCGGCAACGCAAGATATTTTTCGCGACAGTCGCGGCGACGCACAATAGTTTGCGCGCCAGTCGCGGCGACGCACGATAGTTTGCGCGACAGTTGCGGCGACGCACGATAACATTTAACACGATATATCGCCTTATAGTCTACCTACACAAGGGCGAGATTGTAGATAGCACTATCCGGATTTCTTACATTCTTGAGATACCGCGATGACGATCATCAAAGATTAGCGATCCCGCTTTCCACATCAAAGGTTTAAAGCAAGTAATGCACATGATAAGTATTGATGCAAAGCATCAAAGGGCGTCGGGAATTTCCGTGTAAAAGACACTCAATGAAGTTACATGGAACGATTTTTTGTCTACTGTAAATATTAATATATTGGCCAATTATTTTAAACAAAATAGAAAAAAGATACTGGTATAACCATTATCTATGATTTTGTGTTATAACCCCCAAATAACCATTATCTATGATGTTGTGTTATAACCACCAAATAACCATAATCTATGATTTTGTGTTGTAACCCCAAATATTTCATAGTTCATTTTATTTACATTGGTTTCCTTTTTTTACTGGCATCCTTGTGCAGTTTTCATTAATGGAACAGAATTGTGTAGGTTTTAAAAAATCTGCTTCATCTTGTAAGCGTAATTTCATATTTTTCTCAACTTCAAGGGGAGATTATTCTGAACTTTTTCTTACGTTGCTCATTTACGATAGGGGTTGAGTACTCATTGATTTGAAAACACTGTAAAAGTTTTAATGTGTTTACGAACCGCCCTTCCCCCCACCCTCTCACACATATATTTCATGGGCATAATAACAACAAAAATGGTTACAATAAAACACCATATTTATTTAAACTAAAATGTCTACATCAAAACAAAAAGTAAACATAGAACACAAATAAAATAATTTCATTCTACTTGGGCTCGAACCTTGGGCCTCTCACATGTGAAGCGAGCGTGTAACCACTACACTACGAAACCGGTTGAAAAATCACCTTCTAACTAAGATATTAATAAGTGACTGTAGTGTAACGGTTATAAATAAAGCAATAAACCGTGTAATCGCTGTCGTCTTGTAAAATTGAAGAAAATACAGCAAAAGTATGCGCTATTGTTAGAAAAACCACCAAATAAATATATTTTGATTATGTTTTGTTTTTATACAAAACCAGAAAGTTTCATCGGTTCGCGTATTTGCCCAGTCCCAGTGATCGTTTATTATTGCCCAGTCCCTGTGATCAGTTATTAATTAAAAGAATTAGCTTTGCATTATTGGCAATAAATGTTGTAGTAAATAAAATAGGCACAAATGCAGTACTTATTTACACTAATTTACACAAAAATCCCCACTATGCAAGATATTCTGACAACAAAAATATATACATTGATCCGTAAAATAACTTCTCCTCCCATAAGCGAAAAAAAACGAATTACATACGAGTCGCCGCACTTCAGTGCGACGCCAATAACACAATTTATTAAAGGGACCATTTAACACATTTCTGCATGTATTGAAGTTTGTCATTATATGCTTTAAATTGATAAATTAAAACATTGGACCTAAAAAGATTCAGTAAAGTAACAAGAATAAAATTAAAGAAAGAAAAAAGTAACCCTCAACTGGGCTCAAACCAATGACCCCTGGAGTAAAAGTATAAAGTCTAAAAGTCTTAGACCACTCGATCATCCGTGCTGACATAGACCACTCGGCCATCCGTGCTGACTCAGTGAACGATGTATTTTATACTTTATACCAGCAATCCTTGTAGTGTGAAAAAATATAACGACAACAAAAGAATTCTCCAAATTATTTAATCGTTTCGCGCTGTAACGCTTTATAATTTTCAGCTTTTTAAATCGTCAAGAGATGCACATAATGGATACTTTAGAGCATTGTAAATGGTCAGGGTTACTGTTTTCTCACAAATATCATAACTACAACGAAAATTTGAGAATCTGAAACATTTGTTTTTTTTATTTTGTCAATCTAACAAATCTAGAAAAGGTCCCTTTAAAAGCCCATATACACTCTTAATCTGCGCATATATCGAACAATATTTCCAAAAACATGTATAAAGTTAACACATAAAAACTCAATGTTCCTTATAATGTCTACGCGAGATGTGGTCTGGTAACATATATTTAACATGGGTCGGCCTAGTCAGTTTTCCTCATATAGATATAGGGAAACCTTTTTAACACCCTAGAAGTCAATTTGTGTTCACTCTTCATAAAACTTGCTTAGAACATGTGAATCCAGTCCGTTAAAAAAGTATGACCGCCAGTGGAAGACCAATTCACCTTATATGGATAGATTGAAACCTTGTTAACCACGTTATTTTTTAGTCCAATCTTCCAGAGACTTTCTGCGGACATTGTTTCTCATGCTCCCTCGGTCCAGTATGTAAATGTGTGTGTTGTATTAAAAGCATGATTGCTCAGGTGAGCTTTTGTGACCGGTCTTTGTCCGTCGTCCGTCCGTCCGTTAACATTTGATCGTAAACACTCTAGAGGCCACATTTATTGTCCGATCTTCATGAAACTTGGCCAGAAGCTTCGTCCCAATAAAATCTCGGTCGAGTTCGAATCTGGGTCGTGCCGGGTCAAAAACTAGGTCACTAGGTAAAAAACAAACAAACTTGTAAACACAGTAGAAGTCACATTTCATGCCCAATCTTCATGTAACTTTGTCAAAATGTTTGTCTTAATGATATGTTGGTTGAATTCCAAAGTGGTTCCGGTCCGTTGAAAAACATTGCCGCCAGTGGGCGGGGCAGTTTTCCTTATTTGGCTATAAAGAAACCTTGTAAACACTCTGGAAGTCACAATTTTTGCCCAATCATCATGAAAGTTGGTCAACATTGGTTTTATTGATTTCTCGGACGAATTCGAAAATGGTCCAGATCGGTGAAAAAACATGGCCGCCAGTGGGCGGGGCATTTTTCTCTATAAGTATATAGTGAAAATATGTCAATACTCTAGAAGTCACATTTTTGGCCCAATTTTCATGAAATTTTGTCAGAACATTTGTTTCCTAGATACGTGAGTTAAGTTTGAAAATGGTTCCGGTCCGTTGAAAAACATGGTTGCAAGGGGGACGGGGCAGTTTTCCTTATATTTATATAGTAAAAAAGGCTTGTAAACAATCATGAATTAATGTCATGCAACATGCGAGACAACTCTTCTAAATATTGCATTTAAGTTTACAGTAGTTACTCCCCTTTGATTAGTAATGTTTTTATAATAATACAGTGTAGTTGTGTGTATCATTAATTTGTTAATTTTTATTCGAGGTTGGATGTTTTTATGCTCCCTGTCGAAGAAATGGGGACATATAGTGATCGGACTGTCCGTCTGTCCGTCTTTCCGTAACACTTTGCGTTTAGGTTTCGAAAAATGCACATTAATTCTATTTCCCTTGAGATATAACCTTCATATTTGGTATGCATGTGTATATGGACAAGGCCTGTCCATACGCACACATTTTTTTACCTGTGACCTTGACCTTGAACTTAGGGTCCGCGTTTAGGTTTCGAAATCTGTGTTCAGGTTTCGAAAAATGCTCATAACTTCTATGTCCCTTGAGATATAACCTTCATTTTTGGTATGCATGTGTATATGGACAAGGCCTTTCCATACGCACACAATTTTTTACCCCTGTGACCTTGACCTTGAACTTAGGGTCCGCGTTTAGGTTTCGAAATCTGCGTTTAGGTTTTGAAAAATGCTCATAACTTCTATGTCCTTTGAGATATAACCTTCATATTTGGTATGCATGTGTATATGGGCAAGGCCTTTCCATACGCACACAATTTTTTACCCCTGTGACCTTGACATTGAAATTAGGGTCCGCGTTTAGGTTTCGAAATCTGCGTTTAGGTTTCAAAAAATGCTCATAACTTCTATGTCCCTTGAGATATAACCTTCATATTTGGTATGCATTTTTATATGGACAAGGCCTTTCCATACGCACATAAATTTTGACCCCTGTGACATTGACCTTGAACTTAGGGTTCGCGTTTAGATTTCGAGGTGAGCTTTTGTGACCTGTCTTTGTTCGTTGTCCGTCCGTCCGTTCGTCGTCCGTCCGTCCGTCCACATTTGATAAACAATCTAGAGGCCACATTTATTGTCCGATCTTCATGAAACTTGGTCAGAAGATTTGTCCCAATTATATCTCGATCGAGTTCGAAACTGGGTCATGCTGGGTTAAAAACTAGGTCACTAGGTCAAAAAAAAAGCTTGTAAACACTGTAGAAGTCACATTTAATGCCCAATCTTCATGTAACTTTGTCTAAATGTCTGTCTTAATGATTTGTTGGTTGAGTTCAAAAGTGGTTCCGGTCCGTTGAAAAACATGGCCGCCAGTGGGCGGGGCAGTTTTCCTTATATGGCTATAGAGAAACCTTGTAAACACTCTAGAAGTGACAATTTTTGCTAAATCATCATGAAAGTAAATCAAAACATTGGTTTTATTGATATGTCGGATGAGTTCGAAAATGGTCCAGATCGGTGAAAAAACATGGCCGCCAGTGGGCGTGGCATTTTTCTCTATATGTATATAGTGAAAACATGTGAACACTCTAGAAGTCACATTTTTGGCCCAATTTTCATGAAATTTGGTCAGAACATTTGTTTCCGTGATACGAGAGTTGAGTTTGAAAATGGTTCCGGTCAGTTGAATAACATGGCTGCCGGGGGGGGGGGGGGGCAGTTTTCTTATATTTATATAGTAGAAAAAAGCTTGTGAACACTCTAGAAATCACATTTTTTGCCCAATCATCATGAAACTTGGTGAACAGATTGGTTTTATATATATCTCAGATGAGTTTGCAAATGGTCCCGATGGGTCAATAAACATGGCTGCCAGGGGGGGGGGCAGTTTTCCTTATGTATGACTATATAGAGAGAAACCTTGTGATCGAACACTTTAGAAGTCACATATTTTGCCTAATCATCGTGAAACTTAGTCAATACATTGGTTTTATTGATTTCTTGGACAAGTTGGAAAATGGCTCAGATCGGTGAAACACACTGTTTAGCTCACCTGATTGCTCAGGTGAAGTTTTAGGATTGGTCTTTGTCCGCTGTCCGTCCGTCCACATTTGGTTTGTTAACACTCTAGCATTCACAATTCTCAAGCATTCTTTATCAAAGTTGCTGAAAGATCTCAGTCAAGTTTGACGATGAGCAAAATCACATAATTAATGCCATAATTATTGCCCCTTGATTGTCCAAATTTTCATTCTATTATACAAAATCCTTGTAAGCAAAGTTTAATGTTTGGTGAGGGGGGTCAACTCAAAATATAGGTCACCATTTCAAATCTTACAAAAACAAAAACACTCCCTACGCCAGAGTTTTGGTTCAATATTAAATGATGAAACTTGACCAGGATGTTTGTATGGTCAATATCTAAGTCAAGTTTGACATTAGGTAAATATTGAATGAACCGACTCCTCCCAGGTGAGCGAACTAGAGCCATATTGGCCCTTTTGTTTTTAATTATATTTGGCAAAAGAAGGCCTCCAGTGGGCATGGCATTTTTCTTTCTGGCTGTCGTGAAACCTTGTTAACATTTTGTAAGTCACATAGTCCAATCTTAATGGAATTTGCTAAAAAAACAACATTTGTTCTACTGATATTTTGATGGAGTTTGAAAATGGTTTCGGGCCGCTGAAAAACATGACCGCCAGGGCGAGCAGTTTTACTAAAACCTTATGAACCGTATGAGACCTTTTTTGTGTAAAAGTTGTCTCAAAACCCCAGGAAAAGGTACGTTTATAAATATGTGTACAAATATCTTATCTCAAACAACCCTCTATCTTTCTTTCAGTCTGATTTCATTAAAGACGACATCACAATCAATAAACTCTTCTTTCTATTCAACGATATTTTATAAACATGCCATGAAGGAAAAGAGTCGGGCTATCTTTTGCGATATATTAAAAGAACTTGATTGCGTTTTGAACCAATGTCTGCTACTGAAACTCTTCCATAGGAATTGATGGGCCGCGTCTTTGGTGGTCTTCAACATACTTATCTAGTTGAAAACAACGAACTATGTATCGTAGTTCTTCTTCATCTTAAGCATCTGTAGCTTCAGGCGTCCCAGAAGGCTTCATATTGGGTCCCCTTCTTTTTCTTATATATATGTGTGTGTATATCAATGACAGCGTTGACAATCTACATTCTGATAGCTGTCTATTTGCGGATGACACCAGTATCTTCATAATCATTGGCGACCTAGGAATATAATTATTTCGACATTATATTCAGTTGGCGACAGCAATTGTTAAGCCCCAATCAAATGGAGATCTGTTCTGTTTCTGTTAATTTATACAGATGCTTCCATTTTGTGATTTTACTTTTTTATTTCGAGCTTTTCTTGTCATTGATATAAATTATAACGTTGATTAAACACACTAGCAGCCGTCATTAGTTAGTTTCGGCATGTTATATAGGCAAAACACAAGTCACGTGTCAACTAACCGTATATCACTTAGTGTATCCCACACCCCTTTATCCGGCTGTAAACATTTAAATTGATAGGATAAAAATTACATAATGCAAACATTGACAAAAATCACATAAGTAATATTAGTTTAAACACGCATTAAATGCTGATCTAGATGCAGCCCCTTGAATGATGATATTTAATATTTAAATATTGTCTTTTGTTGTTGTTCCTATTCGAACGCTTTTTTGTTTATTATATTCTATGTGAATAGAAATACATGTCTTACAATATCCAATCACTCCGTTCCAAACCTGTGAGTTTACTATTATTATGCACTGCGCCTATAACGACCATTATTTTAATACCGATTGTTGTGCATATTTTATTTCATTCTTTACCAAATGTCGACACATAACTAATTGTTAATGTATAAGTAATACAAAGAATACTTTATGGGACGCAATTAAATGAATAAAAGTCAAGTCATGTTTGCTTACTGAATAACTACTTGTCTGTTCTGTTCTGCTCTGTTAAACCAGCCATGTTATCACAACCAATCGCAAACACAATAAGTTTATACAAATTTATTCATTTAAAGTCATTTTTCAAAACAGTGCTGCTGCAGTAAACATGGTAGTATCTCAACATGCCCATATTGGTTTGCACATATAGATGCCCATACGGGATCAATATGGACAAGACCATATGGGGATGCCCGTATGAAGCCCATATGGGACCCATAGGCACATGTTTGCTCGGTTGCTGAAATATGACAAAAACATTGGATAAGAGTGAAAGTATACTTTGGTTAAAATACGATCAATTGTGTTTTTCAATTATTCTAGTGTCCACGCAAAAGTAACAGAACAAAATGCTGCACTGTGACATTGTTTGGTCCCCGGACAAAATGCGCAGAGTGGTCACGTGATGTACAAAAACAATTTTGGACAATATTGCGCAAGGTTATTTATATCATGACTTTATAGCGGGGCGGAGTAGTAGAGCCCTTACATATTACCCCGACTAGTTGAAGTCAACATTTATATAACTTCAGAATAATACATAAATGTTCTGCCCACTTTTTACGAGAATAAGGTAAACAAGTATCATTAAATATAATATATAACAATTTTTATAAACCAGTTTAAGTCTTAACCTATGCTAAAGCATAAGAGACATAAAAAACAGCGTGCCCTTTAAAAAGACGTTTATTGCTTTAACAAACTTTACTGAAATATTTTTTCATTAGTTTCCTCCGTTGACATTTTAAAATTTTGGACATAGTTATATAAAAAAATTCTAGAGAGGTGCACACGTTCCATGAGAAATTTACCGGAAAAGTAATCGCAATATTTTTGTTTACTTTTCCTTTCTGTTCGTTACTTAGATTCACAGTTTAACTGTTAAGTGTATTTGCAAATAACATAAATTGCACACAAAAGACATCATACATATACGTAGCGTGTCTCAGTTAGTTGTGCAATCTGCGTGTCGTGATGGGAAGCAGACATGTTTTAATAGAAACGCCTTCTGATTATCAATATCCAAACGGAAGTGTCCCCTTTCATAACGATAGCAGATGGCCCAATGCTGTAATAATAAAATAATCGTGGTTATTTTGATCGAAACACACAAAGCAATGCACATTAGCGAAAACATATGCAATACATGTATAAGTTCCCATTGAGAATTTTATTTCTGAAAATTAGCCATTCAAAAAGCATGAATCGACACTTATTGTTCTATTTGTTTAAATGCTATAATGATTGACCACCCCGTGGGTTCATTTGTCTTTATGCGTGCGAACTTGCAACTGTTCGCAACTTTTAATGTCTTGGCGAGTCGGCACAGTGTTTTTTTAAATCATACCCGTCAACACATACACAATGTATTATTTTCCGCCATTCTTAATTTAATGAAATAACAAATAGATAGCGGGTTTTATACAAATACATTATTTCTCCAATATCTTTATTTAATTAGTTAAGCAACATAATCGTATGCTTTTCAATATGGGTGGATAATAGAGTAAAAACTAAATGTGCACCTGCTTATCTTGCATTTAGAAATGCGGTAACATTAAACTAATTAAGCTATATGTATAGATAATTGTCATTAGAAACTCTATATTGCTTGCACATGCATGCTTGTGTTCGGCGGGAAAAGCGACAACGAGAGCATACAACGCATAGACATACATGTATTTCAAATGAGTCGCGTTCTGAGAAAACTGAGCTTAATGCATGCGCCTGTACAGTCCGCCAAAATTGGATGTTTGCTAAGAAGAGACTTCATTTTAACGAAAAATGTCACAAAAGCGGAGAGTGTCGTCCCTGATTAGCCTTGCGGACTGCACAGGCTAATCTGGGACGACACTTTACGCACATGCATTATGCCCAGATTTCATAGAACGCGACTCAAATTATAGAGAAATACAGATGAAAACATATATATCCCATATTGGATGGTTGTGTTGAAACAGATCCGACTATAAAATGGCGAAATAACTTACAAACACACATTAGACAACAGACCAGTACTAGTACGACAGACAGAGGAATTCATTCAGAAAAAATAATGGATGTATGTAGTAAACATGCATTTATGTGTTGACGACGTTTTACAATGAAGGTTGTACAGTTTCAATTTCTTCAGTCCATTGACGCTTACGTTAACCTTCATATTCAAAAAGAAATGTCAACATAGTTATTTGATTAAAAACCTTTGCTGAAGCCTCACATGATAAGCTTCATATTTATCCAATACTCATCTAATATTTCCAAATACACACATAGAAAACATTGAGTTAGAATGAAATATTATTGTTCACAATCGTAACATGCTAAGATATCCATATAGTTATATCTCACATTACAGTAAGTGTCTGATAGACATGTCGTCTGCCAAACATGCTTAAAAGATTACAACAAGTGTTTCAAGTAAGTCCCACGATTATTAAGTACACTGTGGGATAGTGTCGGGTAATTGATACCAACTTATGTAAAAGTACGGTATTCAAATGTGACATATAGGCCACAGTGTATTGTTTAAAACACTAATCCTTTGGTTGCATCTGTGTGCTACAGCCTCATACAAGTCATTATATACCAGAATATTATGTAGGACTTGTTAACCGTCAGATTTAATGAACGGTGTTACGATTTAAAAGTTTAATGTTTTGTTCAGGGCGAAGCACCAACACGATAAAAGTATATTTCTCACAATTAGTTCAGAAAGGAACTTACTCTTGGTATTGGCTACTTACACAAAGAGTTGTCGTCTATTTTAAGGTGATTAATAATATTATTCATTTCAGACAGTATAACTTGTAAATGTTCTTGTCTATCATCAGCATGGCTTTCTAGTGAAGGGCATCTATTATGCCATCCGTTCGCCGTCAGAATAGTGTACACAAATGCATTTTGTTCAGACATGTCCACGCTAATTAAGTAACCTCTGGGCACAATTCCTTTCCGCCCCGCGTTATTACATAACTTAGATACAAGTGCGATTCATAAAACCTTTAACGTGTGCATACAATTTCCTCTATGAATCGCCTTTCCACTAACATAGTGACTTTCACCACCATGGGATTAGGACGGAGTGACGAAGAAAGTACAAAAAAACAATCGGAGTGAATTGGACATTTATTGCAAAATGTCGTAAACTTGAACAAAAACATCTAATTTAATCTAAATGATAAATGACAAGTTCCCTTCTACCCTGCTGGGCAAGGAAGAAAACCGAAAAACGTGAAACGTTTCGCGCCCGCCCAGCTGGAACCGATTACATTTATGGCATAAAAGATTGACATGCAAAACGCATGCATGCTGAAGAAGTGTCATATCAGAATGTGTGCATTTTATAACATCTTATATAATAATTTTCTAAATAAAATGACAAATAAAAATGACAGGAAAGTTAACATCATATGAAATTAAGCAGCATATATACCTTAAAATAATTACATATACATGTATACGTATGTTCTTACACAAATATGATGTGAACATCTTTCTCAATAAATCAAGTAAACATGAACAAAATGTACTATGCAGATTTATTTTTTTTAAAGACTGAGTGACCATAATAGTTCGATACTGCGGTGGGTTGAATCAATAGCTAAGCTGTGTATTACAAAGATGTTAGATGGCGCCTGTATTATGCTTTATACTTCTATACACTATTATACGATGTCACGGAGCTGACATTCGGAATATTTTTCTGCACGTTGACACGTGAAGTTATAACGTGTTCGCATTCATGTCTTCAGGTGTTTAAGTGCAAGTCTGCAACTCCTCTCACTACGCGCCCTATTTTGGACCACTTCATTTTTCGCTTTATTGCGTCCATACAAAATTGGTGGAAATGAATCCCTATTATTTCTCTATGAAAAATTATTTGTACAGATTAATTGCATTTAACAACGTTATTTTGTAAATAAAAATATAAACTATGGGCATTATTTGTCCGCAACATCATTAAATTAACACAGCTACATTTAAACACCATGTACACCGATATAAACAAAATATTGGCCTGGATTTTTTTTAACAATTGCTTTCAGCCAATTGAGCTTTTAATTGAAATTACCCTGCAACGAAATCATATCCGATTGAGGCCATACCCGTTTATTTTATTTATTTCATTGAAAAGATGCACATAATCACGTGAGATCCTAAGGTAAACCTAAGAATTATTTTTGGATGTCTCCTCCGTGCCACCGTACTACCAAGTCTGCTCATTTAAAACAAAAGGGACATAGATAAAGTCGCTTTTCAGACATCGTTACGTATTTCAGTGGGTTTATATTGGTAATGATAAGGGATGGGACAGCTGAATAAAAATAGTAAATGGCGGCATGGATGAACGGTGTTTTGAAATTATTAGCAAAAGTGGAGGCAATAACGAAAGTTTTGTTTGTAAAATTATTTTAGCTACCTACTGTTTATAAATAAATGACATACTTTGTGTTGCGAGTGCAATGTTCGATTAAAATAAACTGGGTCAATTAGACATTGATTGTGCGGCTATGATTCGCGATAAAGTGTTAATTGAACACATGTTCTTATTATTAGCGTTTGCTATGATAAAAAATACATATGGATTACATATTCAATTGATTCTGTTTAATGCATATTAAAAAACGCTTATCAATAAAATGGTGCATACAACACGTTGTGGAATAATAATGGTGTTTATTGCGTTGGAAATAACTGTGGCATTTTCGGAACGATTAACAGGCGTAAGGTCCTTAAACCGCCCAAGGCGCGCCATAGAGTGGGGACCGGATATCGCCGGTCCATTCTGCGCTAAGCGGGCGCCGCGGTGCTGCCCGGACCGACTGGACGAGTGCTCGGTGCCCATCTTGGACACGCTTTGTTACTGCGACGACTTCTGCGACCGGGAACGTAGCGACTGCTGCCCGGACTTTCAATCCGTATGCCGCCGCCGGCCTTCTCCACCTCCTCCGATACGAGGTAAGTTCTTGAAGGAGCACTCTCGTCTTACTTATACGTGACATCTGTTCTAAAAAATCATATTGGTCGTACGTTTTCAAAGACACGCATCTGACGCGCCTTTTCGCCACAAAGTTTAGTGCAATGCAATTCTCTATTTGTTAGTTGATGTCCTATATTTTCTATTCGTGGAATTAAAAACTGAATGCATTAATTTGATATCATATGTACGAGTATTTATTATAATAGGATGTATCACATTTAAATCGATCTAGATGATTCGGGTCGCGATGAACCTCAACATATTTGATATGTTATATAGACCAAATAGTTTTACTGATTAACCATAAAACCTCTCTACGGGGTTCACTTTCACTGTTACTATAAATAACGCTATGCACGTACTCATGACATATATTTGAAGCTTAAAATGTTTAGAAGTCAGATAAAAACGCAAGTATATCCGTTCATTTAACGTACTATTTCTTTCACATAAGGTTATACAAGCTTTAGTTTAATGCATGCATACATATGTCAGCTAGTTTAACAGCAAAACATAATCGTTACCGAATGTAAAATTTTGAATACAAATGGATCCATACAGATATCATTCGGTTGTCTTTTTGCATATTTTGCAATTGAATTAAAGCCACACACATTGAAATGAAATACATGTTAATCAATACATATTGATGCAATTTGAAAGTGTGCAAAATTGTCATTAAATCTATAGCCTAGTCAGCAAGCTATTTTTTTATTGTAAACCCGAAAGTAGGATTTCTATACGTAAACGTCCATTTCGACAAACGCGATTAGTTTTAAGTTTTAAAGCGCAAAAAAATGGATTTCTACCTTGATACTACCAGATATATTCTAATTGGCATAGATAAAATTAAATCTATAGACTAGTTAGCAAGTTATTTATTATTTTTCAAACGGTTACGCTTTAAATACCGCAAGTAGGAATTCTAGACGTTTCGTCCATTTCGACAAACGCGATTATTTTTAAGTTTTAAAGCGCAAAAAGACGAATTGCTACATTGTAACCACCAGATATATTCTTATTAGCATATATAAAATATGTTTGTTATTTATACTTAAATTTACTATGCCAAATGAGTTGTTGGGCTTTAATCGCTGACAGAAAAAAATCTCTACTCTTGTTTTTGTAGTTACACAATTTCTGTATAGAAAAGTAGCATAGTAAATGGAAAACACGGTTACTGTCATGTTTTTTTGTGTACGTTAGCAAGAGCATATACTTATTTAATAAGCGTGGGTGTGCAGGCAAATATTTTATCATACATTACATTAAGTAATTGAAAATGTGTTTATTGCTCGAGCTCTTTTACAATTAGTTTCTTTTTTATAGTATAGTGGTAAAAAGTCACTTTTTAAAGAATTAAATCAGTGAAGCACACGTACCAAGACGTCTTGAAATAGATTTTTAGCTTGTACAGTCCAACCTCTCCAAGCGACCACCTTTTAATAGAGACCACCTCTTCATAAAGACCACAACGATTTCCTCACGAACGATTTCACTATATATTGTACCTGCGAATAAAGCCCACCTGCGAACAAAGACCAATGACCGCCATTTTACATTCCTTAATGTCCGTTGTGATACCTAACAAAGACCACTTCAATCATAACAATCAACGATTGCGCAACTTTCAATAACAAAAATGGCCACCATGACGCTGTGATAGTCACGTGATAAACATCTAACCAGTAGACTCGTCAGTCGCTATGGAGATATTGGCAAGTGAAAGTTTATACGTGATAGGTTTTCAACTCAAATGTTTACGATTGACTAAACGAGTTTTTATTTGCAATTAAATACACACAATCATTTTAAAAGTTGTCTTTAACCTCAGAAGAAGAGCTAATGTATTAATGTAAACTTAATATTATAGGTAGATTCCTACAACAAATTACTTTTTTCTTTACGTTTCCCCCTTAACCGTTTGAACAGTATAAAAAAGCGCAAGTAAACTGCTGTCAGCTATAAGTGACGTAAGTTATCTGTGCGTCTATTTACATTATAATAATGTAAATATTAAACAATGTTTCTTATGAATGTTAGATAAAGGGGCCTTTTCACATATTTTGGCACGTATTGAATTTTGTCGTTAAATGCTTCATATTGATGAATTTAAACATGGGACCTAAAATCTCCAGTAAAAAACAATAATACGATAAAAAAAAGAGAGAAAAAAAGTAATCACCAACTGGGCTCGAACCACTGACCCCTGATGTCCTGGAATAAAAAATGTCTGCCGCTTAATAGACCACTCGGCCATCCGTGTTCATGCTATGAAGCATTTTTTACTTTAAATAAGCAATCCACGTATTTTCACAAAATATAACGACAACATGAGAATTTTCCAAATTATTCAATCGTTTCGCGTTGCAACGCTTTATAATTTTCAGGTTTTCAAATCGTCAAAAGATGCATACAATGGATAGTTTAGAGCATGGTAAATGTTCAGTATTACTATTTCCTCACAAATATCATAACTAAAACGAAAATTGCGAATCTGCAACAACTTGTTTTAATTTTGTCAATTTACCAAAACGTTAAAAGGCCCCTTTAATACTTTGTAAATTACAAAAATGAACATATCAACGACGTAATGACACAAGCAAACATCATATCGATTATGTCTATTCCCAACACATTTCTGAATGTAACCTTATCTGATTTATGAAACCTTTTATAATGAGTGCATGTACATTTAATTAAACAACGTTCAAATCAATTCAGTAAATGGGTCACTATGAACCTGCAATTTGATACGATATCATGTCCACATTGTTTTACAGATTAGACACATGCGTTTCGGCGGGGATTCGCATTTTATGTTACAATAGAAAACTTGCAATTTTAACTCACACACATATTCGAAATCTCTATTTAACATTCTTGTTCAGTAAATTTCAAGTTAACCAAGCCACTATTATCGATTGTAGCAAAAATGATCGCAAAGTTTACAGTTATTTCGTGAAATAAAAACATGTTCGAAAGCTCAACCTGGACAACCAAGAAACGTGTAGGGTTGGCGCAAAACATGAGCATCTGTCGGGTAAGTGAAAAAAACATCTCTTTTACGCCTAAGCATCAACATGATTCAAGTAAGAAGTGTTGTATGCATGTGTTAGATGAATTCAAAACAAAGTATTTCCAAAACCACATGTTGACTGGGTTTGTTTCTGAGTTGTTAAGCAATTTAATTTTCGTTCAGTTTGTCCTTTCATTCGTCCGTCTGTCATTATGTCTGCTACTTGATAAATCATTATAGCTGTACATGTGCAATTATTTGAACGGATCGACGATACAGTCATGCAATATAATAATTACTTTGTTTCACGAATATCTCATTTGCTTATTTACGATATAAATTGTGTGCAAAAAGTATATAATGATGGCATATATACGTAACTTACAATCATGTAAACTAGAATTGTTTAAATGGGTGTATGGTGTACTAGACTATCATCCATTACTTAGCCCAACTGGATTGCTTTCGCTGTAAATCACCTTATACAGTTTGAAATATGATCACTCCGTGCTATGTGTGTGCACATTCTTATCGTGCATTTGTTATTAGCAATTAATGAGGTATTGCATGTGCTTTGTGAGTATTTAAGCGAGAGCTTATGCGCCTTGAACATGCCACGTTTGCAGGATTTAGATTAAGAAGTAAACACCTACAACTTTGAATCGGTGCATGACCTGTTTGACATTTTTTTGATATATGGCGGCGGTTTATTTGCACGATTGTTAAATTGCAAAACATGCAATTTCAAGTTACAGGGCTTTTTTTTAGCTGATTTTACCGCTTTTGTTCGGTCATATTCACCACGGCAAGTATTTTTTAAACAAATCATATCCCGAAATTTCCAAATGACAGGTTGACTTTCAAGTGTTTGGAAATGTCATAGCGTGATATTTACAGTTACGTTCATAGACAGTCAATAAATAGCTTTCTCTCTGTCACGAAATGTCAATGTAGCTACGGTTCGGTCATATTCTGCCTGATGATATACGCCGCTGCAACATATACATATGTACAACTCTTTAATTTGGGAATGATTTTGATTACCCATCTGATGATTTTGCAATTCGAAGAAATTCTAAAGATGAACATTATAATAATTTTGGTTTATCACTTATAGAATTATGTTGTACATTTGATATCCATATTTTAAATGGTCGTCTTTTTGGTGATAAAGATGGTAATTTTACTTGTTTTGCTAATAATGGTGCAAGTGTCGTTGAATATATGATTGCGTCATCAAGTCTGTATAGATAAATCCTGACTTTAAAATCAGGGATAAAGATAACTCTGATCATTTTCCACTTATTTGCCAATTATGTTTTGAATCAACACAAACAAATTATTCAACAAGCAATATTTGCCATTCAAATGTGCGTTTATGGCAGCAGTTTATTTGGAACGATGATTTTAAAGACGATTTTTATAATAAATTTTGTATTAATTTCCGTTTTTTTTTAAGAAAAATTAAGAAATCGTAACGATCGTACTTTAAGTTCGTATATAAATATATTTCAAACTGGGAAAATATGAAGTCAAATTCTAAATTTTATTTTACTACCTCACAACCTGAATGGTGGGATCATGCATGTCATATTGCTAAAATTGAAAAGTCACGAGCTTTACGATATTTTAGAATTACAAATGATAGACAAGATCTAATGACATAAAAGGCTAAAAATATTTTCAAATCTATATGTTTAAACAAACAAGACATATAATCTGAAAAAAAGCGAAATGACCTAGTAAGTTCCCGGAAAAAAATTCTAAAATGTTTTGGAAAACTTTAAAAGGAAACCGTAAACATCAAGAAAAGAGTATAGACCTAACGCAATTGCATGATTATTTAAAATTTATTTATAAATAAAGAAAGCAATTCCCAAGAGCAAGATGACATCAGTTTTGAAAATATTCAATACGATTGTAGTAGTTTAAACGCACTCATTTGTAACCAAGAAATCATTGATAGCATACGTCACTAAAATCAAATCGTTCAGGGGGACCTGACGGAATTTGTATTGAAATGTATAAATTTAATATTAATTATATATTGCCTTTTTAAATCCACTTTTTATTGAGATTTTTTATTCATGTATTTTTCATAATAATTGGAGCGAGAGTATAATTACTCCACTACATAAAAAAGGATCTATTACCGAGCCTAATAATTACCGTGGTATCTCACTTATAGACAACATATGTAAAATCTTTTGACATATATTAAGTAATAGATTGACCATATGGTGTGACACTTTTGGTGTTATAGATGAGTCACAGGTAGAATTTAGAAAACAATATACAACATCAGATAACATTTTTACAGTAATGGCGCTCTGTCAAAAATATTTATCTAAGAAAAAAGGTCGTTTTTATTGTATTTTTCTAGATTTTGCAAAAGCATTTGATAGCATACAACATCAAAAATTGTGGAATGCTTTTGCAAGAAAAAATGTTAATGGTAATTTTTTGGTTATTCTTCAACCGATGTATAGCAAAAGTTAAAATCATGTGTTAAGGTTAATAACAGATTGACGGAATTTTTCCCGTGTTATATTGGAACGAGGCAGGGCTGTATGACAAGTCCCATAATTTTTTCAATTTTCATATCTGCACTCAAAATGTGATCATGGTATATATGTTTCTGAATATAAAAAAATGAGTTAATTGCTTTAATGTTTACTGACGATGTTTCCATTTTCTCTGATAACATCATACGTCCGCAAAGGCAAATACATTCCATTGAACAATTATGTTAATCTGTTGATTTGGAAATTGATCTTGATAAAACAAAAATCATCGTGTTTAGAATTGGTGGTGTTGTTAAACAAACTGAAAAATGGACATATTGTGGAGAAAATATTGATATTGTCTCATCTTATAAATATCTTGGTGTTCATTTTACGCCAAAACTTCTTTGGTCAAAAACTCAAGAAATGTTAGCACTGTAAGGTATAAAATCAATTGCTTGTATATTTCGATATCCACGTAAAAATGTTAAAAGAGTTAGATGATGCAGGTAGAAGGAGCTAGATATATATCAGAGAATTACTATTTAGTTACGGATTTGGTTATGTTTGGTTTGCTCAAGGTGTTGGGCATGAAGACAATTTTATACATCTGTTCAAAACACGAATAAAAGATTGTTATCTTCAAGTATAGAAATCAAAAATTGATAATTCTCCTAAAGCATTGCATTATAGATTTTTAAAAACCGATTTGTACTGTGAACCATATCTAAATATTAATTTGTCTTTTGTTTTAAGGAAAACTTTGTCAGGTTTGCGTTGCTCAGCACAGGATCTCATGATTGAGAAAGGTCGCCACTTATCAATAGATACCATTTAAGATTTTGTCCATTTATGTGTGTAAAAAATAATATAAACGTATTTGAAGATGAATACCATTTCTTTTTTAATGAATACGAAACATTTAGGCAAACATTCTTCAAATCTGACTAGTTAAGAAACCGATCTCATCAAATGTTTTATACTATCTTATGCTTAAAAGATGAACAAAATATTATAAATATCGCTAAGTTTTTGCATAACTCGATTGTCACAAGAAAAGAAACCTTAAACTAACATACTTGAAATAGATTGTTGTAATGCTCTTTCTTACTTTTTAATCATGTGTATAGAGTTATCATTTGAGAAACTTTTTCTATTCTAGCATTAGTATATTAAATGTTTTACATAAATAAAGTGTATAACAACACACTTAAATGTTCTTAAATGTATGATTATGTATCACTCTGTTTGACATATTTTCATGTAAATGCTGTATTTTGGGACAGTGGCCTATATTACCTAATAAACATGTCTATGTTTATGATTACACAATATATTCTTCAATTGTTTTATTTGATCATAAATGGTAACCCATACACATTATTTGACAATCTTAATGCAGTTATAATATGGTAATTTAAATTGACATATATATTATTTTTTAATTAAACATTTCTCAGATATGCAGAACAGGTCAATATATTATATCCCTTTTCATATAAAAGACCTTGACGTTTTGGGGGGAATTCTATCATCCAGTGTGAATTCACCCATGCAGGCTACTGCAGTTATTGTCTGTAGCAGTATCGTTATGAATGTTAGTACAAATTTATATAGATTCACTTTTCGTATGCACACAGTATCGATAGCAGAACTCAAGCGTTTTACAATCGTCAATTGAGGTTCTATAACTGTGTAATCGCGAGTTCTAAACTAACCGGATGCATGCTTTGAAAATCTGTTTATTTGCAATCTAAAGATCTAAATATTTTCTTGTTTTTCTAAAGAAATATGCGTATGGAAATGTGTAGTTTTAATAATCGAATATATAAGGAGGAAATATACATAGCATGCGCCTCTTTTAAGTTAACTTATTTCAATAAAGATTTTGAATGATGCAGCCAATTAGTTTATTGGTTACTCTTAAAAAAATAAGACCTGGCAATACTTTGGTTCACATTTAATTCTTTTAGTTCGTGTATGAATATGTGTTACTGTTATCATTCAATACCTTAAGGGATTTATTTAAGTTTAAACAAATAAAAGTAAATGGAAGTGAGCTGTATTCCATGAAAAACAGACGAAACAGCCTTGATTTCTTCGTCATTTGGAGAACAATACCTCAAATATGAATAAAGAGGATACACAAACAATTCAACATAGCAATCATTAGACACAACAATACGTGGCTTCTCACAATCAATTTACATGAATGAGGATTTATTTGCAAACTCGTATAAAGTTGATTAATATGAAAAGTTCAATTCTTTAAGAAATGAAGAGAAAATATTGTTTTTTCCGAGTCTGATTCTGGAAGATATATAAATATATATAACACGGATTAGTTGATGGCATAGTAAAGAGGATCAGTAAACATCATATTAGACATACTGCTGTAGATAATCTCGGATTTCTTTCCTTTGTGATACAACAATTCCAAATCAGCGCCAACCTTGATAAAAACCTACAGAAATGTTACTGTGGCTGGAAAATCTGGGATGCAGTATGTAAACCTTCTCGTTCAGAACAGCAACCACAGCAAATCAATTTGCATTCTTAACATATCAAGAAAGGTCAATTTATAAACTGTTAAGATACTTTTCATCCGGTTAAATTGTTTTGAAATATATTACGATTTAATATGGAATATAATCATGTTATAATGTTTTGACCAGTCTTATAAGGTTTCATTTACATATTCTTTACATATATTTATAAACATTGTTATATGAAATTGTTGATAATGTAATTCTTATTTATAAGATAATAATGATCAAAACACACGAAGCAATGTCTCTGGGTTAAAGTTGGTAAATAACTTTAATTGACGAAAAAAGCATTTCGTATCATAAATAAGAATCTGGTATTTATACTAATCATACATTATTTTATGTAATACTATCCAAAATGACATTTAATGATGGGATCAAATTTTTGCATAAACTGTATTGTATGTCATACTATACAGACTTTTCACTTAACAACTGAAGTGCAGTGAAAATACTTCATAATTAAACAGCAATTAATGTTTTTTGAAAAAGAAAAGATGTATGGGAATTTATTTCAATTTATGAAATGTTATTAAATTAAATCCAATGAATGTGACTTTCAATACTTGTAACCAGAAATTATATTATTTAGTTTACATTGCTTACGTTTTTACGATTTTATTTTGTAGAAAAAATCTCTTCGACTGGACTTAACAATGCAAATACATATTTGACATTTAAGTAAATAATACAGTTTTCTTGATTGATACGCGCGAAAGTGTATGAGGGTATTATATATCCTGGTGACTCAACGTCGCATTTACCCGACCTTTACATGTGTTTATTCTCCGTGAAAAGATCTTTTAGTCAAAAGACCGGTCTGTGCTACCATTTCACGCTATATCTATTTACATTAAGCTTTTTTCCCCCTCAATGTTTAACATTTATCCGAGACAAATTATTGTTTCACGTGTATTTTCCTTTCCAAATTTTGCATTGATAACACGAAGTATTATTAACAGTTTATAGAAAACTTACTCTCATTAAATCCATTCAATGCGAATCTGTCCATTTATTTGCATCTCACGTCACACATAGTGTCTTATATCATGCAATCTGCCGACACGCTGACAAGATAAAACGAGTAGATCTATTTTGATTGCGTCCAACGAATATAAAAAAGTAGCGTGAATAATACTTGTTATATAATAAATAATGCTTTAGAAATATGGCATGTTATCGAAAAATTGTATTGAACAGGATCTTATCATACATCCATCATTTATATCGTTTCAGCTCCCTGCGAGTACAATGGTAGATACTACCGACAAAATGAGCAAGTGAAGATTAACTGTAACCTGTGGTGAGCTATATAATAATAACCGAAAAAATATTAAATGTGTAAAACAATATTACCTCGTACACACACTTTACGAATGACGAGATAATACATGCATTAGTTAAATATAAATTCATTTAATGCCATGTCTATAGCATTATGGAAATTTGATGCAAACTTTTGCTAAAATTCATGAATACATTAAATTGTATCTCACCGTTACCATGCCATAAGGCGTGTTGAAATGTGTTGATGACAATTACAATAAGTTCAGCAAATGCATTTTTTATCAGTAAGCACACTGTGAAAAGTACAAGACGGCATTGGATTTAAGGTGCTTAAATGCTTTGTCTTCCAGGCAACAGAGTTCAATTTTTGTTATACGTATGATGCGATTATTCGAATATTTGATTGAATAAAAAACGAGTTTTTGACAATATTCCATCTCCTCCGGACATATGAACTGTCCAATAGTGTATAATTTAGGTGGGCGTCTGCCCCTCCGCACATTTGACCTGTAAATAAGTGTATTTTCCTGTCAGACTTATGTCGTTCTGGACATTTGAAATACTAAATAGTTTTTTTTAAGGCGGCATTTAAACAATGACATTTTAACTCTCTAATAGAGATTTATCCAGACGGACCCATGTCCCTTAAATAGTTGACAGTGCATGCGTTAGAAATTATCTAAACAATCTCACACCCTCTTTAAGATTTTACCTCAGAAGTATTTAATATGAAGGGAAGCTGATTCCTTCTGATTCCAACTTCCAATTGAAAAACTTAGATGGTCAAACATAGAACGTTGTAATAGACTATGCACTTTATGTAACGCTCGCGAAGTTGGTGACAAATATCATTACCTCTTTAAATGCACTGTATTCAACGAATCACGAAAAAAAAACTTATGCCTCGAAAATATATAATAAAGAGTAATTGCCTAAGTGTTGACGCCTTAATGAACGTAAAGAACAATCACATACTATTGAATCTAGGTAAGTTCTTAAATGAAGGTTTGAACAGAATGCATTAGCCAACCGGCACACAACAAGTTATTGTCTATGTTTTGTTGATATTTTGTTTGCATAATTATCGCATTAGATTATTTCTAATATGTTCATAAGCTTGTTTACTGTTGATGTTTGTGTATATTATAAATATTCACACACATCATAATAATTGTGTATACCCGCAGTCTGTCCTGTATCTTGTATTTGTATTTGTATTATTGTACCTCATATCGCATTTGTAAATGTGCTGAGTGTAAAAATAAACTGGTAAACTGGTAAACCTTCCCGGACACTAGGGGGCTACTAATTACGCACTATACATTTGAGCCTCGCTCTGTGAAAAATGGGTTTAATGCATGTGCGTAAAGTTTCAACCCAGATTAGATTGTGCAGTTCACACAGGAGGCTAATCAGGGACGACACTTTTCGCCCAAACTTGATTTTGCTGAGAAGCGACTTTCTTTAAACGGAAAGTGTCATCCCAGATTAGCATGTGCGGACTGCACAGGCTAATCTGGGACTGCACTTTACGCACATGCATTAAACCCCCTTTTTCACAGAGCACGGTCCATTAAAACTAGTCCAAATGTATATAATATTAATGATCAAAAGCACACATACTACAAGTGGTCTATGGTCTATGTTTCAGTCGATGTGTAAGAGACATCACCAGTACCAACGGGTACTCGTTTCAATGTGGAAACAATGTGTGTCTCATACAAGAGGATGTTATAGACACCGTCAACAAGTACCCAAACAAATACGGGTAGGTATTACGTCATGTTACCTTAATAATGGTATCCGACATATTAGAACGTAACATGCAAGTCGTTCTATAACCCTGGTAAAAAAGCATCAATTGATCCTTTTCTGAATTCCAAATATCGACTAAGATATGCTTCATACTGTTTTTGCTCCTAGTTTGCTGTTTATGTAACTTTCATGCAATGTTGTTCTTGTGAAGATTACAGTACCCTTGGAGGTGACTGCTGTAATGTGTTTGCTTTTGCAGATGGCAGGCGAGCAATTACTCTCAGTTTTGGGGCCTCACGCTCGAGGAGGGGCGTCGATACCGGCTGGGAACCAACAAACCGGATGAACCTGTAATAAACATGTCGAACATTGAGGTTAGATGATTAAAGCAGCCCATCCACAATCAATATAATTGTCAATTTTTAATAAAATTGATAGTGAATGGATGTTATTGAAGATTGAGTCAATGTATTGAAGAAAATCAGAGATCTCAAATATTTATTGACTGATTGTCAATTGTATTGACGAGTGTTTTGCACCTTTCAATAATATTTAATCAATATTTATACATTTCTATATGTAGTCTCGTCAAAATTTCCATACAGTCAACATGGCTAAAGGGCAAAAAATATTCTGTCAATATTATTGAGTCAGTGAAATTGACAATGATATTGTGTGTGGATGGGCCGCTTAAGGGCAAGCATAAAAAATTGTTATCTATGCACTAAATTAAATAATTGTTCAAATATTTAGGTTTACGCGCTTTATTATATGGTGGTTTGACTCGATGCAAAAAAGCATATAACAGGAGAAACATCGATGTTGATTTGTGTCGTATTTTGGTGATGATAATTATACAGTACTTTACATCATGTCCTTATTTACTTTAATGCAGACATCATATTTAATGTGGGGTATGGCTCGACAGCACGAACGTTTAAGTTTACTGTAAACCTGTGAAATATGTGCACAATTTAAACTGAAAACAAATATAGGACACGATTTCAGAGCGTAAGTTGTGCAAATAGAGTCTACGAATAATAGGTAAATTTTTGTAAACTATTTTGAGTACAAAACACGCTCTGAAAGATACACAACTTTGTCACTTTAGTAAAATTAATCAAACCTGTTCTGTTGTGTCCACATTTCAGGTACTGAACGATAAAAGTCTGCCGCGGGAGTTTGACTCCCGGAAGAAGTGGCCTGGCTGGGTACACGGGGTCCGTGACCAGGGCAACTGTGCAGCATCTTGGGCATTCTCTACAACCGGTCAGGAAACAACAGAAATACGATCATTTTTGCTGAAAGAGACGTGTTTACATGTTATCTTATTCTGAAAATGTCTTACATGTTATAATAAGAAAACTAAGAAACCTGTTATATTGGAAAAATATTATCATAAACTTATTATGAAACTACATGTAATAACATGAAAAAGTCGAATAATGTATGCTTATGTTTGTCTCATTCTAAGATTGGAACCCGAGACCATTCTGAGCAAACTAAAGCGCGCTACGACCTGTCTTTCAAGCATTTGCAGTCGCAAAGTAGTTTAAAGGCTGCTTAAGTAATGCTCGTATTGAACAAGGATTAATTACAACGTTACAATTTTCATATTCTGTCTTTTTCGATTTATGTTTATCAATAAACGAAGCATTATTTTTTCCATGAGCGATATTTCATTTGGTTGGACCTTATTCATTTTTGCATCTATGACTTTTCTTACTAAAATCAAATTGCCTGTCTGTGAACAAGTACCTTTAACGAGTTTTATTCCAGTTATTTTAAAATCAAAATCCCTCTTAGACTTGTAGTAAAATATGTCCGTTTCGGGCAAAATGAACCACTATGTTAATTTTCAACAGTGTATGAAACTGGGGTTTTCTGCATAAAAAGGTGACTCTAGTATCAACCTTACGTTCTTTTAGTATAAAAATTGCAATTGAGTTTACACATGATCGAAGATAATAGATACAAACTTATTAATCCTTAAATGATAATAACGTTAACAAGTGATCGAACATCATGACTACAACGTATTTATCCTTATACCGTTGCAGCGCTGGCAGCTGATCGACTGTCCATTGAGTCCCGGGGCGCCATGGTGTTGGACCTGTCCCCACAGAATCTGCTCTCATGTAGTGATAACAACCAGGGCGGTTGTCTGGGCGGTAACCTTGATAGCGCCTGGTGGTTCCTGAGACATCGAGGGTAACGTAATTACAGTGTTTTGTTAATTGTATCCGTCGAAGATGAGAAGCAAAGGCGTTACGTATTTATTATGCCAAATAATGTAGTGAAACATGTGAATTTACTATTAACAGATGCAAGTAAGATGTTTTTTTCATTTCTTTGAGGTCAGGGCTGTGATGTGATGCAATTTAATTGGGTTTAATCTTTTGTCCAATATGTCAGCTTTGTTTTTGTCTCGTTAGGAAAAGTGTGTTTTTTTTTACAAAAATGTAGGCCTTTCTGGATTAATTATATAATAGAACTCGCAGTGGGATTTACACGGGTCTGATTAGGTTTGTTTGACCCTGCAAAACTGTGAAAGGGGAATATCCCGCCTTGTCAAATAACATAAAAGTGGTTTCATCCGACCGGGACATTTTCCGGCCAACACGCTCTAAGTTACGCGTGCAATACTTGCCAATACAAATTCCACCAAATGCAAAATGAAGTTCTGTGCCCCAGGGTGACGACGGAGGCCTGCTACCCCTACACCAGCGGGGTCAACGGCAAGAACGGCACATGTCTGGCACGTGACCTGCAGCGGGATCGTTGGTGCCCGGCCGGCCGACAGACCCGGGACAAGCTGATATACGAGGCCACGCCCCCATACAAGATCTCGTCATCGGTAATCGCGGCGTGTAATTAATCTTTAATACGTTATTATATTTAGATACAGAAACGACCTAAATAAAAAAGCAAGGCGGTTGACTTACCCACATGATGACTAACTTAACTGGAAAATAGACTGATGAATAAATCATTAATGTTTTTATCAAAATCTATAGAACTTATATACACTAACAAGAAACCAGCTTTTAAAATTGAAAGGTGTGAATGAGTAAAAAGATAAAACTCGTGGATATAATTAATTAAAAGGTACAGGTATTTACCTCCTGATCAGAATGCATTCAATGTCACACCAGCGTTCGCTTGCAAAAGGTGGAGTACTCAGTTTATGCATGACTTATATAATAAAAGGAATATCGTAGAACTACTGTATGAACTGAGATAAATAAATGAATATCTTGAAATTACTTATATTAACTGAGATAATTAAAGGAATAACTTAATATTACTACTCCATGAACTGAGAGGCTTTAATGGATAACTTTTGATTAAGTGAGATGATATAAGGAATAGCTTGGATTAACTTATGTATTAACTGAGATAATTGAATAAATACAATGTAGTATGGAATTACTATTCAATCTGTAAAGTGTTTAATTGTTCGGGTTTACATTAAGTGACATAGAAAGCAAAGTTATTTGCATCTGAATTCAAAACTATTATAATTTAAATGCGTTAAACGTAACAAAAGCGAATTTTATAGCTGATGAAAGTATTTGGATACATTATTTTACAGGTAAAAGATATCATGGCAGAAATAGAAATGAATGGACCAGTGCAAGGTATACATAATTTTCTGTATGAATGTCTTAAATGACTGTATGCGTAACATAAAAGATCTGCCTCTACTTCGGAAAAACAATTAGACAATATACCTGTTAATACCGTTTGGTGTCCACATTAACAGTTATCGTTGGTTAAACTTTGTCATTTTAACGTCCCTACCGTAAAGCGGATGTGGATTTAAACATGCCGTTCGTCCATCGGTCTCTTCGTAACACTTTCATGTCTGCTCCTTATGGTCTATATCATTTGAAGCATACCCATGGAAATTGTCTGAAATGTTAAGGCCATAATGACACTTGGGCGATGTGTAGATGGTATGAGTCGCTCATGCGTGGTCAATGTTAAGGTAATACTTCAGGACAAATTTGAACCTCCATTTTCTTCCCTGCTTCGTATCTCATATACTCTTTGAAAGATATCAATGACAATTGGCTTCAATGTTATGGTCACTGAGACGATGTCTGAAACCTCTTAGTCAGTCACGCTTCATTTCTCTTTTAAACATTTGCTATAATGATAAAGCCATCGAGACAATGTACACACGACATGAGACAGTTGTGCCAGATCAAAAGTCAGTTATGCCAGACCTCAAGGTCGAAAGTTGGAGCCTGCCGGATGGTATCCGCTCTATTTCCCCAATAACCATTAGAGGATTTCCACGAAACTTCGCCAACATGTTGAAGTCATTTAGACGATGCCCAGAAGGCATGAGTATGTCACACCGGCGTAAAACTTGAAGGTTATTGTATAGACTATCTTTCCTATATGCTTCGTATCTGCTTTACCTATTGAAGGATACTCATAACAAATGAATGCCTTTTAGTAGACGACCGAAATTCATCAGTCAATCACGCTTACCCAAAGTCATGGTCAACACTTCAAAGGCGAAATAATATTGGCGGGATATTTAGGTGTCTCTTGTACTGCCTTGTTATTATTATCTACACGAAAACACTGCAATGTACACACAAACAGCTATGATTGTGTTTTGCCACAGCGACGTTCCGTGTTCAGGACGACTTCTTCATGTACCGGTCTGGGGTCTACAAGTACTCACGCACGGGCTCGGTCTCCGCCTTCCAGGAGGACGATAGAATGCTGTACCATTCCGTCAGGATCATCGGGTATGTGCTGTCGTCTCAACTGGTTGATTTGAATTGCATCCAATTGTTTTTGCATTTAGTTTTCGCCCTAATCGTGTTGAACATAAAATACTTAACCCATTTATGCCTAGCGTCTAGAAAAAAGGCATTGGCAAACAGCGTTGACCCAGATGAGACGCCGCATGTTTGCTTAAAGGAATTTCTGTAAGAAATATTTTAAATATAGAAAAAATATACTAGACATCCCTAATTTTGGAAATAAATTGATCCAATTTAGAAGGATGTGAGAGTCTACTAGGCATAAATGGGTTGAACGTTTAAATTTAACAAGGCCATTGAATGATTTATTTTTCAGTTGGGGCGAGGAGGTGATAAGTCAACGCCTGGTGAGATACTGGGTAAGTTGTGTGCATACAAATCATGCAGACAATAAGTTTTGACGTGTTTCTTTAGCATATGTTTTCTTAAGTTCCATGTTTGCATACCCGTTATTTTCGCTTTTTGTTACTTAATATAATATAGAGATCAATAAGATAGCTTGCGCTCGGTATATATTTTGTCCGTCATTTAATAATATATGGAACTGTTCCATGTCTTTAATATCTTCATTATTGCAAAATTGAATTCGACTTTAGTAAAATAGAAGTAATACAAATGGGAACATGAACACATTTTTAATTGATAAAATGGACGCAAATGATTAACCGGTAGTAAAAAACTGGTTACAGTAAATGCGTTGAGGTATGAATTCAGATTTTTGTAAGTTTCCCTTTCTCCGTAGCTGTGCGCAAACTCGTGGGGCACAGCCTGGGGCGAAGGTGGCTACTTCCGGATCGTGAGGGGGTCAAACGAGTGCGAGATCGAGTCCTTCGTGCTCGGTGTCTGGGGCAAGGTGGAGGCGGATACGGTGCTGAGGGAACTACTCAACGTATTCCGCGCGGAACGTCTGCAGGCGCGCACTGAACTGGAAAGAAGTAGAGGCAGACGACACTTGAGACGTCATCGCAGACGACAGAACAAACGCAAGAAGCAAAAGTCATAATCTGTGTTCATTTTATTTTGTGATAACTTTTTAAAATTGTAATCCTTAAAATTGATGCGAAAAAAGAAGAATTACACCAAATACTACATCAAGTATCGATTTAGGGAGAAAGAACATACTATTAAATGACATGGTTGAAAACAAAACTTCAGAATTTGTAAACGGATGGTTCTGGATTACCCGTATGTGTGTGTCGCATGAAATGCATATGAATGAACTCAGTTGTTTCCACGCCGATTCATGTATTAAATGCTCAACGTCCATTTTACCACAACGTATGGTCAGTAAGCAATTATATGCTACATCACAAGAAATGTATTTAAGCATATATAGAATGATTGATATTTGACGACACATAATGCAAATTCGGTGCCTTAAAGAAACCATGAAATCGGCTTTACATTTGCGGCAGGGCGTAGCATATGGAAATGTCATTATAAGGAGTGGACGGTTTTAAGTGGTATTAAATTTGTTTCCCTTGTAAAGGTATCAACAACTAAAAAAAGCACCTTGGTTTATCTTTTCTCGAAACTGTATCATATGTGCGCTGAATGTGAATAGACCAAATATACGGATAAGTTACTGCACATGTTAAAAGTGTGACCATTCTCGCTTATCTGGCAATATGGCAATAATGCTTTTTACATACTTGTTTTATTTTAAAGGGACCGTCAACCGCGATTGACGAAAAAAGAACAGTTCTAAAATATCATATTTTTTACAATTATTAGTTTATATTGATTAAAATATCACGACTGGTATATTACATTACTTCTTAAGTTTTAATATATTCAGTATATTCCCTAGGCGGCTCCAGGGGGGAAGGGGGGGGGGGCGAACGCGGCGTACGCACCCCCCCCCCCACCCTAAAATCGCCAAAGTAAAGTCAATTCATTTGATGTTTCACACTTAACTAGCTCTAAATCACCTATTTGAACTTGTCAAAGCCTTCAATATCACTAAAATCGTGGAGCTTCTGCAGGGCTTTGCCCACCTGGACCCCCTAAATTATAAACTATGAACTATATTGGCATTATAAGAAGGTATTTTGATGAAAGTATATAAGGCGTGACATGCTCGAAAAGTGGTTGTCAAAGCCTTCAAAATCACTAAAATCGTGGAGCTTACGGGAGGCTTCGCCGCCCTGAACCCCCTAGCAGGGCTTTGCCCTGCACCCACCAGGGACCCTAGCTGGACCCCCAGCAAATCTTTCAATATCCCGCCCCCCCCCCTAACCAGAAATCCTTGAGCCGCCCCTGTATTTCGTAATTAATTTTACTGGGTACAGGTACCAGGTAACTACTAGTTAACTATAAATAACGCAAGTAGATTGATCATCATCGTCACTTGGTAAACCCAGGAATGCAAATTGTGCATGCGTTGTAAATTGTATATATTTTATGAATAGATTGATAAATCTACTTATGTTATTTATAGTGTGTATATCGTTATGTCACCTATTTTCGCGATGTACTTTCGATTTTACATCGCGAAATTGTATTACCGAATATACTGAAACTATGCATTTTTTTCAAGTAATGTAATATACCAGTCGTGATATTTTAATCAATATAAACTAATAATTGTAAAAAATGCGGTATTTTATAACTTTTCTTTTTTTTTTCGTCAATCGCGGTTGACGGTCCCTTTAAATACAATCCACATTCTTTGTTTAAAATATTTTTTTCTCACCTAAATGTTACTTCGTTTTCTAATATCACTTTTAACCAGTTGAGATATAATTTTATTTGAAATGTCCTGTTTTTTCTGTGGTCAATTTTAAGGCGCTGATATCCCGCGTCAAGTTAGTGACCTTCATTGAATAACATTTACATAATTGGAGGTATGTAACTATTTTGTAAATAAGCAAAAACGTACATATCTTTTAAATGCATTACCTGACATAGTCCTATGGAGGATGACTCAAAACTTATTTAAATAGATTGTCACATGATGGTCGCCAAGAGTGATTGTCATATGATGGTCGCCAAGAGTGATTGTCACATGATGGTCGCCAAGAGTGATTGTCATATGATGGTCGCAAAGAGTGATTGTCACATGATGGTCTCCAAGAGTGATTGTCATATGATGGTCGCCAAAAGTGATTGTCACATGATGGTCGCCAAGAGTGATTGTCATATGATGGTCGCCAAGAGTGATTGTCACATGATGGTCGCCAAGAGTGATTGTCACATGATGGTCGTCAAGAGTAATTGCAACATGATGGTCGCCAAGAGTGATTGTCACATGATGGTCGTCAAGAGTGATTGCAACATGATGGTCGCCAAGAGTGACTGTCACATGATGGTCGTCAAGAGTGATTGTCACATGATGGTCGCCAATGGTGATCTTTTGTTGAAAAAATATTATTTCAAGAAACAACAATTTCAAATGTCGGTGGTGAGATGACAAGGGAAGTGACATAAAATTAATTACGTTTGAATACAAATATTTGAGATTGTAAACATTTCAGGATAGATGGTTATATTAAAACACAAAACTTAATTAGAAATGGTTGTTACGGAGTAGAAAGTAATGAATGTGTTTCTATTCAGTGGAAAAGGGCATATTAAAATTAGTGTAAGACATAAAAGATGGACATACACAGCTTATACATGCAGTAGAAATGTAAGATAAAAAGTGTTCATTTTTTTAATTGATGATATTAGAATAATTCTATAGAGAATTAGATAAAAAAAATAACAAAAAAAAGCCAGATAATGTTATATTGTTTAAATCGCAGTTATTTCGATATTCATAATACATTAATATATTTTAGCTACAAAAAACATATATAAGCTTCATAAATGCACGTGTACATTGGCACTTACATGAATTGTATTTGGTTTGCACATATTTAAGTAGACATGAACGAAACTGCGCAGCTTTTATTATTTTTCAAAGACTTTTTCGGTGACCAGCATAACTGTGGTGTGCATTTGCGCGTGATAGAACATTCGGTACATCGGTAAGTCCTTTCCGGATTTGTGGATGTTCAATTATTAATTAAGCTATTTAATACATACATGTTAAGCTATTTAAGCGACGGTTCGTTTTATACAGCAGTTAACCTTTTTAAAAAAACGAATGGCGCCCACGTTATACTAAAGACTTCTATACATTTTCATACACTTTTGTAACGGAAATTATTCACTAAATAGATGTGGGCTTTTTTAATTTTAATTAACTATCTGAAAAATGTAGTAGGGTGTTTGCTTTGACACAGATAACGTATTATAATCATAACGGCCTACCGATTGGGCAGGGTATCATCGGCAGATCGGATTCACTAGCGAGTTTTATAAACAAATTAATGATAAACGTTTTATTGGTTGAAGCGGTCCATCATTTTTTTACAAAAGCCCTTTGTATACACTTCACATTTCTCAAGGGTAACGTCGTACATAGCAAATACGATATTGTTTGTATAAAGCGTTTACATAGAAGGAATACGAACCAGTTCCCAAACAAAGCGTTAAATAAACGGGAAGTCGCTCATACCTCCCAAGTGTCGTCTGCTTAATTAAGAGAGAAGCGGTCTTAAATCTATTTTCAAACATCGTTATGCACTGGCGTAATTTAATCAGTAGGTTGTCTTAAATCGAATGTAATCGCCTGCTTACTATCATTTAGGTAAAAAGAAGCTATACACACAGCTGCCTTAAAATGAACATATATAATTATATTAAGGCATACAATCATTTCTACTGGCACACTTTTACGTCTTTAGGCATAGATGTATGTCTGTCGTCATTTAATTGACAACTCTGTTTGACCAATTTTAAAATGAGTCAATTGTATATTAAGCATTCATATTCATATTTACTCATAATAAAGAAAAAGCTTCATTATTTGAAAAAAAACAAATAGTCTCAAATAATTTGATAATTTACCGGTATGATTATTTAAAATTATAACGATGAACACTAATTTTAACCCATTCAAACATATTGTTCCCGTTTATATGAATTCACGTCAAAAGACTTAAAATGTACGCACATGCTTAAATTATACCTGTAAGTATATTTCAAAATGTGTGTATGCCTAAGTCAATGCGTGTTGGCACAAATGTGTGTCTGTTTGCGTATGTGTGTACCTGTAAGTTTTAAATACCTTTGACCAAAATGTTTACACATAAGGTGTGGAATGAAGAATTTCGGAGGGCAAGTTTTGAGCTTGAAAAGGGCGGGAATGACATAATAATAATACTAAACGATCTATCCGTAAAGTGGTCTTTGGACGTCGAGCAGACGTGAATGCAGTAGGTGACCTATATTTTGAAAGAAATACTCCCCCGGCATGCTTACTACGTTTTCAAAGACACGCTTCTTTATGCGCTTATTCGCTGGACCCTTAAAAGAATTTCGTATATGCATCGTGCCCAAATGGTAATGCTAAAAACCACAAGTACGATATGATATTGACATGCCTATGATGACTCGGACCAACACAATAACCATTGGGCAGGGGCATGAATATTATAAGACTCGAAACTAACACAGAATCTGTTATGATGTACGTGTACATAAAAATGCCGACACTCTTTTTGTGCATTTTCATGTTGTTTAATTTGTTTTATATACTTGAAAAACGCTTGATCCCAGCTTTGCTTAGCAGACAAAAATTAGATCAAGGATGATCAATGCGCAAACTGTATTCCCTAAATAAGTATTAATGTAATCTGATCTGACGTAGGCAACTTTTTATAATGATAATGAATGGATATACATTCAATTATATCGCATTAATTAGATCTAAAAGGAATTACGATGAATCTACAAGAAAATCAAACGTTGTACACATAGTTTTACAAATTAACCACCTACGTTACGACGGGGGTTCGCTTTGAATGTTACATTACAAAAACTTTCACGCACACCTGCCAGTTGATTTTAAAACTTAGAGATTAATGAAGTCGGATAACGCGCAAATCTGTTCAATTAAAATATTATTTCTTTTCAATAAGAGGTTAATACAAGTTCAACACGTATGAATGTATAATTATGTCGGCTACAACAAAATATTTTTATCTGTAAATACGAAATGAAATGGTAAAAAAATTGCAACAATTTATATATCTGTCAGTTTATCGCTTAATCCATCCATCTGACTGTTTGCTTGTTAGTATGTTATTTTATTCGTCCATAAGACTGCCTTCTTGCTAAAGTATATTTTGTAGAAGATGTAGCTGTACTAAGACACGCAATGTTAATACTTATGAACTTCGCTCTGGGAATAACATATGCAGTCCGCATCAGCTAATAAGTACCTTAACAAATACACGGACTGAACAGGCTTGTGTTGGACGACCCTTAACGCACATCTATTTAACTCCGGTTTTCCCAGAACGAGGCTCATATATGAGTATTGTTCTGATAAAACTTGGCATAATACATGTGCGTAAAGTGTCGTCCCAGATTAGCCTATGCAGTTCGCACAGGCTAATCAGGGACGACACTTTCCGCCTAAACTTGATTTTCGGTAAGGAGGGACTTCCTTGAAACTAAAAATACCATTAAAGCGGAAAGTGTCGTCCCTGATTAGCCTGTGCGGACTGCACAGGCTAATCTGGGACGGCACTTTACGCACAAGCATTAAGCCCAGTTTTCTCACAACAAGACACATTTATACATTCCTGCAATATATCCCGTTTCAAAAATACCTTAAAACGATGGTTAAAAGTAATGTATATAACAAACATGATAATGATCTCTTGTATGGATACATGTATCAGCAATAAGGTATACACGTGTATACAGCAACCTGGTATACACGTGGATATCCGTAACATGGTATACACGTGGATATCCGTAACATGGTATACACGTGTCGATTCGAAAGGTCATGGGGTTTAATAGTTATGATTTCGCTTTCGATTCTTTACCTGATTGCCATAGTTGTCAATCAAATTATACATTTTGAAATATGTCAGTTTAAAATATGTACAATCTCCTTTATGTATATGTACATTTTATCGTATTTTTTCCAGTAAGCAGTTTATTAGGTAATGCCTTTGCTTTTTTTGTACGTTTTCGATAGTTTATGAGTCTTTCGTTTGCATGCAAAGGCACGAGCAAAGAACAGTATTACATATCTAACCATTTCTTTTTTAACTTGAATAGCCCTTTACTATATCATACATAACATTTTTCTTTGCAATTCGCTCATGTGTACTTATTTTTGTTTTCTTCGGACACTAATGCTTTTCTGCAATAAGTAACGTCTGTTACCTGTCTGTTGCCCGTAAGTCGTAAACGGACCATGGCGGAAAACATCTCCTATAATCGATATGCAAAGTCCAACATGTTTCATCAACTGATTCGTATGTCATACAATACGGGTAATAAATTAACAACTTAATCGCTTTGAAAAAATGCCAACATGTAAACCAATATATCACAGCCTTGTAATGAAAAAGATGTGTACGCATGTATCCCCCATTTGGAATAAATAGAGCTTAAATCTGATGAAGTATATAAGTACAAAAATGCTGCTGAAATGTGCAATATTGTATTCGGCTACGACGGCAACAGCGCATAAAGATATATAAACCGGAAGCGAATAATGACACTTTAATTGAACGATTCCCCTTGCATATACGGGTTAAGCTTTCTTGGTTAAGATCACAAGCTTGACATACTAAACAAATGTTTTGCGGTTAGTTTTAACCTATTTATTTAATATCGATTGCATCGAAAGCCTCAGGCTTATAGAAACGTTTTCGAGTCAAGAAAACACTCCCCTAGTAGAGATCGAACCTATGACCTCCCGATCGCCGGCGGACACCATATCCATGACGTCACGGCGAACTTCGTAATGCTGTTGGAGCAAGCCGACAGGGTTTAGAACAGGGTATTAATCAAAGTGCTGAAGGCACTGTAGGTGTTCGCTGTTATAAGTTCAGACGCAACTCAGTTTTAAAAAAACATTGATTTTTTTATGTTTTTACTTAAATTATCGAAAAATTGTACGAAATATTCGTTGATTTTGAGTGGCAATGTGCTTTTAAGAAAAATTATCAAAATTAGATAATGGTCATTCAACGATTTAACGGCGCTTGTACATAAATTGCGAGCTTTTGTGAAATTGATAAACGATGTGATAAGTGGTGTAAAGTTGTTGCTATGACACAGATACGTATTAGGACTTAGGAGCGATTCGGGTATCATCGTCAAGTACAATACAGTAGCAAAATGTAAAATCCAATAAATGATAAAAGTGTTCATATACTGAAATGGTCTGATAGTTTTTATAAGAGCCTGCTGTATAAATGTTTAAACATGTCAATGGTAATGTGGTTCATTACATATACGATTATGTTTGTATAAAGCGTTTACATAACAGGATTATAAAACCTGTCTTCTTAATAGCGTTAAATCAGCGGGAAATTGCGCTCCTCTTTCAAATGTCGTATGGTCGTTTAATAACGAATGGACATAAAATTGCTGTTTAAAAAATCTGAATGTACGGGCGTGATTTTATTTTTCTGGAAGCGTATGTAATCGCCCGTTGACAGCATTCTTGTCGGGAGGAGTAGGCGGTAGCGCGGTACAGAATTAACGTAGGAAAGAGAATTTCGGAGGGATTATATTTGCAATGATAAGGACCTGAATAGGTGAATTATAACAACAATAACAAGTACGTTAGAAAACGAAAACAGTGCATAGTAGTGTTTTGACGTTAAGCAGACGTAAAGGCGATAACGGAAGTATAACGGAACGATAATGGACTGATGGCCAGATTATATGAAGCGAAACCAAAACGTTCAGAAAACAATTCGTTTAAATAGTGCTTTTTTTTTAATAGAGTCTATAAGTCGCGTGTGGATATGTTCGCGCTCAAGTTATATTATTGATGATCGTGTTCGGATAACATAAGTGGAAGTTTACATAGGAAAAACAACGTTAAACGATTCTGTCTGCTGCAGTTTAATTTTGAAAAAAGCACACACGAAAATGGCTTTAAAAACTCGTTGTGGAGTTATATATGTGTTTATCTTTTTAAAGATAACAGTGGCGTTTTCGGAACGATTGACAAACGAAGGACGGTTGAACCGCCAAAAGCGCGCCGTTGAATGGGGACCGGATATCGCCGGTCCATACTGCGCCAAGAGGTCACCGCAGTGCTGCTCGCACCGACGGGACGAGTGTTCGGTGCCCATCTTGGATACGCTTTGTTACTGCGACGACTTCTGTGACAGGGAACGCAGCGACTGTTGCCCGGACTTTCAATACGTCTGCCGCCGGCGGCCAACTATACCACCGCCCCAGATACGAGGTAAGTTCTTTAAGGAATCTCCAGTCGAGCTTGTGCGCGGCGAACGATTCTTCAATACACTTTGCTTCCGTGGTTATGTATGGTGCGTTTTATTTAAAGCTGTTATGTCGCCGTTATATGCGATGTATTGTTTTGATATAATACCGGTACTTCAGTTTCTTGTTATGCTTAAATTCGTGGTAGATTCCTATACACAGCATATTGCTGGGAAACCCCAAACATTATGTATTGTACATGTGTGCATTAACTATGACAAACGTAATATGCTATGAAAACCCAGACTAGGCATCTAGTGAATATTCGTCCCAAGTTTCTGCAGGATTCTATGACACTATTACCTTGATTTGTATTTGCCGGGTTATTGATATGCCATATAAGTGCGTGAAATAATTTCACACTTCATGTATTCGTTTAATTTATTGTAATGTATTTTATTCCATAGATTTGGGTTTCTTATTTACAGATTGAACTTGTCAACGAAGTAACACATAAATTTAGAAACCTATTCGCCACGTTTATTTTCTCCCCATCTCTTCATTATCATCATCTAATATTTAATTAAATATATTTCGATCTAATTTGGACGCATATCAAAATAATTAAATTCATAGAATTCGTTTAAACGGAAATGAAACTTTGAGGTTACACACAACGCAGGTATACAATGTCGAAAGATTTATTCATCGGCCTTTGTATATCAAATAAACAGGTTTTTAGATGTAGATCTAAATAAAGAAGTTCATGAAACAATCATTACATTTGCCTTTTGCAACTTTTTTTTCGAGGGGTTTATATTTGAAATCTAAGCTTACAAACATAATAAATTATGGGTATTAGAATATCCTGTTATATTTGAGCCACGCTCCGTGAAAATGGGGTTTAATGCATGTTGGTAAAGTCTCGTTCCAGATCAGCCTGTGATGTCCGCACAGGCTAAAGAGGGACGACACTTTCCGCCTAAAGTGGATTTTTGCTATTAAGAGACTCTCTGTAAACGAAAAATATCACACAAGCGGAAAGTGTCGTCCCTGATTAGCCTGTGCGGAAACCACAGGCTAATCTGGGACGACACTTTCCGCACATGCATTAAACCCCCTTTTCACAAAGCACGGCCCATTTATATTTCATTGAACCACTGATTGTGAATGTGATGTTTGTAAACTGTCTGTGTCAAATGTCTTTCGGTACCTCTCGAGGATGGTACGGTGTTTTCCCATTCCAACTCTTTAAGTTGCACTAAAATGTCGTTTGTTTCCCGAGTTTCGTCTTCGTTCGTAACCCGTGGTTAGAAACAGACGCATTTTTATAGAAACATCTCCAACTATCAATGTCGGAACGGAAGTTCACCCACTACAACCGATAGTTTTTATCTCATTGATGTATTCTTACCAAATGACTATTTGTGTTAATAATAAAAGCAAGGTAATTTTAATAAAACATACGAAGCTTGTCTATAGTTTGAAGTGGCAAATAGCTCGTATAATCTATGTTTCCAAGCCATTACAAAATATCAATTTAACATTTATTCTGCAAATGGGTATTCAGATGATTCAATACATGTTTAGATTTTGTTCTTCCTTTAATGGGTAAAATTCAGTGTATAATCGCACTACTTCAAACTGGTTTAGCTTTCACCGTATCTGAACAAGTCAACATATAATACAGCATAATATAATATAGTTTTATCTAGGGAAATAAATTGGTAATAATATCTGGCCATTCATACTTAGCAAAAGGTATTTAAATGTGATGCTATCTGCAAAATACTTTGTCATTTAGATCTCATCTATTATCCAATATATCGTATGTCAAACGTACGATAAGAGAAATAAATTAAGAACTTATATGTTGTCAAAAGATTTCATAGTGTAAAGCCAATTAATCAACTGTATTGCATTGACAAATATGTGTGGGTATGGAATTCACGTCGTGAATTGTGGTGTCAGAAAACCAATGAATTTAATTACCTGGATAATTGTAACTGGAAACTTTATTTGACAGTGCAAGGTCCTTGCAAATGCAATATTGTATTCGTCAGCAAAAGGCTACCACTGAACATTAGAGCGAACAGAAATATTTTAATTAAAGCAATAACAAATAGATTGATGGGGGTGAAGTATATATTTAGTACTATAATTCATTACATTGATAACAAAACAATTAATATTTGTGATTCAGTCAAAATACAAGTTTATGTTGCCAATGCATAATATCGAACGCGTACAACTTATTGGACATAAGTATACAATTACAATACTTAAAACTAGCGTCTTCCATGAATGACACAAGCAGCTTTCTCCTGAAAGAGATAGTTCCTCTATGTGTTTTCTCATATGAACAAATCAAAGAGATACATATCCGATTTAAGAGCTGTTTTATAGTTTTGGAGTTTGAAAGACAATTATAGAAAAAAGGGATCTTTATAAGTTTTACTGCCCGAAAAAAGGTGGAAGATCTATCTACAAAAACTTCATTCTATTTATTCCGAACAGAACACAAGTTATATTCACAAACAAAAGAAAAGTGATTTTAAAAAATGCTCATAGTCATACATCGAGCAGCCGTTCCTTTAAATATATCTCATATAATAGTTTCTGATAAACATGTTTCAGCTAACAAGCTTATAATATAAAACAAGCATTTCAAGTAAGTCTCGCGAATATTTCGAAGCTTTGAGAAAGGTGCCATATAATAGATAAAGCTATTTGAAAATTGTTTTTATCGGAGAATCGTAATGAACTGGATACCCAGTCGATTTGTTTTGAGTTTTGCAGTTTTCCACTTTATGAGTGTCAATATTAAATCGTGTTGTTCTGAAGTACTGTCAGAATTAACGTTTAGACGTAAACTAAAGGCGTTTAGACGATATTATAGAAACGTTCATTTACATTACATATACAATTTATAATAAAGCATGCCGGACTTTAAAATTACAATTCACAAAAATTAAACTCTTTAGTCAGAATGTACTGCTAGTATGAATGCAAAGAAAGGAGATGTTTTTATGTAACCAATTATATTATTCATTAATAATAAACAAGTTTATTGATACATGTATACTTAATCAATACAATTTCCAAACCTTTAGCACTTCTAGTGCATAGCGATAATATATGAAATTATATTAATGGCATAATTATTTAAGTAGGCCTAGGAATCTGGTAAATATAAATCAAGAAAGTCGTTAACTTCACGTGTAAATGTAGAGTAAGTTATCTAGGTGTCCATGTGCAATTGACGTAAGAGATGCAAAGCACCTCACACTTTCCAAATAATCCCTACAAAATTGGATTCTGTGTGGACACGTGTACTAGTTTACCACGAAATTTGTCGCAGGAAAATCGAGCGAAATGTGTCCGCTGAAAGTGTTGTCCCTGATAAGTCTGGGCATTCCATACCAGGACAGTACAGGACTTCGCTTGTATTGTCTATTACAACTAAATGTCTTGTTATCAGTAATAATGCATCGCTAATGCATCGTCATTGGACAACACTTGACGCATGCGCCTAGAGCCCACTTTTCCAACGCCGCATTTGGTGATTACGAACACATTCAGTTAACAGCAGTATAATTATTTTGTTTAACATACAATTATGGGAATACAACTTATGAGTGTAAGGGTCAAACACATGTAAAGGAACATTTCTTTTCAGTAAGATATGGAATCCGATATATTGTACATGTATTTTATGTATTGGCGCGGATTTCGACCGACCCATTTTACATGGTAGTGTAATATTCATTAAATTAAATACGGTTTCATTTACCGATTGACATCGCAATGTGTCACATGGGCTTATCACCTTTGTAAGTTGATACTGCGCGACACAATTCGTTTAGAGAAAGCATGATTGAACTTTGGGGTGTCTGGCCAACCTCTAAAATAAACAATCCATTAACAAACTGACCGTCCCATGGTTTGTCCGACGTCCAATGACCTCTATTAAATGTCCAGTTGTCAGTTTCGCATATTTCTTAATTATTTAAATGTTTGTGAGAGTATATGGACACATTATCTATATATTTGATCAGGATTAATATTGTTATCAAATACCGTATTGTTTAAGGTTGGGTATTGTTTATTTTTAGGATGTCACATAAATTAAAAAATGTATTGAGACGACAAAAAGTTCGTGTTCCACTCTTGAACGCGGACTTGCAATTCTGTTCAGTACTGTTCAGTACTGGGGTACACGTCATCATACTTATAAAACCATACTTATCATACTTATATATGTGACCAAACAATGTCACGTTCATGGTCGTCAAGATAAAAATTCAAGGTTTAATTTCAAATACTGATATACATATTGCGCTCCATAGCTTCGTAATGGCGTTTGTATAAGGATTGTATTACATATATTATTTTATTCAAATGCGTACTAATATACATGCGCATGCGTTGAATATGTTATAAAGATGTGCAGAAAATACTGCTTTAAGGGACACATTCTTTAAAACAGACTGTTCTTAGCTCATTTTGATATATATTATATGGGAACTCAAATTTCAAGTAGTAGAAGCAGCCAGAAAAAAGCTGCACCCAGCGGGATTTGAAACCGACTGCTCTTAAAAATTACTGGTTATAACCACTCTACCTTTCTAACATGAAATGCTGTATACTTTTCTAACTTTAACTGATGAATAACTATAAGGAAATGTTTTTTTTAATGAATGACTATTTCCATATGGTTATTTATTTTCCACATTCTTTTATTTTGTAAATCTGTTTCTAAAATGTACAAAATTGTCAATGTGTGATAATGTTTCCACCCTTATTGCATAATATCGTAAATAAAGTATCACATGATACTTAGAAAACTGGTCGTACTTTCTAATGCCCAATACACTTATTAAAATATATATGATGTGTGTGAACGCAAACAGAATGATGAAAAAATACATCAAGGCTTAAACTGAAATTAAACCACCCAACAATGATTTACGTTGATGTGGATGTTAACCGGGAGAAGTATATTATGTCAAGGTAAAGATACGGTATTTAACTCACTACTTCAACCTTACAGTATTTCAAAAATAATAATTGCTCACGTATAACATTAAATTACAATTTATTAACCGATATGTCACACTTCATGCGTAGAAGACCAATAAAAAGTGTCCGTAACATTGTGATTATCATATGCCAACTTTAGTTTAAGATAGTTTCGAAATCTATAAAAAAAAAACAGTGTATTTTTTATGGGTGCTTCCAGGTTACACAACCTACTAGAATTCTTTATATTTTTTTTAATAGAACTAATGATTGAATCAAATGTCACCCTTGGCTTCGATGCTATATTATCTTTTAGAATGTTCAATAGTGATCACTCGTACAGTTACCCATGGTATTTTTGTGTTAATGTAAACCGCAAAATCTATTCACCCCAAACACATCATGTGACAACGAGACACTTTTGTGCAAATTTATAAAATACTCTATCGTAACATCTAGTCTGTTGTGTTGTTTTTACTTTATGTGTGTCAGTCAGAACATATTAAATTGGGATTAAATTAATAACGAACCACACACATAGTTCGAAAATGTCATTTGAATCAGAAATAAAATGCTGAACAAACAGTTTTACAATGTGATACTATTTCGATAATATTTTTATGAAAAGGAGCACGTACTTAAAAACCAATTAATTCATGCTTTGTAATGTAAAAGATGTGGACGTAATTATGTCCCATTGTGAATTGTGGTAGCTTTAATCTAATAAATGTATACATCTATATAACTGGGTAACACATTGCTAACAAATCAATTTGTTTCTGAATGACTGATAGAAACATTCTCTTGATGTTAAAACATACATGTATATATACGTATAAACGGGTATTCTTTTAATACGAAGGTGACTCAAACTATGTTTTAAATTAATGACTAAGTTCTGAATAAATAGACTTAGATGTACGAGCGATATGAAATATATCTTGGTTATTTTTATAAGCATGATATTCTAGATGAGTTTAGACTGTTTGCGCAAGCCAACAGGATTTGGGTGGTATTCAGAAATCGGAATTATAAGAACTACTTCTTAACTGTGTAGAATGCGAGAAAGTAATTGATATATTAGTGCGTATCGCGGAGCAGTGATTAGAGCTAATGCCGATACAACTTTATGTTATTATAAGCCAGTACACATTATGATTTTGTATCAAGTGTTGCATTACATTGGTAAGGTGTAGCCAAATTTAATCAAAAGATGCACTTAATGATTACCGTTTTCATACACTAAAAAGGTTCGATATTTAATTTTGAAGAAGATTGTTCTGTATAAGCATTAAAACATGTCAACTCTTATGGTGTACATTCAAAATACGATTTTGTTTGTATATAGCGTTTAAATAGAATACAAACCGTTCTCAAAACATAGCATTAAATTAGCGGGAAGTTGCCCATCATCCCAAATTGTCGTTTGCTTGTAAAAATGAATGGGCATTAACTCGCTTTTCAAAATCCTGATGGCGTGGTGTGATTGTATCCTTTTGAGAATTTGATTTAATCGCCCGTTTATATCATTCTTGCTGCAAAGGGTGGGTCATCGCCGAGACAGTGTTGTTGTAGGATGATGAATTCCGTTGGGCCACTAATAGTACGGAATACCGTTAGTGCCATCATGGTTAAAGTCCAGAGGGCGACAATGCGATAGTACGATGGCGACAATGCGATAGTACAATGGCGACAGTGCGATGGTACCATGTCGACAATGCGATAGTACGATGGCGACAACGCGATAGTTCGATGACGACAATGCGAAAGTGCGATAGTACGATGGCGACACTGCGATAGTCATATCGTACTGATGCCATCGTATCATCGCATTGTCGCCATCATACTATCGCGATATCGTACTGTCGTCATCGTATTATCGCATTGTCGCCATCGTTCTATCGCACTGTCGCCATCGTATTGTCGCACAGTCGTCACCGTTTTATCGCATTGTCGCCATCGTACTATCGCACTATCGAATTGTCGCATTGTCGCCATCGTACTATCGCACTGTCGCCATCGTATTGTCGCACTGTCGTCATCGTATTATCGCACTATCGCATTGTCGCCATCGTACTATCGCACTGTCGCCATCGTATTGTCGCACTGTCGTCATTGTATTATCGCATTATCGCCATCGTACTATCGCGTTATCGTACTGTCGGCATCGTATTATCGCATTGTCGCCATCGTACTATCGCACTGTCGCCATCGTATTGTCGCACTGTCGTCATCGTACTATAGAATCGTCGCCATCGTACTATCGCACTATCGCATTGTCGCCCTCTGGATTTTAATGTGAAATCACGATGGCCCTAACGGTAAATCATAAGCGTGTGATTGGTAAACCAATAATACTAATAGTAGTACACGAGGCCTTTGTAAAATAGTGGTTTGACGTTAAGCCGAGGTAAAGACAATAACGAAAGTATTTATTAAAGATAATGGATTGTTGACCTGACACGTGTATAAAGCGCCCTCCATACAAAAAAGCGACACTTTTTACATTGCGTGTGCCAAATTTACTTCAAATAAAAAGGATATATGAGGCTTTTTTGGCTACGCTAAAGTGGATATTGACTATATATCTGTGCTTGTTTGCGTTCGAATTTATCATAGATAGTTTCATATGTGTAAAAAGTTTAAGTGAATTTACCTTCTTGTATTTGTACAGTGTATGAATATGGCCTTAAAGACTGGTTGTGGAATTATATATGTGTTCGTGTTCTTTAAAATAATACTGGCTTTTTCGGAACAATTAACGGACGACAGTCGCTTGGACCGCCGAAAGCGCGCTATTGAATGGGGACCGGATATCGCCGGTCCATTCTGCGCCAAACGGGCACCACAGTGCTGCCCGGACCGACTGGACGAGTGCTCGGTGCCCGTAATGGATACGTTTTGTTACTGCGACGAATTTTGTGACCGGGACCGTAGCGACTGCTGCCCGGACTTCCAATCCGTCTGCCGGCGTCGGCCGGTCACACCATCCCCGATACGCGGTAAGTCCACGAAGTAAACTTCCATCGCGCTTGTTCGCGACGTTCGCCTTCCTCCAGTCGGGATTTTTTTTTAAAGAAACGCTTCTGTTGATGTTTTATTCGGATCGTTTTCTCAATGTTAAACGTCTTTGTTTATTAGGCTTATATTCGTGGTAGATACACAGCAAGTTGCTCGAAATCCACACGAATGTACGTGTGCATGTAAACTAGGACAATACGCTAGTAGAAATCTGAAAAGGGATGTCGTTGAGTTTTTGCATAATTTTGATACTTTAAATTTATCTTTGCATTGTATTAGATCAAGTACAGTAAACACTATTTTGATGAGTATGTATGCCTTTTTGTCAATAATGATGTCAACAATACAGTTAAATCTCTTCTTTACCATTTGATCATGTGCACGTACTTACATATGTGACAGCTGAGCTAAATGCAATGGGGCTTTTTCCTTCAAATGTCTGATTTCACATCATCTTACTTGATTTAACTAATTATTAGCATGTCACATGCATTCAATGTCATTTATCTTAATCTTGTTAACGAGCCAGATGACCTGATATAGTCCACACAATTTTATACAAAAATATTGCATACCTCTCCGCAGAGATTCAATTTGAATATTGTACATTATGAATGCTACATTACATTCGCGCAAACCCTAATTAAATGTTTTTGATTGCATATCAAATCAAAAGGTTTTTAAGATGTTAACACATAAAGGAAACAGACATTAAATTTGGCACGAGGCGACAGTGTGTTTGTAGGGTTTTAGGACTAAGTTCACAAATATCATCAATTTTGGGAAAGTCTTAAAGGGGCTTCCACATACTATGATACTATGATACAGTTGCACTATTAAAGAAATGTTGAAAAGTGAGTCTACGAATTTATAAAATCACCCCTGTATAAGTGACGGTTCTTAATGTACGTACCATTGGCTTTAAACAGACTAATTTGTTTAGAAAATATCCACTTTTCAAAATTCAAAAGGTCATTAACCCACTTAAACCGATAACTTTTATCTCAATGATGTCTTCTTACAACAAACAAATACTAGCAATGTTAATTTCAATCGTTACACAGGAAGCTTTGCATTCCATCGTAGATGGCAAAATAGCGGGTCTATGGAGACTGAAATTTATGTTAAAATATGATTAATTAATAAATAAATAATAAATAATTAATTGATTAATTAATAATTTATTTTAAAAAAAGTGAATCAAAAATGTTTATAATTCATTAAAAATATCAATATTGTATACAATTCATGTTTTGAAAATTAGTGAATCAACAGTGTTGGTAATAAATTTTTTAACAAGTGAATCAAAAGTGTTTATAATTCATTTTCAAAAAATAAGTGAATCAATATTCATATTGTATACAATTCATGTTTTAAAAAATTGTGAATCAACAATGCTCGTAATTCATTTAAAAAAAAAGTGAATCAATAGTGTTTATAATTCAAAAATTGAATCAATAGTGTATATAATTTATAAAGTGTGTCAATATGTACTAGTGTATATAAGTGGTGTTCATATCATAATCGAAAATAAGACATTATGAACTGAAATTAACGTGCGAATTTTGTTCTTCTATCTAGTTTTTTTCTATTAAAATGCGATAAAAACTCGTTAAGCTTTAATTGTATCCGAGAAAGTCAACACAAATTAAAACATGCATTTTTATATGTGAGCATAAATCACAGGGTACCGCACAAACATTTTCAATAACTATGTCACATTTCGGGAAAACAAACTATTTGATCCGAAATAAAAATCGGATAATAAACGCTTAAATATATATTTTCATCAATTCCGCTTAAATATATTTTTTCATGAATGACATAGCAGCCACAATACTCAAATTAATATACGTAAAGTTTATTATAATAAAATGCCCTGTGTTCACTAAATCAAACCACAATTGGAAACTTGTCCTTCTTGAATGTTGGCACAACTCAGTTGTTGATCAAACCGTTGAATATTCATTTCAGTCGCGTTCTGAAAAAACTGGGCATAATGCATGTGCGTAAATTGTCATCTCAGATAAGCCTGTGCAGTCCGCACAGGCTAATCAGGGACGACACTTTCCGTATAAACTTGATTTTCGGTAAGGATGGACTTCCTTGAAACTAAAAATACCATAAAAGCGGGACGTGTCGTCCCTGATTAGCCTGTGCGGACTGCACAGGCTAATCTGGGATGACACTTTACGCACATGCATTAAGCCCAGTTTTCTCAGAACAATTCTCATTTATTTTGGGGCCGGTCAGTAATCCAACAATTATGGAATGATATAAAACTCTACATTGGGCGAACTCTTCACATGAATTGTATAGCAAATTTCAATTATGGAGATATAAGCTTTTCTAATATTTTAGATGGCTAATCGAGTTAATCAATTGTTTTTTACTGTATTATACTTTGGCAAAAAATTACGACGAATCTTCAAAACAAAATCAAACTCTGCATTTGTATGCATTTGTTTTGCCCTTAATATATGTTTTTATTGTTAAAAACTGTAAGCAACGTGTTGTTTTACATTATCCTGTCAAAACCATGTATCGTTCTGTTACAATAAACTAGATATGTTTTGAGTGTTAACAATAATATGTTCTGAAAAAAAGACATGATATATCTATATTATACATACATGAAAAATAATAAACGGGGATTCATGAGAAGCATGCAGTCCGAGTACTTGTTGTAATACGATACACAATATATTTAAATAATTGTGTCGCGTTTTCATCAGCTGTATCATATGACATATTATACAGGCAATAAATTAACAACTGAAATGTAGTGAAAAGACGCCATTATTAAAAAGAAATTAATGTTTTGTCTTCAAAGAAAAATATATGTGTGTGTTTATATCACGTTACGAATTGCAGTTACACGACCAGATTTTGTTGCAACTTCACCTGATAATGTTTTACGGATTGTAGCTATAATGATAACATATACTCGCTATTTAAAACAGCTTTCTTCCAATTGAGAACGGCCTTCTCCGATTTTTTTACGTATAATATTCATTATATGCCCTATTATTGTAGTCAAAGAGATTAAAATTATAAATTTGCTATTGCAAAGTAAAAAAAAAAATACCGAATGTATATTTCCATGAAGCAGATGTTTTTCAATATATAACAGATATCCGTAAGAAAAGTACATTTGCATAAGTTTTTTACTTCCCTACTCAATTATTAACAAAAAGTATTATAATACGCAAAAACAACAACTGAATTTAGAAAAGATTTTTTCACATCCATAAATTTCAAAACTGTCCATTCAACAATATTTGAGTCGCGTTCTGAGAAAACTGGGCATAATGCTTGTGCGTAAAGTGTCGTCCCAGATTAGCCTACAGACTAATCAGGGACGACACTTTCCGCTTTTATGAAATTTTTCATTTAAATAAAGCCTCTTCTTAGCAAAGATCCAATTTAGGCGGAAAGTGTCGTCCCTGATTAGCCTGTGCGGACTGCACAGGCTAATCTGGGATGACACTTTACGCACATGCTTCATCCTCAGTTTTCTCAGAACGCGACTCACATTTCCTTTCACACTAAGCGTCTGACAGACCTATCATATGTCAATTTTCTTACAAGATAAACCAAGAAGATCAAGCAACAACTATAGGGCAAATTAATCGGTTGAGTTGTGTTGAAATTTCATTGTCACCTTGTTTTTATGGGACGAATTAAATCATTAAATAATATATAATTATATTAATAAAAATTACAAAACATTTAAGGACATGTATATCCATAACGATGGTTGTTTGCAAAAGTATGTGCGACGAATAATGACTGCATTTCGATTGCGACAGGCCTTGTAATCTGGTGAAGATTAACTCAAGACACTCGTAGTACTTGACATGTGCAGGTTATCTCAGTATCAATCCTGCAATTAACATGAGAAATGCAAGGCAACAACGACAATATCGCAGACAGTTTGAGTCTGTATGGACAATTTAACATGTTAACCTTGACGTATCTCCTGGGAAATCGAGTGACATGCATAATGCCGAGAAATTAAGAATAGACACTGATTTATTGTAAAGACACCCTTTTAATATATACTTTTTCACTAGTATGAATCATTATCACTTTTTATTTACAAATACTGTATGTATAATGCTTCACTTTTGTCATTTCAGTTAGCATTGTGATGCTAAATACTTTGTTGTATGTTCTGTTTTCTTTGTAATTCTCCATGTCGATATTATTTATTGTGCTCTAACATTGTATAATGTTTATGCAATACAATTTTGGACTTGGACTTGGGAAACTTTATTATAACTTGTATGCTTTCTGGCCAACCGCAAAAACAAACATTGGAGTCCTGAAGTGACCAATCCAAGGGTTTTTAGCTCACCTGAGCACAACGTGCTCATGGTGAGCTTTTGTGATCGCCTTTTGTCCGTCGTCTTCGTGCGCTGTGCGGCGTCAACATTTGCCTTGTTGACTCTCTAGAGGCCACATTTATTGTCCAATCTTCATGAAATTTGGTCAGAAGATTGGTCTCAATGATATCTTGGATGAGTTCGAAAATGGTTACGTTTGAAAAACATGGCTGCCAAGGGGCGGGGCATTTTTCCTTATATGGCTACATATGGCTTTAGTAAAATTTTGTTAACACTCTAGAGGCCACATTTATTGTCTAATCTTCATGAAACTTGGTCAGAAGATTCATCTCAATAATATCTTGGACACGAGTTTGAAAATGATGCCGGTTAGTTGAAAACCATGGCCGCCAGGGGGCGGGGCATTTTTCCTTATATGGCTATAGTAAAACCTTGTTAACACTCTAGAGGCCACATTTATTTTCCGATCTTCATGAAACTTGCTCAGAAGATTTATCCCAGTGATATATAGGATGAGTTTAAAATGGTAACCTTTGCTTGAAAAACATGGCTGCCAAGGGGCGGGGCATTTTTCCTTATACGGCTAAATATGGCGATAGTAAAATATTGTTAACACTCTAGAGGCCACATTTATTGTCAAATCTTCATGAAACTTGGCCAGAAGATTCATCCCAATCTTGGATGAGTTCGTAAATGATGCCGGTTGGTCGAAAATATGGCCGCCAGGGGGCGGGGCATTTTTCCTAATATGGCTATAGTAAAACATTGTTAACACTCTTGAGGCCACATTTATTTTCCGATCTTCATGAAACTTGGTCAGAAGATTTGTCCAAATGATATATTGGATGAATTCGAAAATTGGTTTGGTTTCTTTAAAAACATGGCCACCAGGGGGCGGGGCATTTTTCCTTAAAAGGCTATATATGGCTTTTGTAAAACCTTGTTAACACTCTAGAGGCCACATTTATTGTCCAATCTTCATGAAATTTGGTCAGACGATTTGTCTTATTGATATCTTGGATGAGTTCGAAAATGATTACGTTTGCTTGAAAAACATGGCTGCCAATGGGCGGGGCATTTTTCCTTATATGGCTATATATGGCTATAGTAAAATCTTGTTAACACTCTAGAGGCCACATTTTAATGTCCGATCTTCATGAAACTCGGTCAGAAGATTCATCACAATAATATCTTTGACGAGTTCAAAAATGATGCCAGTTGGTTAAAAAAAAACATGGCCACGACGGGGGCGGGGCATTTTTCCTTATACGGCTTTAGTAAAACCTTGTTAACACTCTAGCGGTCACATTTATTTAACGATCCTCATGAAACTTGGTCAGATGATTTGTCCCAATGATATCTTGGATGAGTTTGAACATGGTTTTGGTTGCTTTAAAAACATGGCCACCAGGGGCGGGGCATTTTTTCTTATATGGCTATACCGGTATATGGCTATAGTAAAACCTTGTTAACACTCTCAAGGCCACATTCATTGTCCAATCTTCATGAAATTTGGTCAGAAGATTGGTCTCAATGATATCTTGGATGAGTTTGAAAATAATTATGTTTGCTTGAAAAAATGGCTTCCAAGGGGCGGGACATTTTTCCTTATATGGCTATAGTAAAATCTTGTTAACACTCTAGAGGCCACATTTACTGTTCGATCTTCATGAAACTTGGTCAGAAGATTCATCCCGATAATATCTTGGACGAGTTCAAAAATGATGCAGGTTGGTTGAAAACATGGCTGCCATATGGGGGGGCGCATTTTTTCCTTATTTGGCTTTAGTAAAACCTTGTTAGCACTCTAGAGGCCACATTTATTTTCTGATCTTCATGAAACTTGGTAAGAAGATTTGTCCCAATAATATGTTGTTATCTCATGTGAGCGACTTTGGGCCTTTCAGGCCCTCTTGTTTCGTAATTTACTGACCTCTGTAAAAGGTGTATTTGTCAGTTTCGCTTGATTTTGAACTGTTTAAATGTCTTTGGGAGCATGCGGGCATAATAACAGGAATAATACAATTCTCAAATGAACATGAATTCAGAATGTCATGTTATGTACTGAAATAAACAAAAGCAAACATATTTATCATACCTTTCAACATAACTCCTCAACACCCGAAGGGTTTAATAAAAAGTCAGATATGTGACTCGATAATTTCACGTTACTGGTCGTCATACGAGAGTCAAAATTAAATTGTAAATGAAAATAATTACTTTTTTTTCCGATCCAAATTTTAGTAATGTCGTTGATTTAAGTATTGCAAAACGATGTTAGTTCCTTTATTGCCAGGAGTAAGCATATGTCTGCTGAAATTAAAGGATATAGTTGATAGTTAAGGTTTAATTCCATATCGTTATAACTTAAAAAACACTCACAATAATTGTGACTTTGGTTGTATAATCGATATGGGTAGACAGTGAAGCTTATACAACACTTCTTGTCTGTCAAAGGGCAATGTCGCAGTTTAAGGAAAATTTAAATTGTCTGGATCATTTAATTTTTGCAGGCCAATTGTCTATGACATTTATCATTTGCATTCTTTTGGCATTATAAGCACACACGCACTCGAGCCCAAGTCATCAGGATAAGTAGTGGTACTATTCTTGAGAGAACTATTTCTTTATTCTACAGGCTACGAGTCAGTAAATCTAGATATCTTTTAGCGCTTAACACAAGAATCAGTTAGATTCTCTGTTATCGATCATCTTTCTGCGAATTGATGAACATAAATAGATCGGACATAAAAAATGCAATTTGCAGTTGAAACTATCATCCATTTATAAAAGTGCATAGATATAAAGGATAATCCAATAGGCATGGTAGCCTGTTTTTGTTGCGTATGACTTAATAATACGTCATTTGACATACCTCATATGGCATACGTTAAACAAGAGTGTAATTACTCGGCATCACTATCGGGGATGATGTGACCACTCGCTTTCTCATCTTACGTTGTTGCCGTATGCATGCACATTTTAGACTGTGTTTAGTTTTAGAGTTGAGTTCTAGACTTTTGCATATAACCTTACTAATGTGCTGTATTAACATTTGCTTTTATATGCTTCGCGTTCTGAGAAAACTGGGCATAATGCATGTGCGTAAAGTGTCATCCCAGATTAATAAAGGACGACACTTTCCGCTTTTATGGTATTTTTAGTTTCAATGAAGTCACTGCTTACAGAAAATCCAGTTTAGGCAGAAAGTTGCGTCCCTGATAAGCCTGTGTGGACTGCACAGGCTAATATGGGATGATACTTTACGCACATGCAGTAAGCCCAGTTTTCTCAGAACACGACTCACAGAAATTTATGTTGTTTTTTTATACAACAATTAAATATTTTCGATTCGAATTTTATCCATGTTTAGCTACGTTAATATATTTATATGTTTCATATGTTGCATAAACGCATGTTTTTTTCCAAGACTTGCAATAAATAATCTCGAGATTATAGTTTACACTTAATTATTGAAAGGAGTGCATAACATAATGCTGTACATTTACAATGTAGAAAGAATATTACAAACAGATAACTTCCTTCAAACGAATATTGCTAAATGAAATTGTACTATTAATAACTAATTTTAATTATTTTCTGTATCGAGTTTTATGTGGCGGTATTTATCGCATTTAGTGTGTACGTCTACGTGTTTACATTCACATGCAATAAACATGCTTTAAAGCTTTACAAATAAAACTGCTTAAAGGGACCTGCTGGTCTCAGAATTCGGCATACGTCCATGTTTTTAATTCATAGTTAAGCTTGGTAGATTTAAGCATTGGAACTAAAAATAGTGCGACAATCAGATCAAAATTATGATAAATTGTATAAAACTAAAAGAGTAAAAAATCTCGACCAGTTTCTTTGGAATAAATTGCTTTCAGCTTAATCCCTCTGCCCGTTCAGCATATAAGTGAATATGTTTGTGTGACTACAAAATGTATTGTGTGGAAAATACATTAACGGTTCAAACACTATTCCATAAGGATTTATATTTAACAAGCAGCAATATAAATACACCGACATCATTTTACGGTGTTGAATTCAGGTTACAGCCTTCAGTATGTAACAATGATTTATAGCTGTCTTTTTAACAATAAATTACAAAAACACGACCCGCAATGTCACATTTAATGCGTGGAAGACCATTCAAGTGTCATTACAAAATTTATGACAATATATTACAGTTAATATGAGAAGGAAATAATACTTATGATAAGGCGCAACAATAAATGTTAGTTTCCATGTTGCAAAAAACAACAACACAAAACTCTCGTATAACCCAGATTTTAGAACAATTGATTAAGTTTGCCAGATGTTCCTCTTGTTGTTTATATTTAATTTATGTTTTACAACACTCACTGTCAAACAACATTTCAGATACTACGGATTGGCTTTGAATATATAATCATTTTTACAATCTTCAAATTGATCATACATACATATATTTATATGCCATATTTTGCATTGTGAAATTGCACACGTTTGTCACTTCTTTGCGGGCGCTGTCTGCTGATAAGCCACGGTTTTTGACGGTTTGTGCAATTTTGTCAAATGTTCTATTTAATGCATTTCATCTTTGGCTGTAAATAGTTGAAGTGAAAAAGCCAGAGTTATAAGAAATTAACCACTATTTTTAGAAGTTGATTTGCTTTTCTTTGAAATTTGCTCCGGAATAGGCAAGTACATGTATTAAGAAGTCAAATCAAATACAAATACATATATCCGATAATTCGAGCCAAGCGAGTTCGAGCCATCCGACAAAATTTTATATGAATATATAGGCGTACAAAATCGGTGCTTTGATGCGAGTTCTAGCCAACCGGAAATTCGAGCCAAGCGAGTTCGAGCCATCGGGTTTCGACTGTAAGTTTACTTTTAAACAATACTGTTGTTTTTCTTTAATAAGGCGACATTGATGTTTATTGAGAAACAAGGTGCTAGTTATTGAAAACCAACCGCTGTTCTTTTAACTTAAAGCAAGCATATTTATAAGTAAAATGACGCGTGTCTGGTTCTGGACCAAACGCATTATAAAGCAACAGGTAAAATACTAGTAGATCAAATAGATTTTGCGATGAAATTAGCTTGGATCCTTTCTAAATGTGCCGAATATCCGTTCTTAACCGTTCTGGACGGCCTGCATGTCCGCCCATTGGTACCAATCGTTGCACACGTATTACTTGAAAAATTCTCGTTATGACATCGTTTATAAATAATATTTAATCGTGTACTCACACAATGATTATATAAACAGACATAAACAAGAGAACCGCGGTCGGAGACATATGCCGCCCCTCAAACAGGGCTTTGAACTAGCGATCCAAATTTCAATATGGGTCATCTACTGTCAAAGGCCAATGCACATATAAAGTATCAAGCCAATCGGTCAATTCGTTGATGAGTTGATCAGAAATGATTTTCACACTTATTGTAACAGTTACCTTAGCATTTGACCTAGTAACCCCAATTTCAATAGGGGCCATCTACTGTCCCATGCGAATTCACATGGGAAGTATCAAGCCAATCGGTTAATTCGTTAACGAATTATGGGTCGGAAACGATTCTCGCATTTATTGTTACAGTGACCTTGACCTTTGATCTGGTGGCCCCAATATCAATAGGGGTCATCCACTGTCCAAGGCCAATGTGCATGTGAAGTATCAAGCCAATCGGTCAATTTGTTGAACAATTATTTCTCGGAAACGATTTGTACACTTATTGTGACAGTGACCTTGATCTTTGACCTAGTGACCCCAATTTCAATAGGGGTCATCTACTGTTCAAGGTCAATGCACATGTGAAGTATCAAGCCAATCGGTAAGTTCGTTGACGAGTTATTGATCGGAAACAAACTGGTCTACCGAAAAACCGACGGATCGACAGACCGACCGACATCCAGCAAAACAATATACCCCATCTTCATAGAAGGGGTAGGGGCAGAAAAATGACCGCGAAACTAGAAAATTAGCGCTAACAATTCTTAAATTGTTGTTTTTTTTTAATAATAAAACACATCGTCATATTGCAGTACTTTTGTCGCAATTAAGTGCGTTCCATTTCAAAAGGTAAGACGATATTTACGGTTTAGAGCTTCGTGAAGCTTGGATAAACGTATTATTTATTGTGTCTGTTTCTAGATTTTTATCTGTTTATCTCATAAATTGTATACATTGTATAATATTTCGGATAGTTTATGACGGCATACATGTACACGTATTTTCGTTATCAAAGAACTAATGGTCTTTACTACATAACACAAGTGTTCGATAAGTAAAGCACGAGGTTGTTTATTTTGCTCTGTTCACTTTTTACAGTATAGAGCCCATCAAAACGATAACATCGTATAACATGTAATGCTATGTCAAACAAAATGTTAATGCACATACATTTCTTCTTCAATTATTATTTTTGCCTTTCAAAATATAGCCGCCAACGCACTGTTACGTATTATTACTCAAAGTAATGTACTAAATCAAATCTAGACCCAGTTTATGAAATAATGTTGTAGCCTGTTGTTAATAATTAGTATAACAAACAAAATACAACTAGACGAAAACTTTCGTAAACGTAACAATATTGTACAATATAATTTCGTTGATTGCTTTCCGGATAATACTTGCTGTGGTCGCCCACGCAATATTGGTCCGCATTGATATCTAGAAAGTAGCGGGTTCAATCCATGCGGAAGATTTCTTACTATGTCACATTAAGACTCCAAGATTATCAGAATAAACTGAAGGTGTTCCATGCAATCGAGCTACAACTAAGTCTAACTTGAAAAAAAGGCAAATTAATTAGTATTCTGCATACCAACTTATAAATTAAACTCGTTATTAATACATAGTAATATTATTTTATCCATAGTGTATCCACCGACATACCTATCAACGTTCCTTGACTATCAATATAGTGACAACAATTCATGGTAATAACGACCTGCAGATATAAGGGAACATTGTTCCTATGGCATTGACCAAGGAATCGCACTAACACATTAAACGTACAGTATTTATTATTTGATTAATCAAATTGATGCTAAACCGCCCATATTCATGTATTACATTTTTAGAAGAGCTTAACATATATTATACATTATATTATATTGTAATTGTATTAACAAGTTGGCAAGAGTGAATGAAATTGAAAGGGATACCATAAAGCACAATGATATATATTTCTTCTATTACTGTTTTAATTATTAAAATAAAAAAAAAAAAAAAATCGTACAAACACGTCACGTTTTTTGTTTTAATTATTGAAATATGTAAACGTGTGAGTAATTGAATAAAATCACGTGATCTTGTCATCTATATTTTGCACATATCGTTCCCAGGTGAAAATGTGGTGGACGTGTGGGAATATGTTTAAAATATACTTATATTATTCATGGAGTGAGTTTAAACTGTTAATACAAATGCAAACATGATGATAGTAATCATGTAAAATGATTTTTATTTTTTTACTAATGGATTCTTCCTATTGCTGATGATATATTATACATGTATCAAGAAGCGATGCCAGAATTGTGTCTATCATATTTTGTGCCCGTGAAAAAGCCCATTACCGAAGAACCAAATCCAATTACCAAAAGCTCGATTTATTCGTAAATTGCTTATAATTTGCGAATTGCATGCTGTGCACGACATTTTAGGCTTCATTGTAGGCGGTGCTTTGAAATGTCAAACATTTCATACATAGAAGCGTTGATTTATGATAAATGTGTTTTGCTCAGCGAGAAAATTTGGTTTTATTACATCTGTGTTGTCAAAGCAGTAATCATTTTGTATCAGATGTTCTCTGGTGTGGCCAGGTTTATGGTTAGATTCCGAATTGCAACTCTATTGTGCAATATTTTTCATTATTCATTAGGATAACTATGTACATAATATAATGAACACAATTCTCATGACTCCTACAGATGCTTATACTGATAACCGTGAGTACCCTAAATTACCACAGCAGCATTATGGCATACAGTCCATCTTTCATGAATGGTTTTCGTTTCGAGAACTAGCATTTACAATTCGAATAACTCTTGCATGAACTCTACTCGACAACAATTCGGTGATCATAATAAAATAGGGAATGAAACACCTCCTAACAAATCGATGCACCTGTTTAGATTGCCTGCACATGATACTTTCGTGTGTATTTTTATATTTTATCTGCCGTATCTAGTGGCATATTTCTGCCACTCACTTTCTAATAGTCATGTACTTACTAAGTAGGTGACCTGATTATATTTTCCATAACCAGTGACTGTACCATACTTCAGAGATGGTTCTTGGTTTTGTAGTATTCGTTATTAAATTGCGATACCATATTGTTTTTAAATGGCATAATTATTTGCCTCACATGAAACTAAACGTTTACAAGAAAAGAGTTGGTGCAATGTGCACAGATTTTTTTTTCTTTCTGTTAAAAACAATTTTAAGGTAGAACAATAAGTCGAACACTAACCATTATAAGTAATATTTGCTGAACTTTGTCTTTATTCAAATAAAATGTCAAAAACTGTACACGATTTAACCTATTTGAAACGCTGTATTATTTATAAGTTGAAAATATAACATAAATATATTATTAAATTGTATTGACTATAGGCACATTGCTTGATACTGACTGGAAGTGTATAACAATACACGCGGGCGATGCCCGCTACTGTTTCTTGTTTTCGCAAAAACGTATACACAGCAGCCGTCTATGGTCAAGCCAAACATAAACGACCAAAACGACCCTTACTAATATTATTGAGACACGAAAGCAGTTAAAGTTATCAACGTTTTGTGTTTTAATTGATTTCAAAAAGGCGTATGATTTTATTGATAAAAATAGTTTATGGACTAAACTATCTCAGCCAGATATTGGTATAGGAGGAAAGATTTAAGATGCTTTAAAGTCTCTTTATGGTAATGTTACATCATGTGTTAGAATAAATGGTTTATGTACAGATAGTTTTAATGTTGAGTGTGGCTTGAGGCAGGGGTGCTCGTTATCTCCCCATTTATTCAATCTGTACATAAATGATTTAGTTGTACGTATTAAAGACCTAGATAAAGGTGTTACTCTTGATAGTAGTAAAATATGTATTATATTATATGCAGATGATATTGTTCTATTAGCAGAAAAGGAAGAAGATTTGCAATTTATGCTTGATAATTTATATCAATGGTGTACTGAGAATCATATGAATGTTAACCCTTAAAAGAGTAATAGTATACACTTCAGATCACAATCTGTCAGCAGAGCTTCATATAATTTCACATGTGGACCCCATGAGTTGAGAGTGGTTGACAGGTATACTTACTTGGGGCTGTTATTAAATGAGTTCCTTGATTATGATCTTAATGCTAAAAGTGTCTCCCAAAGTGCAGGCAGGGCCCAAGGGTTCTCATTGCCAAATGTAAATCTATAGGCGGAGTGCAATACAACGTTTTAAAGAAACAATACGATAGCACTGTTTGGCCAGTCATATCCTATAGGGCCTCAGTGTGGGGTACATACGATCATTCTCTTGCATAAATGCAGTCCAGAGTCGAGCGATGCGCTTTTTTGTTCTTTTTTTTTGGGGGGGGGGGGGCTTGGGCAAATATACACCAAACAGTGCTCTCTATGGTGAATTATCATGGAAACCAACCACCACATGTGAAACAATGGATATCTGTTGTACAGCAATGGCATAGATTGAAACGTATGGATGACAATATAATTAATAGTTAAGTGTTCTCAATATTCTGTCATAGAAGTAATAATAACTGCAGAAATTGGCAATTGTATGTTAAATCTTATTTCAAAAGTATTGATATGTTGAATTATCTTGATGAATGTGCAACAATTACATCCAAGCAATTATTTTATCTTGTAGAATATGTAACCATGAATAAATACATAGAACATTGGAAAGATTCAATACATAGTGAACAAGGTCCATTCCTTACTGGTAGAAACAAACTTAGAACATATCGTATTTTTAAGCATGATTTTGATACAGAAAGTTAGGTTAAATCTTAAATGACCATAAAATATAGATCTGCTTTTGCTAAATTCCGGTGCGTGTGGCACTTATTCGACTAGAAACAGGAAGATATGAAATTTGCAATTTATCAATCGAAAATGAGATTCATGTAATACGTAAATGTTCTGCGTATATTGACGATAGAAATGTCTTATTACGTAAGGCCACAGATATAGACAACTACTTTATTATATGTCAGACCAGGATAAACGTATATTTCTTTTTTTCCAATTAAAGTGTTATGTGTGAGACTGTCAAACCTGTTACAAAATACTTCAGTCTAGAAATAACTATTTGTATAGATAGTGTAGTTGGACAGTAGGGGTGGTCTGTTGTACGTACACTGGCAGTGTATTGGTCTTGGTAAATTGGTCTGTGTTGCAACCCCCTGTGATCACCACCAGTGTACATGCCATGGATTATGCCTTTATTTCTTGATTACTGGCATACTATCAGATATTTAGATTATTCTTTCTGTTAGTTTAGTTTAAACCTATTTATTTTAGCTCGATTGCGTCGAAAGCCTTAGGCTTATATAAACGCTCTCGAGTCCGTTTCCTGGGCCTAGAACCAGTACTTGGTGTCTCTGGGGGAGATCTAAAGAACGCTCCCACGGTGGGGATCGAACCCGTGACCTCCCGGTCGCAAGGCGGACACCATATCTATTACACCACGGCGACCTTCTTTCTGTTAGTCTTACTTGATACTACTGTTTTACATACATATCTGAGGTGATATGTGTTTTATCTACATTTTACAATTTTGGCAATAGTCACAATATTTCATTTTAGTATCTTATTTTTTGTTTGTTTTTAAGGCAGTGTTTAATCATATATAAAATGAAAGTTAAGATTAGCACTACTGATACGGCTTTTAGTTAACTGTACAGTTGTTGCATTTTTGAATGCATTATGTTTATAATCTCTTCAGTAATTCAGTAATCATTTTGTTTAAATGTCAGATACATATACATATATCAAGATGAAAACATTTATATTGCATACATAGGTTACATGATAGTTGATCTACCAATACACTAGGTTACCAACAAGACAATTGAATCAACACACTCATTCTCAACTTAACTTCTTAAGTGGTCAACCACTGGCTTTGTCACTGAATAAAACGTATTCATTATAGCTCAATAAACCCTCTACTGCCATTACTAACTTATACTCACTCACTCATTTATTCGTATTCATATCACCTACCTAAGCCCCACTCATAAAACTCTTATTTACACAATCACACTCACTCATTCACTCACGGAATACATGTACTATCTTTTACCATAAATGTGTTCTCTGTATTATATAGACTATTTTTATAGTCTCTTATAATTCAAATTTGAATGGCCATTTACAGATGTTGTTATACATGTGTCTTTATATCTTGTATATACTATGTTGTACATGCTGTAAATGGATGAGACTGAAATAAAATAAAATATACCAAAAAAAAGGCAAAACGTACTGAGACCGTTTGCTGACCTTAGATAGCATACATTAGGCAGAACATGTTCGTAGGAATAAAACAAGTCCACTGCAGAGGTTAACGATCAGTTTAAGCAGCGGGAGAGGTGCATAATTACTTAAAATGAATGCATTACATGGCTTCTCAATGGACACTCACGGTGGTCGAGGAAGCCATAATTGGGGCTAACCGGAAAGTTTAAGAGGTCACAATATTTGAATGACGATTAATTATGGGTATTAGTGTCGAAGTCGTGTTAATCTCTAAACTCAAGCGTAGTTTATATGTATACGTCAACCATGACATTTGTGAAAGCAATCCTTCGCACATTTTCAAAATCCGTATGACCTTAAATTGGCACGTTTGATTTTCCATCCAACTGGTCTCGTTTGTTAGCAATCATGCATTTAAACATCATAGGCGGAGTTTGGTGGCGGGCTGTTGTTGTTGTAGTAGAAGTAGTAGTAGTAGTAGTAGTAGTAGTAGTAGTAGTAGTAGTAGTAGTAGTAGTAGTAGTAGTAGTAGTAGTAGTAGTAGTAGTAGTAGTAGTAGTAGGAGTTGTAGTAGTAGTAGTAGTAGTAGTAGTAGTAGTAGTAGTAGTAGTAGTAGTAGTAGTAGTAGTAGTAGTAGTAGTAGTAGTAGTAGTAGTAGTAGTAGTAGTAGTAGTAGTAGTAGTAGTAGTAGTAGTAGTAGTAGTAGTAGTAGTAGTAGTAGTAGTAGTAGTAGTAGTAGTAGTAGTAGTAGTAGTAGTAGTAGTAGTAGTAGTAGTAGTAGTAGTAGTAGTAGTAGTAGTAGTAGTATAGTAGTAGTAGTAGTAGTAGTAGTAGTAGTAGTAGTAGTAGTAGTAGTAGTAGTAGTAGTATATTAGTAGTAGTAGTCGTAGTAGTAGTAGTAGTAGTAGTAGTAGTAGTAGTAGTAGTAGTAGTAGTAGTAGTAGTAGTAGTAGTAGTAGTAGTAGTAGTAGTAGTAGAAGTAGTAGTAGTAGTAGAATTGGTAGTAGTAGTAGTTGTTGTTGTTGTTGTAGTAGTAAAAGCATTTAGTGGTCAACATTTCCATCATGCAATGTTGTTTATATCGTTTCAGCTCACTGCGAGTACAATGGAAGATACTTCCAACAGAATGACCAGGTGAAGATTAACTGTAACCTGTGGTGAGCTATATACTAATTACGTGAGAAAAGATAAAATGTAAAAGTGTATTAATGAGCTAACTCTCAATTTGTTTCACATAAATGTTATAGCACTTTAGAATTGTATTCAAACTGTGTTTAGCATCTTAAATAAATAGAGGATATTTGTTGGATACGCTGGAATATCGATTTTAATTCATGAGTGAACATAGATTTTTTTTTTTAAATCATCATCGAATCTTATGCATGTTCTTGTTATTTTATGCTTACAAATGATTAATTTTGTATTTTTGCAATTGTGGACAATGATATTCCCTGTTGGGGGTCCCGAAATGTTAAATGCAGAGTAGCCCCCCTCCCCCTTGGTAAAATTGTCGTTCACAATTAGGAAACCAAACATATCTAAAAATAGGTGCGGTAAAACAATGACAATTATGATAATTTTTCACTGTTTAGTTTAACTTTAAAGCTATTTATTTTCGCTCGATTGCATACAAAGCCCTAGGCTCAAGTGCAACGCTTTCGAGTCCGTTTCCTGGGACTAGAACCAGTACTTGGTGTGTATAGGATAAATCTAAAGAGTGCTCACACAGTGGGGAGCCGTAAACCGAACCCATGACCTCCTGATCGCTAGGCGGACATCACATCCACTAAACACCTGCGACCTCGATCGATAACACTTTTTTCTATGTTTACTCGTGAATTAAAATCGATATTCAACCGTATCCAAAAAATTTCTCTGTTTAAACAGTGAATTATCAGTTTTAATTCACTGATATTTCTCTTTAAACCACCGAAAAGCATAAAATATAAAATCTAAAAATAACAAGCACACCTTGTTAACGAATATGCGACGATAAATATATAACGAAGTTATTTTTATGTGTCCGTTTGTGCAACAAAATAAATTTATACATATGAGAGAACTCGAATATTATATTGAAAGAACAACAGTATTTGAAAATAGAGATGAAGGATATTTGTTGGATTCGGTGGAATAGCGATGTTTATGCACGAGTGATCATAGAAAATATTGTTTTCACAAGTGGCAGATCACGAGATTAATCCACTGATATTTATCTATAAACCACCGGACAGCATACTGCAACATAAAGAGTAGCTAGTATTTTATACCACCTCCTCCGCGATTTTCGCCGTACTTCTTTATTTGTCATTCTAAAGTATGTGTTATCCAGTCGTACAGTTGACTTTTTTTAATAAAAAGGCGAATGTAAAAATTTCCGGCCAGATGACACCTCCTTTTCAAATGGTTTGTTATCCAAGTGGACTTGGATAACTAATCTAATGGATCTAATGCCCTCCAAGATGACATCGCATGCATCACGAATGCCTTTTGGTTTATCTTTCAGTCGATGTGTGAGCGACATCCGCAGTGCCAGCGGCTATTCGTTTCAGTGTGAAAACAACGTATGCCTGATACAAGAGAATGTGATAAACACCATCAACAAAAACTCAAACAGGTACGGGTAGGTATTAAGTAATTTTACCTTAGTAAAGATATCCGAGATATTGGAATGTGGTTTGCAAGTAATTTTATATTTCTGCTCAATAAAGCAAATCTCTTGATATTAACCCTACTGCCGGATATCGAATTATAATTTTCTCTTTGTGGAAAGCCCATGTCATTTTGTTACAATTACGTAAAACTCTAACACGATATTTGATCATAATTGTTAAAATAAAACAAGTATGTGAATTGTTTATAAGTCCCGCGTATTTGATACACAGATTCGACTGTTTTTGTGTCGGAACTAAAACAAATCAATATGCATATTTGTATCGCTATCGTTGTAATCGCTGCAGTGTGTTTGCTGGTATCGCTTGGGCGGTAACTGCTGCATTTAGTTTGCTCGTATTGCTAGCACAGTAATCGCTGCATTGAATTTTCACGCATCGCTTGGTAACAGCTGCATTGAGTTTGATCGTATCGCAAGTGTGGTAACCGCTGCATTGAGATAACTCTTACCGCTAGGAAGGTAATCGCTGAATTACGTTTGCACTATTAGGTTATCTCTGCATTGAGTCTGTACGTACCGCTAGGGAGGTAACCGATGGATTGAGTTTTCTTGTATCGATAGGAAGGTAACCTCTGTATTAACTTTATTCGTATCGTTAGGAGGTAAACGCTGGTTAAACAACCACTGCGATTTCGTTTCGCTAATGTAGTAACCGCTGCATTGAATTTGAGTTTGCTCACATCGCTAAGGAGGTAACCGCTCGCATTGGAAATGAAGTAACCGCTGCATTGAGTTTTCTCGCATCAATAGGGATATGGGTAACGCTTGATTTGAGTTTGCTCGTATCGCTAGGGTATTAACCGCTGGATTGAGTTTGCTGCTCGTATCGCTATGGAAGTAACCGCTGCATTTAGTTGGCCTGTATCGCTAGGGAGGTACCCGCTGTATTTAGTGTGCCCTTATCGCTATTGCGGTAACCGCTGGATTGCGTTTTCTCTTATTGCTTGCGATGTAAGCGCTGCATCAAGTTTGCACTTATCGCTATGGAAGCAACCGATGTATTGATTTCCACTTATCACTAGGAAGGTAACTGCTGTATTGAGTTTTCACTTATCGCTAGGAGATTAATCGCTGTATGGAACTAGCTCGTATCGCTAGGGAGGTTGCCGCTGTAATGAGTTTGCACGTACCGTAAGGGAGGTTTCCGCTGTTTTGAGTGTGCTCGTATCGGTAGGTAGGTTGCCGCTGTATTGAGTTTGCACGTATCGCTAGGGAGGTTGCCGCTGTATTGAGTTTGCTCGTATCGCTAGGGAGGTTGCCGCTGTATTTAGTTTACACGTATCGCTAGGGAGGTTGCCGCTGTATTGAGTTTGAACGTATCGCTAGGGAGGTTGCCGCTGCATTGAGTTTGAACGTATCGCAAGGGAGGTTGTCGCTGTTTTGAGTTTGAACGTATCGCTAGGGAGGTTGCCGCTGTTTTGAGTTTGAACGTATCGTTAGGGAGGTTGTCGCTGTTTTGAGTTTGCTCGTATCGCTAGGGAGGTTGCCGCTGTATTAAGTTTGCTCGTACCGTTATGGAGGTTGCCGCTGTATTGAGTTTGCTCGTATCGCTAAGGATGTTGCCGCTGTATTGAGTTTGCTCGTATCGCTGGGGAGGTTGTCGCTGTATTGAGTTTGCTCATATCACTAAGGAGGTTGCCGCTGCATTGAGTTTCCTCGTATTGCTAGGGAGGTTGTCGCTGTTTTGAGTTTGCACGTATCGCTAGGGAGGTTGCCAATGTATTGAGTTTGCTCGTATCGCTTGGGAGGTTGCCGCTGTATTGAGTTTGCTGGTATCGCTAGGGAGATTGCCGCTGTACTGAGTTTGCTCGTATCGCTAGGGAGATTGGCGCTGTATTGAGTTTGCTCGTATCGCTAAGGAGGTTGCCGCTGTAATGAGTTTGCTCGTATCGCAAGGGCAGGTTGTCGCTGTATTGAGTTTGCACGCATCGCTAGGGAGGTTGCCGCTGTATTGATTTTGCTCGTATCGCTTGGGAGGTTGCCGCTGCATTGAATTTGCACGTATCGCTAAGGAGGTTGCCGCTGTATTGAGTTTGCTCGTATCGCTAGGGAGGTTGCCGCTGTATTGAGTTTGCTCGTATCGCTTGGGAGGTTGTCGCTGTATTGATTTTGATCGTATCGCTAAGGAGGTTGCCGCTGTATTGAGTTTGCTCGTATCGCTAGGGAGGTTGTCTCTGTATTGAGTTTGCACGTATGTCTAGGGAGGTTGCCGCTGTATTGAGTTTGCTCGTATCGTTTGGGAGGTTATTTCTGCATTGAATCTGCACGTACCGCTATGGAGGTTACAGCTTTATTGAGTTTGCTCGTATCGCAAGGGAGGTTGCAACTGAATTGAGTTTGCACCTTTGCCTGTGAAGTTGCCGCTGTATTGAGTTTACTCGTATCGCTTGGGAGGTTGCCGCTGCATTGAATTTGCACGTATCGCTAAGGAGGTTGCCGCTGTATTGAGTTTGCTCGTATCGCTAGGGAGGTTGCCGCTGTATTGAGTTTGCTCGTATCGCTTGGGAGGTTGTCGCTGTATTGATTTTGATCGTATCGCTAAGGAGGTTGCCGCTGTATTGAGTTTGCTCGTATCGCTAGGGAGGTTGTCTCTGTATTGAGTTTGCACGTATGTCTAGGGAGGTTGCCGCTGTATTGAGTTTGCTCGTATCGTTTGGGAGGTTATTGCTGCATTGAATCTGCACGTACCGCTATGGAGGTTACAGCTTTATTGAGTTTGCTCGTATCGCAAGGGAGGTTGCAACTGAATTGAGTTTGCACCTTTGCCTGTGAAGTTGCCGCTGTATTGAGTTTGCACGTATCGCAAGGGAGATCGCCACTGTATTGAGATTGATCGTATCGATAAGGAAGTAACCGCTGTATTGAGTTTGCATCTTTGTCTAGGACGTACACGCTGAATTGATTGTGCACGTATCACTAGGGAGGTTTCCGCTGTAGTGAGTTTGCAAGTATTGCTAGGGAGGTTGCCGCTGTCTTGAGTTTGGACTTATCGCTAGGGAGGTTGCCGCTGTATTGAGTTTGCACCTTTGTCTAGGAGGCTGCCGCTGTCTTGAGTTTGTACGTATCGCAAGGGAGGTTGCTACTGTATTGAGTTTGTACGTATCGCTAGGGAGGTTGCCGCTGTATTGAGTTTGTACGTATCACTAGGGAGGTTGCCGCTGTATTGAGTTTGCACGTAACGCTAGGGAGGTTGCCGCTGTATTGAGTGTGCACGTATAGCTAGGGAGGTTGCCGCTGTATTGAGTTTGTACGTATCGCTAGGGAGGTTGCCGCTTTTTTTCGTTTGTACGTATCGCTAGGGAGGTTGCCGCTGTATTGAGCTTGCACGTATCGCTAGGGAGGTTGCCGCTGTATTGAGTTTTCTCCTATGGCTAGGGAGGTTACCGCTGTATTGAGTTTGCACCTTTGTCTAGAAGTACCCGCTTTATTGAGTTTGCACCTTTGTCTAGAAGTACCCGCTAAATCGAGTTTGAACCTTTGTATAGAAGTACCCGCTGTATTGAGTTTGCTCCTTTATCTAGAAGATCCCGCTGAATCGAGTTTGCACCTTTGTCTAGAAGTACCCGCTGTATTGAGTTTGCACCTTTGTCTAGAAGTACCCGCTGAATCGAGTTTGCAGCTTTCTCTTGAAGTACCCGCTGAATCGAGTTTGCACCTTTGTCTAGAAGTACCCGCTGAATCGAGTTTGCACCTTTGTCTAGAAGTACCCGCTGAATCGAGTTTGCACCTTTGTCTAGAAGTACCCGCTGAATCGAGTTTGCACCTTTGTCTAGAAGTACCCGCTGAATCGAGTTTGCACCTTTGTCTAGAAGTACCCGCTGAATCGAGTTTGCACCTTTGTCTAGAAGTACCCGCTGAATCGAGTTTGCACGTATCGCTAGGGAGGTAAACTCTGAATTGAGTTTGCTTTTGCAGATGGCAGGCGAGCAACTACTCTCAGTTTTGGGGCCTCACGCTGGAAGAGGGGCGAAGATATCGGCTGGGAACCAACAAACCGGATGAGCTCGTCATGAAGATGTCGAACCTTGAGGTGAGATGGTTCAGGACAAGTAAAACAATGGATATACTTATGTAGTACACTAAAATCATTGCACAAGTGATCTAATGTCCTACTGATATGATTATGAACACGAAGTGCGTTTAAAATTGTGTTTTTTGTTCTATGAAAAACGCATAAACATGTGAATAATTGCAGTTAATGTTTTTGTGTTAACTTTTTGATATATTAAAGTGACATTAAAATTAATGTATTTTCATTCTGTTGGAATGTAAAAACAAATGATTGTACATGTTAATACTTTTTAACGACTTAAACCGTCTACAAGTCTTGCCTCTTTTTGACCTTTTTCCGAAAAAGAAAGACCAAAAAGTAATCCGCTAGGTACATGCATTAGCAATGTAAATGCTTGTAGGCATGTAAAGCGCAAGTTTATCCGATTTCGCGATTGCCTTTCTATAATTTCATTTAACTGTTGGATATATACAAAATTAACAAGAATAGTCAATTTACCCCAAATGGTAACGTCGGGTTCTAATGGATACAAAATGCAGGTACTGAACGAGGAAAGTCTGCCTCGCGAGTTCGACTCCCGGAAGAAGTGGCCTGGTTGGGTACACGGGATCCGTGACCAAGGAAACTGTGCAGCATCTTGGGCATTCTCTACAACCGGTCAGGAAACAACAGAAATACAAGCTTTACTGCTTGCTCACATGTGGTCGTATTCTGAAAAAGTCAATATTGGCGTATATTTAACAAGAAAGCTATACTTGTTTTAGTTATTAATGATGATTATACGATTAATATAAAGACATATATTGGAATAATAATATCTTTGCTTTAACAGAGGATTCGAACCCGGGACCTTTTATGGTTGAATAAAGCTGGTAACAATTGGGCCATTCAGGCTTTAGCAGTCGCAGCGTATTTTAAATGTACCTTAAAGGGACTGTCAACCACGAATGACGAAAAAAGAAAAGTTCTAAAATACCGTATTTTTTACAATCATTAGTTTATATTGATTAAAATATCACGACTGGTATATTACATTACTTGAACAAAGTTCATATTTTCAGTATATTCGGAAATAAAATTTTGCGATGTGAAATCGAAATTACATCGCGTAAATAGGTGACATAACGATATACACACGATGAATAACGCAAGTAGATTGATCATTTTATATACAAAATATATAAAATTAACTACGCATGCATAATTTGCATTCATGGGTTTACCACGTGACGATGATGATCAATCTACTGGCGTTATTTATAGTTAACTGGTAGTAACCTGGTAGACATACCCAGTAAAATTTATTACCGAATATACTGAAAATATGAAATCTTAACAACTTTTTTCAAGTAATGCAATATACCAGTCGTGATATTTTAATCAATATAAACTAATAATTGTAAAAAATACGGTATTTAACAACTTTTCTTTTCTTCGTCGTCGTGGTTGACAGTCCCTTTAAGTAATGCATGCATTTTCCAGAATTTACAAAAGCGTTACAATTTTAGTATTGTGTATATTCCGAATAATTATTATCTTTATTATAGACGAATATATTTGTGTGATATTTCGCACGTTCTTCTTTTGAATCTATGGGAATGTAAACAGTTCATATCATACCTTCAAATAAGTACTTCTTACATGTTTGCTATTTTTATTAGTATTGATATTCCCATTTAAAGAGTAGAGAACAGTTCGGTATGACCGAACATGTCAGGTTAGGTGGGTAACAGAATGCTGTGAAACTTTTTCACAATATTGCATTGGTGCTTTTCTTCATCAAACATTTGACTCCAGAGTCAATTGTGCGTATTTTAGTATATATTCATACAATTTTGTTTTCATATGATCAAACACCATCAATAAAATTGTATAAATCATTGAACCGCCTTAGCACTGGCAGCTGACAGATTGTCTATCGAGTCGCGGGGCGCCATGCTGTTGAACCTGTCCCCCCAGAACCTGCTCTCGTGTAGTCTTAACAACCAGGAAGGGTGTCTAGGCGGCAGCTTGGATAGGGCCTGGTGGTTCCTTAGACATCGAGGGTAACTTTATTACTGAGCGATTACATTTTGTATTTTCTTTTTTTATGTATAGTACCCGTAAAGACCTTTTTTTCAAATCGGGAAAATAATCAAATGCCAAATTGCCGTCCGAAAAAAAACACAAAGGGAATTAAAGTTGCGTAAATTTCTTTTTAAAAAAGCGCATTATCTTCATGTTAACATATCTACGAAAGCCTATTAGTACCACTGAAACTGTTCATAAAACAGTTGGAAATCGTTTTAACGTGTAAAAGGCGTTTCTACGCAAATAAACACCAATAACAAAAACAAACGCATTTTATAGAGGGTATTTGTTGGATTCGGTGGATTATCGATTTTAATTCACTCGTGATCATAGAAAATAATATTTTCACGAGTGGCGCAGCCACGAGTGAAAATTAATATTTTCTATGATCACGAGTGAATTAAAATAGATATTCCACCGAATCAAACAAATTTTCTTTTTATTTTATGCTTTTTTTCACAGTTTATAGAGTCTATACATTTTTAAAGAGTTTAACTAAAGAATTTCGCTGGGATAATGACGTCATTTCTTCAAAAAATGACGTCATTTCACAGTAAACAGTGAAAATAATCGATAATTTTCACTGATAATTTTCACTGTTTGAAATTCACTGATATTTCTCTACAAACCACCGGAAAGCATAAAATAAAACGCTAATAAACGCGTAATAACGCTATAAACCACAGAATTTCCTCCTGTGTAAAAAAGCGAACTAACGTTAAAAAGGGTTATTAATCCAAATTTTAAGGCGTGCAAACCCGAATAAAGGCGTTAAAACGCTTAAAATGGCGTATTAACGCTACAAAAGGCGTAATTACGCTAAAAAGGCATTATAACGCTTAAAAGGCGTACTAAAAATTGGGCAAAAAGGAGAATAGGATAATGCATAAAAGGAGAAACATTTAGTGTTAAAAAGCCAATTGGCGTACAAAATGGAACGTTTGCATTTTAAGAGTTCAAGTATGATGCTTTTTTTCACTTTTTTGAGGTTGGGATTGTGGTTTGTTATATAGTTTTTAAGTTGTGTATGTAAATTAGTACGGCCTGTATTTACCAGGGTGACGACGGAGGCATGCTACCCCTACACCAGTGGTGCAACCGGCAATAACGGCACATGTCTTGCACGGGACCTGCAGCGGGATCGCTTGTGCCCGGCCGGGCGACAGAGCCGTGAAAAGCTTATTTATCAGGCTACGCCCCCATACAGAATCTCATCCTCGGTAACCGCCGCGTGTCATAAATCGTAATTCCGTCCTTATATTGGATACAGGAACTATCAATTTATTTTGACGATTGACTTCTCCCATACTGACATTCTAAACTATACAGACTATTAACGAATTAGTCTTGAATGATTTATGCTATCTATAATACTGATATTTAGCGACATATACCGGGGTAATCAACTCTCAGCAATGAAGCAATATAAAAAATACATTTGCGAAATACCGTCTTTCCACCAAAGTAACCACTAAATCCATTTGCATGATCATAGATCAAATTATCCTCAAGTTATTGCTTGGGAACGAATTTCCTGTAACGATCCTTTGCTACCTTTATCATTGACATGTTTACCTCAAAGTATATGTATACCATCTTAGATTATCGGTGGTCAACGCATTCTCTGTACATCACGAAGAGACACATTACTTGCTTGACCTTGATCTTTGACCTGGTGAACATGACAACTAAATGCGTCGTTTCATGTCTGCCCATGTAACAAATATACAAATTTCACGATTGCACGTGAAAAAGTTTAGTTTTTCTTTTTAAAACTGACAACACAAATTTCCGGTTACATGACCATGCGACCTTAACATTATATCCGATGAAATGAAGAAATGGATAGTCCTCTTCCCTTTCTTTGCAATAACCAGTATACAAATTGTCATACGAGTCGCTTTCTGATAAAACTGGGCATAATGCATGTGTGTAAAGTGTCGTCCCAGATTAGCCTGTGCGATCCGCACAGGCTAAACAGGGACGACACTTTCCCCTAAATTGGATTTTTGCTACGAAGAGACTTCATTTAAACGAAAAATGTCATAAAAGTGGAAAGTGTCGTCCCAGATGAGCCTGTGCGGACTGAACAGGCTAATCTGGGATGACACTTTACGCACATGCATTATGCCCAGTTTTCTCAGAACGCGACTCAATTAACTTTTAAAAGCCGCTGTTCCATTGACATCAAACTCGATAGGCGTCTTATTTTTCACCCGAATAACTTTCATATCAATATTGCATGGCTGTACATGTAGCTAAAAAGAACAAAACTTCTAAAGACCGATAAACAGATCGACCAATAGACAAATGCCAAGCCATATAGCCCTACTTCTTCGACGGGGCGTTGGCATTATAAGAAGGTTAAAGTAATGACTTCCTGATAGGAATGCAATTATTATCATTATTATTTCACCTTGCTTCGTTTATAGTGTTTTATTCAGTTACTGTATGAACTGAGATGAGTATAGGAATAGTTCGGAATTACCGTTCTTAAAACTCTGTTCACATGTTCCGTTTTTTATAAAGACATAAAAAGCAAAGTTATTATATTTTATTTTATCATTATTTAAACTGGGTCAACATAAAAATTAGTTTTTTAATAATAAAACAGCTTATGATAGTTAATACTCTATGTATTGGATCACGAGAGGGAGGAAATTATTTAAACTTCATACATTTACTCTTTTATTAAATATTTCGGCCAAAGGCCTTCTTCAGTAAACGATTATTAAGACAACTTTACATAGCGTTTTTTCTTCTGTTGATCATAACGGAAGTAAATACAAATAAATCTTATGATAGTATTTTGATATATTATTTTTCAGGAAAAGGATATTATGTCAGAAATACAAATGAATGGACCAGTACAAGGTACACATCTTTTTGTTTGAAGGTCTCAACAATGGTATGATGAACATTAAATACCACATATATAGCACGTGAATCGCATAGGCATAATAGTATAAAACAAGTCCTATTCGGAGCGTTGGCTGTCCCTAATACAAGTTATCGATGGCTTATTTTTGTCATTTTAATACTCCAACGCAAATCGGACGTGGCTTATAGAAAGGCCCAGCGTCCGTAAGTCCGTCCGTCTCTCAGTCTGTCCTTAATATGTTCGTGTCCGCTTCTTATCTCCTACATCTTTTTCAGTCTTTTCATTAAACGTGCCGCAAAAATGAAGGGAATTTAGGCAATGAATAGAGGCCATGAGTGATTCATGTCGGCTCAGTGTTAAGGTCATTCTTCATGTCAAACGTTTGAGGCTCGTTTTCGTGCAAGCTCAATTTCTCTTTAAACATTTGAAACATGTTCATGAAACTAGGCAAAATATGTTAAAGTCATTAACACGATGTGTGGAACCAATGATCATTCACATCGGCTCAATATCAAGGTTATACTTAAAGTCATAAGTTTGAGCCGCTATTTTCGTGTCCGGTCCAAAGCTCCTATACTCGATAAAGGATTTTCATGTAACGTGGTTAAACATGGAGAAGACAAAAGTCACTCAGGCATTATTCAGTTACGCTTGCTCAAAGTCAAGTTCGCAATTTAATCTCTACAATTTGAGTTTTGAGTCATGTTCGTGTCCCCATTATGATATTCTTTACCCCTTGAAGTATTTTCATTAAATTTGTACAATGATTGGGTATTGAGACGATGTGCAGGAGGAACGAGTAGCCGGCTCAACACTTGAAGTTCAATCGTTTAGCATTATTTCTTTTGTATCGTCTTTGAATATCCCAAAACAAATGAAGAATTCTCATGCAAAACTAATCTGATTTAGTAAAAGGAAGGAAAAGTCATGAGCCGATATCACAGGGCCCTAAGTCAAGGCGACAGCTTCAAGTTGAAAGAATCTTTGCGGGGATATAGCCGTTATTTACACTGAATTGCTTTGACTACATGCACTCATACACTGTCCTGTTCATGTATACAGCTATGATTGTGTCTTGCCACAGCGACGTTCCGTGTTCAGGACGACTTCTTTATGTACCGCTCTGGGGTTTACAAGTACTCGCGCACGGGCTCGGTCTCCGCCTCCCGGGAGGACGATAGAAGGCTGAACCATTCCGTCCGGATCATCGGGTGTGTTCTCTTGTCAGAGTTTGTTTTTTGTCGACATATTGATATCTTCTGTAACGTTTCTTTCATCTACTTGACGTCTACATGTAGATGTTTTTAAACAATTTTGGTACAACTCAATTAAAATAATAGCAGCTCATTAATGACCTACAAATTATTTAAATGCACGTTGGAATTCGAGCCTTATCTGTAGTATTTGCCAAAGAAATTGTATGCGAATTTGCCGCTCACATGTACGACTTTCGTCCAATAAATTAGCTATTGAAACGAAGAGGGGGTAATCACGTGACAGACAAGATGGCGACGTCCATGCCGAGGCAGGTATTTTTCGTCGTTTTATACCCTTTATTACATGAACTATTATTTTGTATTCCGCTCACTTTCCAGCCATATTAGGAAGAAAGTTACTGGCTTTTATTTCATAGTAATATTCGTTCTATATCTCGACTTTACTCAGTGCGAAATTTCTTTGCGGGATGACCTAATTAAGGCTCCACTAAGAAAATATGCGGGGAGTTAAGTCGAGATTTAAAGCGAATTTTAATACGAAATAAATGCTAATCAACTTTTTACTGATATGGCAGGAAAGTGAGCGTCATTTAAAAAAATAATCAGAAGTAATAAAGGGTATAAAACGGCGAAAAATAACTGTCTCGGTGTGGACGTCGCCATCTTGACTATCACGTGATTACCCCCTCTGGAAACAGGTAGACATAACAATATAGAAAGACCTCAGCGCTTGTACACAAAATGTAATGTCAGAGATATTGTAGACGAGGACTTCATTATGATATGCCCAGCCTTCATTCACTGTGAAAAGAGTGTATCAAGGCATCAATGTACTACTATAAAAAACCAAGTATGTTTAAATGTGTTGAAATAATGGGTACGTCAAACAAAAACAAATGAAAAACCTGAGAAAGTGTACATGTATAGCCTTAACACATGTCCCAACATTACTCACCCTGGACATAGTTGTTCAAATGTTAATTGATCTATTAGTCGTCATCTGTAAGTGATTTTTTTTTTCTCACCAACTCCTCTTTTATAACGTTCTAATAACTGTATTTTGCTGATGGTTTTCATCCTCCGACATTTCTGTGAAATTAAACAATTCAATTCATTCTATTCATTGTCTGTATGTTAAGCGAGCGTGTCTCTAATAGTATAGATGCATAAAAATCAGCACAAATATTTGTACTTTCTAACATTTCAATTCAATTTATTTATCACGTGCTTGTTTGTCTAACAAAACGCTGCATAACTCATTTTTACTTTTGTACTATGTTTATGGTTTCACCATCCAAATTTTATGTACAATTTAATAATTAAATTATATATATATATCTGTCGCGAAAAACGTTAGTATTGTAGTTGCATATTTTGTAATTTGCAAAGACGTGTTTGTCGAATTTATTATTTATATTAAATTTTTAAATCATTATTTAGTCGGACCAAACTCTTTATGACAGTTGCATATTTTGTTATTTGTGTAAAATCACAGAAAAATAATGTATTATTAAATATATATAAGTATAGGTAGATGTATGACTAACTATTTGTGAATGACAAAAAACTTTAAAGTTTACGTCAATAAAACATTCTGTCTGTCTGTCTGTCTGTTGTTGATCATAAATGACACGAAAGTGTTAATGTTACACGGTCATCATGCTCTTACGTTTTCAGGTGGGGCGAGGAAGTTATAGGTCAGCGACTCGTGAAATACTGGGTAAGCTGTGATCAAATGAATAAAACAGACAATATGGTGGGGAATGTATTAGTAGAAAATACTTTCATAATTGCATACATATTTTGTCAAAAATATTATACAGATAGCGAGCGTTATCATGGTCTCAGTAAAGTCGTTTTTCAGATATTAACATAATTTATATCATTTTCTTCAATTTCCTATCTTCATTATCGCACATAATTATTTATATTTAGTAAAGCAAAAGTATTGTTATTGTGAACCAGAAAAGAAATTACGTATAAACTTAATTAAACCGTTAATAAAACAAAGAACATAACATAACATTGCGGAATGAAGTCCCGAGATTTTACCTTTGTCTGCAGCTATGTGCAAACTCGTGGGGTACGGCCTGGGGCGAAGGTGGCTACTTCCGGATCGAGAGGGGGTCAAACGAGTGCGAGATCGAGTCCTTCGTGCTCGGTGTCTGGGGTAAGGTGGAAGCGGACATGGAGCTACGGGAACTGCTCAACTTATTCCGCGCAGAACGCGTACGCGTGAGCACTGAACAAGGCAGAAGTAGGGGCAGACGACACTTGAGACGTCATCGCAGGCGACGGAACAATCACAAAAAGCAGAAGTGAAAATCTGCATACGGCTTGGTTCAAGACAATACAAATGGCAATTCATGCCGTCATTACTAAACGAGAACTATTATACCTTAATTCCTGATTTATAATGTTGTCAGATGACAGAGTTACATAACATTATTTTCAACGAAACTGAAACATAAATCCAGTGTGTACCCAATATGATTCTAAATAAAGCATCATCTTCGTGGTCGGAAACTCAAGTAAGGGAAAGCTTTTTAACTAACCAAATAATGTATTCAAATGGTCGCATCCAGTTTACCCCCAATTAATGGCGAGAAAGCGATTTTAGTGTAATCACAAGCAATTAGAAGCAAAGAGTGCTGATTGAGCAAAAGTTTTTAGTAGTGAATATTTGTTATTGCAATGAAGCTTAGTAAAGGCCACAAAACAGTGATCAGTTGTGCAAAGGAGCAATTCATATAAAAATATTTTATTCCATTTTTCTTATAATCAGCGGCGAGCGCAATGCGTCAAAATGTGAAAATATTTAATAAACATTCTGCCTACCGCATTTAGCTTGTTAAATATGCCATTTTGTCTTATTAACTGTTTAATAAAAAATAAACAGTATATGTCGTATAATATGTGTAATTACAAAGTGACACACACAATTACAAAAAACTCTGCTTAAAAATACGGTTGTGGGGAACAATGGACCATGCGGTCGCAATAAAAATGTGCATACGGGTATGGCATTTGACGAATTTTATGTGCGGCAAATCTGACGAATATGTGATCAATTTGTTCAGGTTTAATCTCTGATCGCGTGTTTTCATTTACTCGTTCTTTCAGAAATTTTCAAACAGTTAAACGCATTTTAACAAGCTTTTTACCATATTTTTTTATCAAATGTAACATTCACACTTAATTGCAACTACCCTTTTAAGCAATTAATGTCATATTTTTTGTTCCTTATTCCACTTTTTTTCCTTGTCGCGTACATGTTACGGTAAGCACTTTTCCAATGTTACCTAAGTGGCCTTGATTGTGGAAGATTAAGGAGGTATAGAACCATTTTGATAATAGGAGAAAATATATTTGTTAGGCGTTATCCGACATAGTCATTATTTTGTAAAGGGATTACAATGGTCCATCCATTAAGCACTTCCTAAGATTTTCCCATGAATATCCCCTGGAACTCATTTTCATTTTGGATTCCAGAAAAGCTCTTGGAATCTTGGAAAATATATTTCTGAAAACTGGAAAATGTTGATGAGCCGAAAAATGATAGAAAATACTGACTGTTTTATAGCTTAGTATATTTTATTTAGTTATTAATGCATTACATACATACATGTATATATGCAACAAATGTAATATGTAACAAATAAATTAATAAATAGTGCATGCGTACATCTTTCTTTACATGTGCGACATGCATCAGGAATAATATACATCCCCTGGTACAATTAAAAAGATTTCTGACACTAGCATAAAGGAATTGCATCAACAAACATATGTTGTACATAATTATACATGTATACGACTTGAACAAGACACAAGAAAGTTAAAGAAGGCCATTTGGAATGTCCAGAGCTATCAAATAGTCTATACCAAGACCATGTACATTTAAAGGTTTGCTTACGTGGATTAGGATAAAAAGTTAATTAATGTATTGGGACAAGAGGTCTAAATGCCTGAAGACGCTCACCAAAGAACTCAAGGAACTAGAATGTTCTAAGAAGGAATTAGCGTTCACAAGTTTTCAGAATAGACTTAAAAAGAAAACGTCCCCCAATACGTGGCAGACATGCTTTTGAAGACACTTCAATCATTTTTAAACCCATTCCATATATCATAACAACAAAAAAACTTATTCCAAACAATATTCATAAAATCATTAGTTGGTCAAAACATAACTTTCCAGAAGATTGGGCAATAAATGTGGTTTCCAGAGTGTTAAAAACCTTTTTATTAATTTGACCTACTGACCCAGTTTTTAAACCCACACAAGATTTCAATGGAACAAATCTTTTGACACTTTTTCATGAAGTTTGGTAAATTAATGTGGCCTAGAGTATGTTCACAAGCTTTTTTTTAAATTTATGACAGTGATCTTGTTTTTACCCCAAGTGACCCAGTTTCAAACTTTGGCTGAGATATTATTGTCACAAATTTTGTAACCAAGTTTCACGAAAATTAGTCAATAAATGTGACCTTCATAGCGTTTATCACCACAACCAAGGATAAGCTAAATACAAAGCACAATGACTGCAATTATAGAAACATTTCTAGTTTAATGAATGTGCATATTTTATTCGCAATAATCATATCTGAGTAACAATTGACAAAATTAAATTTAACCATTGTAATTTATAATCCCATTTTATATAATGAATACAGCAGATACCCTTAATGTAAAAATAATAAATAAATCATCATTTTACATTGGTTTAACATCTGTAGATTAACATTGCAATCTGTAAAATAATTCTTAGTCCCAGAAGCACCTATCAATAACATATTTGCCAGTGGGCTTTTAAGTCAATTTCATTTCTACAACTGGGGTATGCCATTGTCCCAGCAGGCAAGGGGAAACTCTGGGTTTCCACTCTTTAACTTGAGAACGACTTGAATAACCAGCCAATATTCAATTATATGAAGGCCTCACAACTAAGTGTCTTTGTAAGAAATTAAATAAACAAGAGGGCCTCAAAGGCCCAAAGTCTCTCACCTGAGATACAAATGAACTAACCTGTTATGTGCAGCCCAAGCTATAATTAGAACAAATGTTCTGACCAAGTTTCATGAGGAGTGAACTATAAATGTAACTTTCAGAGTGCTAACAAGGTTTTAATATAGCCATAAAAGGATACATTTACCACCCCCTGGCCACCATGTTTTTCAACAGTCCAGAACCATTTTTAATCTCATACAAGATATCATTTAAACAATGTTCTGACCAAGTTTCATGAAGACTGGACATTAAATGTGACTTTTAGAGTGTGATCAAGTTTTTACTATAGCCATATAAGGAAAAATGCCCCCCTCCTGGCAGCCATGTTTTTCAACCAAAACCATTTTCAAACCTTTCCAAGATATCATTGAGACAAATCTTCTGACCATGTTTCATGAAGATCTGACAATAAATGTGGCCTCTAGAGTTTTAACAAAGTTTTACTATAGCTATATATTGCCATATAAGGAAAAATGCCCCTCCCCCTGGAAGCCATGTTTTTCAAGCAACCGAAACCATTTTCAAACTCATCCAATACATCATTAAAACAAATGTTCTGACCATGTTTCATGAAGAGTGGACAATAAATGTGAATTTAGGGTGGTAATGTTTTTTCAACCAATTGAAACCATGATCAAACTCGCCAAAGATATCATAGGCAAAAATCTTCTGAACAAATTTCATGAATAAGGGACAATAAATGTGGCTTCAAAAGTGTTAACAAGGCAAATGTTGACGCCGCACAACGCACGACAGATGGCTGACAAAGGGCGATCACAAAAGCTCACCATTTAGCACATTGTGCTCAGGTGAGCCAAAAAGAGTTCAATTGATATATACTGATATTTCAAATGTTGAAAATATATACCAAGACCTGGTTAGACTTACAAAAGTGGTCCTGAAATAAATAAATATAGACAACTAACCCATGCGAAAGACAAAAAAATCTTACCGGACATAAAGTGCGATATAAAATAAAAACTTATAAAATTTTCGGACATAAGCGGCTTTTTACTGGACCTCGTTCTTCTTTGACCAAACAAAATAAAATAAAATTTATAGATTTTATTATTATTATTATGACGTTCACAATATTTAACAATTCTAAATACAATAAAATTAAAACTTAATTTAAACCTATTGTATGAAAACATATGGTACAACTTTCAGTTAAAAGTGAAGAAAATTGTGTGTATACGTTACAAGTAATTTTATACAGAAATATAAAACACTAGTACTCTCATAGTGATGATCAATATGGCCACGTCCGTGTTGAAACAGGTACTTTTCCCCGTTGCATACCCTTTGTTACTTTTGTTTACTTTTAATTGCTGTTCACTTTCCAGCCATACCAGAAAGAACGTGTTTAGTGTTTATGTCGTATTAATATTCTCGTTATATCTCGACGTTACTCTGTACATATGTTCTAAGCGGCAGCTGTAATTTTAGAATTGCGCTTGGAGTTTGTTATGTACTAGCAAAGATTGCCGTTCGAATTCATTTTATTTTAAAGTTAAAAAATTTATCGAAGTAAAAGGAACGTGAAACAGTTATTTAATTACATATTCCTAGTGTTGTGTTCATTTTAAACCAAAGTTTTACATATTGTTTTTTATTGTCGGACACAAGGTCCGTCAATTTCTCGTGTCCGACAGTTTTGGAGATATTATTGGACCTCAGCAAATTTTATCAGATATGTTCGAGGAAAGTCTTTCGCATGGCTTGTAGAGAACAGTTTCTACTTAATAAGAGTATGATATTTGCATTAGTCCTTATAATTTTAGGCAGAAACAAACTTTGTTGGCTCAGAAAACTGAGTGTTGATTCACATTCCACAAAATTGAAAACATAGAACAAAAACATATTACAGACCCCAAATACCGGTTTATGTATCGATAATTGCATTAGCTTTGATAACATCATATTGTGAAGAAAAAAATATTTTCAGAAAAACTAACCCCACTTATATCTGTACAGATACCGGTATATCATGTTCAATAACAACCAATCAAAAATTATTTACAAAATTCCAATTATTAACAATTAATAACCATCTTTTCAATTCTAAATTCACACTAAAATGACAACTAATCACAATCTCATTTACATCTTTCTTCAGAAATTTTGGAGCAAGACAATTTTTGCATCTTATCAGAAAGCACTAATTTCCAGCACTGTGCTACTTGCCATGCATATTTCTTGGACATCATATAAAGAAAAGGTCTATCATGAAATCCCAGAGGTCATAACCCCATGTGAGCCAATATCCAGAAGAGTGCAGCTATCATGAACAGCAACCCCACTATGAGAACAACTGCACTGTAGGAAGCTGAAATGACACAAGGCCATCACACAGTTTAAGAGCATTAACATGCATGTTTACAATGACATCATAATTAATTACCTCCTTACCCTGATATGACACAGAAATGAGTGACGGACTCAATGTGAACAGTTAACCAAGCATAATGGGCCCGACTGTTTCTCCACACATATATTATTTCACAATTAAGACAGTGACCTTCAAGCCGGCACCATAGCTGGTGCATACAACATGGAGTCTTGAAATGATAACAATTGTGCAAATTAACTCAAAGATACAGAACTGATGTTCACATAAAATCATAATTACCATAAAAGAACTAATCATAATTTCAAATGTCAAATGTGACCTTGACCTTTAACAAGCAAAACTGCTGTTTTCTAGCAACAAGACATCTTGATATAATGATAATTTGTGCCGATTTATTTAAGAATCATATATTGCCTGAACTATTATGGGTGGTGAGGGCAACTTATACTCTCACTATAAACATTATCATTAACATTAGCATGGCGAGTTATAAAAACTGGACATAATTGGTGTTTGAAATAATAGATTGCATAATGATTATTGGAACAATAATGATAACAAATGACTCACTGTCCCTATTTAACATGCACAAAATTACTTCAAAACTTTCAGATTGAATAAGCCTCGTGAGAGAAATGTAGAGCAGGTACCGTATGCTCTCTAAGTCTCACCTCTGGTAGGCTCCTGGTGCAGGCGTACGGTGTTGTCAGCGGAGATGCTGAGCAGGCTGAAGTCCTGGGCGTCACTGACAGCAGCCACGCTCTCCGACACCGGCAGGAACGACAACCCTGTCACGAAGATGTTGTGGGCCTCCTTCACGTAGTACAATTTCTGAGAGAGGGAACAAAACAAGCAGGAATTATTATATGGGCCACTCTCTGGGAAAATGGTGCTTAATCCATGTGCATGCAGCATCCTCCAAGATTTACTTATATAAATGCACAAGCCTTTTATAATGAAAAGTGTGCAAGAACTTTTTTGGACAGGGCTGCTACTTAAAAGGTGCTTCTATGGACAGACAGGTGTTCATTATGATTTCAAAACAAACAAGAAACCGTCGGAGACGGGTGATGCTCCCCAAAGATTTTTTTTTCACAATATTACACAATATATTCAGATAAAAGGAAACGTCTTGAGGGGCATAACTTTGGACAAAATAATACGATGGATGGTTTAGCATCTTAAAAAATTTCAAAGGGCCATAACTCTCTAAATAAATAATCTAACCAGAACCAACAAATAACATGCGCATCTCCTCAAGATAGTTAAGCTTCCCATAATGCTTCATTGAATTCCAGTCAGTAGTTGGGGAGAAATAGCCCGGACAAGAATTGCATTATATGTACAGTTTATAGAAAATTTCAAAGGGCCATAACTCTGTGAAAAATCATCCGACCATAATCGGCTGATAATATGCACATCTCCTGTTGGTAGTGAAGCTTCCAATAAAGTTTCATTGAATATCGTAATAAGTTGCTGAGAAATAGCTCGGACAAGAATTGCACTATATGTACAATGGAAAATTTCAAAGGGCCAAAACTCTGTGAAAAATCATCCGACGAGAACCGGCTGATAATATGCACTAATAATATGCACATCTCCTCTTGGTAGTGAAGCTTCCCATAAAGTTTCATTGAATTCCAGTCTTTAGTTGCTGAGAAATAGCCCGGACAAGAATTGCACTATATGTACAGTTAATGGAAAATTTCAAAGGGCCGTAACTCTGTGAAAAATAATCCGACCATAACAGGCTGATTATATGCACATCTCCTGTTGGTAGTGAAGCTTCCCATAAAGTTTAATTGAATTCCGGTCATTAATTGCTGAGAAATAGCCTGGACAAAAATTGTGCACAGACGGACGCACGGACAGACGAAGCGGCGACTATATGCTTACCCCAAAAAATTTGGGGGAGCATAAAAACTCTTCTTTGAAGCAAGGGAGTGGGGTATTATCACATGTAAAATATCTGAGACACGCTCTGTGAAAAAGTAGTTAAATGCATGTGCGTAGAATGTCTTCCCAGATAAGCCTGTGCAGTCTGCACATAGTAATCAGCGACGACACTTTCTGCCTAAACTTGATTTTTTCTAAAAAGATACTTTCTTTGAACGAAAAATATCATCACGGACAGCACTTAACAAACATGCATTAAACCCCTTATTCACACAGCATGGACCATTTTATAAACGGCATTGAACAAATTTCTGAATGTGAAATATCAGCACATCTTGAAGAATGCCTATCACTTGAAACTTAAAGAGCATTGGGTTTTATTGTCAAGAAAATGATCAATGAGCTATCTTATCCAATGACACATCTTATACATATCATTCATTATAACGAATATGGTTATTACAGGGCAATAAAGTTGCCTGCATCCTACTTTGACCTTGAAAGTTATTTGTGTTCTCAAGATTATACACCAAGTAATCTTTGTTACTGAATAGTCTTGTTCTGAGAAAACTGGGCTTAATACATGTGTGTAAAGTGTAGTCCCAGAATGGCCTAGTGCAGTCCACACAGGCCCATCAGATTCTACACTTTCAGCCGTAACTGGATTTTTGTTTAGAAGGGACTTCCGTTAAACAAAGCATTTCATAAAAAACCGAAGTGTCATCACTGATTAGCCTTGGGAGACTGCACAGGCTAGTCTTGAACAACACTTAACACACATGTATCGAGCCCAGTTTTCCCTGATATAGGCTCAGTTAAGCCCATACCTGGAGACTGAATGAGATGTACACTGCCACACTGCCTGACATCATCCCAACTCCAACATACACACCATCTGGACTGAAACAACAAAAGGTTAAACAATTGTTTTCAACAGTCAACAGGATGGCAAAGTGAAATAAAATCCTATGTCAATTCCAGGTCTATTTGAGAACTTATCCTAAGTAAGTGTTCATTCTTGTCTACAAGTGAATTAGGGCTTAAACCAAGAGTTCACTTTTTAGTATCTGTCAAATGGCAATGCAAAAAATATTAAAATAACTGAAATATTCATCCATGGTTCAAAAATTTAATTATTAAAGAAAATTAATGATAGCTCTAGAAATAAATCATGTTAATAAATCTCTCATAAAAATAACAAACAGAAATCATAAAAACAATTAAAAAAGCAATCCCTGAAGAAATACCAAACTGACAAGACAAGCGTTTTGGAAAATATAAACTGGTTCTCTTTCTAGTGAAGCTATAACGTGTTTCAATTTCAATTTAGAATTGGAACTTATTGGCAATCACTGTAAAAATTACGCCAACCTGACGGCCATGGCTGAGAGGACCTCAGTTCCAGCGTTCATGATAAGACGTGGCTTGAACGTTTCGCCATCCCACTGGGCCAGGAAGCACGGGTCTGGTTTGCTGCTACGCTGCACAGGAATGTTAATGGTGTACAGGTTGTGTCCCTTCTCTAAGCTCCCATCTCGCACACCAAATCTGTAACCACAATAGGCACGATATGATGCCACTCAGCTGACTTTTTTTATTCAAGAATGGTTTATATTGACAACAGTTATATTACTTAACATGGAAAATATTACATAATTGTACATTTGCTCATACTTGAATAGAGCATTGTGATCCAGATTCAAAGTCTAAGATTTAACCCTTTGCATGCTGGGAAATTTGTCGTCTGCTAAAATGTCGTCTGCTAAATTTCTAAAATTAGCATTTTCTTCGATTTTTTTTCAAAGAATACTATCAGAATAGCAAACAGTTTGGATCCAGATGAGACGCCACGTTCTGTGGCGTCTCATCTGGATCCAAACTGTTTGCAAAGGCCTTCACAACTCGGTTCCCGCACTGTAAGGGTTAACCTCGTGACCTTATTTTTTGACAAACATAAACCAGATTTAAACTCAGCCTAGTTATGTTAAGATTAGCTTATGACCAAGTTTATTAAGATTAAGTTATTTAAGTGGCTTCTGGAGTATTAACATGGTCTTTCTAAGATTTAACCTGTTGACTTAGATTAGGACGCATGTCATATCACCAAAGTTGGAACTCAGCATAGAAATTGTAAAAATAAACATAATGATCTTTTTTCATTAACATTGGAAAATAAGTGGCCTTTAAAGTGTTAATTAACTAAAGGTTGACAATGCACAATGAACCACACAAGATGATGGATGCTGGACACATGGTAACCACAAGGGGACATAACTCAACAAGACTATTGCCAAGACCCCTAAAGGTGAAACTCAACCATTTTCAGATTTAAAAAAATATATATTTGTTCCCATAGCAACCAGAATTCTTGACGTAGGAACAAAATGAAATGATGTGCATAATGTCCATATTGTCTGTGCTTCAAGTTTCATGAAAAATATATGAAGAACTTTTAAAGGATTGCAGAATCCAGAAAAGTGTGACAGACTGACTGACAGACAGAGCGCAAACCATGTCCCCTCCGGTTTCACCGGCAGGTGACAATAATGTGTAGATCACTGCACATGAAAAGCGTGTCTTGCATATCTATACTTCATGGTGATATCAAAGTTCAAATAAATTCATTACCTTATGAAATGTGGAAGAGGTTCGCTCCAAATAACATTATGACAACCTATAAACCATATTGCAAACTTTGTTTGCGGTGGTATAGCATAAAGCTATCAAAGACAGTTTATCCCCTGCCAAAGGTGAATTGTTGTCTGCTAAGGCTAATTAGGCACGACACTTTTTATACATGCATAAGGCTTCATTTTCCCAAAGCAAGACTCAATTTAGAGTTGATGTAAAGCACATGTTACATGGACACATTAATGTAAAGCACATGTTACATGGACACATTGATGTAAAGCACATGTTACATGGACACATTGATGTAAAGCACATGTTACATGGACACATTGATGTAAAGCACATGTTACATGGACACATTGATGTAAAGCACATGTTACATGGACACATTGATGTAAAGCACATGTTACATGGACACATTGATGTAAAGCACATGTTACATGGACACATTGATGTAAAGCACATGTTACATGGACACATTGATGTAAAGCACATGTTACATGGACACATTGATGTAAAGCACATGTTACATGGACACATTGATGTAAAGCACATGTTACATGGACACATTGATGTAAAGCACATGTTACATGGACACATTGATGTAAAGCACATGTTACATGGACACATTGATGTAAAGCACATGTTACATGGACACATTGATGTAAAGCACATGTTACATGGACACATTGATGTAAAGCACATGTTACATGGACACATTGATGTAAAGCACATGTTACATAGACACATTGATGCAACTAGAAGGTGCGTGTACCTGCAGGCCCTGAACCTATGCATGCCTGCCTTGCCGGGCCATTCCACATCCATGTGCCTCTTGCCATCAGCAGTGTTCCACACAGAGAACGTGTTGCCACGTGATACTGTGACTATCTATGAGAAAACAGGAACAAAAACTAATACTGGGATAAAATACAGCACATGTAGGTTCTGTAGTATTTCTTCACAACAAACAGAGATAATATTTCTTGTCAATGTTCTGACAAATGAGATATCAATTGATTAGTTGAACAAGTATTTTCTTTCAAAAGCACTCGATATTGATTACTAACATGTTTAGTTACAATAGGTTGTCATTTTCTCTGAACTTTATTGTTAAAGTCTAATAAAAGATGTGTTCAAATATTTTATTTGTCTTATCCTCTTTTAATTCTTTACAACATACCACTGACATTTTTCTTGTATAAAGTGTTTTTCAATATCTAGAAATTCCTTAACAGTTAAAAACTTACCCTTTTACCCTTTGGACAAAATGCTATGTCATCTATTTCTGTTTTATGAGCTTCAATGTCGTGAAGTTTTGTAAAATCGTCGACCTGAAAACCCCATCAATAAAATAGACACTTCACAAATAACAGGCATATAACATGTTAACAAAAAAAGACAGTTAAAAGCAATTTCAAAGACATTAACACAAAAGCTGCAACCAAAATGTGTGAGTATAAAGGCTTATTATTTGTCATGTAGAAGTTCAAACATACGTTTTAATTTTAGTTTTCAGAAAGTTTGAACTTAACTTAAAAATTCAATTTAAGAATAAGTTTAAAAAGACCTTAGTCACAAACGTGACTAAAACTTAACCCACACTGCTTCGTCATATGATTATCAGCACTGCCAATGGCTGTTAGGCTTAGTATAAGTTTTAACACAGAAATAAATGGATCACTGCCTGTGAAAATTGACTCTCGTACATGTGCAATTCATGGATATAACATGTTGTAAGTTTGAATTAAACTGCCTTGGAAATGTGAAAGTCTAAAAACTTAGACAATTGTATGCCTTTATCATAAAAAGGCTACATTGAAGGGCACATAACTCCATAGCGTATGGTTGATTGCACATCCAAATTGAGTCTTGCATATTTACACTTGATGGTAATGACATATTTTAAATTTTAATTGAATCACTTGAGAAATGTGAAAGCTTAGAATATTTTATGCCTCTGCCATAGAATGGGCCATGTTCAAGGGCACATAACTCATGAAAAATGTGTTTTGCACAACAAGTCAACAAAACGCAGGAAAGTGTTGATCACTGCATATGAAAGCATATCTACATTTTATGGTGATGGCATATTTCAAGTTCCAATTGAATACCTTAAAAAATATAAAAGTAGGTGGCTCCTCAAAGTTTAAACATGTTCAGCATAAAAAATGACTCAGTCCAAGTGCCATTAAAAGCTCATTAACACTCAAAGTAAACGAATATTTCGTACATTTAAAAAAATTAAGTTAACACATAAAAAAAATTCATAAGAACTACGTCGCGCTCCCAAAGCTGCCCGAAGCCAATGTCGCATTCACCTGAAAATGTTCAGATATCGTAGCCGGAAATTCACATGAAATATATTGTTGAACAAAAAATATAAACGAGCATTTTGTTTCTCGTTAAATCTTTGTTACCAGACCACGTCTACCGTTTAAATTTTGGCTATTGCTATAGAAAACATTGATTTTGTATGTGTCAACTTTATTTTTTGAAATATTGTACGAAATATTGGTTGATTTTGAGTTATTATGTTCTTTAACTCAGAAATATGTGGATTGTGATGGAAAATTATGTTTCCTAATCTTCACTAAATTGTGCTTACACATTTTCAGTTTCAATTTAATGGATTGAAACATTCTTAAGAAGTTCGTTCCCCTTACTTTTTATGTATTCGAAAAAAGCCAACAAACAAACCAATACAAACAACACAAACAAAAAATACACCCACAAAATCCCTTAAACCAACCAACAAAACCAACCAACAAAGGGACCAACAGACCGACTCATTTAAAAGCCTTTAAATCTTCATAAAAGCAGCCCATGTACCTTCCACACCCTGAGATGTCCATCCCCGCCTCCTGTGGCCAGAATGCTTCTATCAGGACTAAACTGAACACACTTCTGAAAACCTCCGCCTTTTAAAAAATCTGTTGTTACTGTCCGTAAATTAAGAACTTCAAACGAGATATGCTTGGCACTATCCGACTCAGTGTTTGTGTCTGTTCCATTAGGTTGTGTCTCACTTTTATCATCAGGTTGATTTCTTCTTTTTAAAGAGTCTATTGTTGTCTTTTGGTCTGAAAAAAAGATATGAAAAAAAACAAAGGCTGAACACCTGTTTACAATCATGTGGTTAAAGTAAGCAACTGTATAATAACATTTCTCTGAAGCAAACATCACGTTTCTCTAAATTGTGTGACTTCTTGTTTTTTTACTGTTAAGCAGTTATAGTCATTTATGGAATTTTTAAACCTTTGAATCATGTACAGAACCTATAATATCCTATTTATTACTTACAGACAGGTTCACTGACCTGAAATTCTATAATATACTTGACCTATCGAAAAAATCAAAGCCATTCTATATGATAAATTGACAAAACATTCAAAACACAATGCCCCCTACTGCGCCGCTTTGATTTATTTTCATTTTTTTATCATTTTGCAGATACAGATAATTATCTCCCTTTAAAGCTTATTACTTCCCTTGGATTTGTTTTTTTACCTTTGACCTTGAAGGATGACCTTTCACCACTCAAAATGTGCAGCTCCATGAGATACACATGCATGCCAAATATCAAGTTGCTATCTTCAATATTGCAAAAGTTATGGCCAATGTTAAAGTTTTCGGACGGACGCACAGACGGACTGACGCACAGACAGTTCAACTGCTATATGCCACCCTACCGGGGGTATAAAAAGTAAATTTTGCACAGTACCTTTCTTAGAAGGGCTTATGACTTTATATTTTATTGAGAACAGATGGCATTCATCATCCATGCCAGCAGCTAACAAATGGTTTCGTCCATCAAAGGCACAAGCGCTGTTCATGGGAGCCTGGGGACCCACATCATGTCGACACACACTGCTTACCATGTATCCATCTTCTGTTGCTCTTAATTCGTATATTTCCTATCAAAAAGAAGTACATGCATCAGAACGTTTTATGCAATTTAATTTACTTCATAGCACTCGTGCCAACTAAAGTTTGCTTTACTGAGACAAAGACATGAAAAACTAAAGCAGTTATGAGATTATGACTCGTGTTCTTTGAATCATACACTAATATTTTTATGTCATTACACATCGTGTTCTTTGAATCATACACTAATATTTTTATGTCAATACACATCGTGTTCTTTGAATCATACACTAATCTTTTTTATGTCAATACATCATGATTATTGTATTGTTTTGCTTGCAAAAATTTACAAAAATACATTATTTCACTTACATGTACTGCTTTTAAACTGGCCCAAATGCCAAAAGGCTGTGATGAGAATATATTGATTTGGGCAAGATGACAAAATTCCTGACTGCCAAAAGGAAAGGTACTAAACAGATGATTTTTTATTTTTTTAATTACAATTTCTTTATCAGTAAAAAATTTTGTCCCCGTTGAGCAAGTTCAGATGAATTTTAGCAATTTTAAATTTTGGGGCTTGTAAAGCTGACGTTTCCTGAAAATCATTCAAAGACTACACTGTAATATCAATTAAGTTTTTAACAATCTCCTGGGGGTAAGGTGAAAGTTGACATTGGGAAAACACACATCTTTATTCATTCTAATTCAGGAATCACATATAATAATACAAACATAATCAAGGTGTGGCAAACAGTGGGTTACAGGACAAGGGTCAGTCTAGTGTCACATTTTTGAGAGGTCACTTCTCCCATGTCTTTTGTTAAGGAGAAGTGGGAAGAAATTAAGGAGAAGTGATGATTTGGGTTATATGATACATATATCTTGTAACAATTTGCCACTTTTAAATATTGTATACAAAATGTAAATAATAAATTATGTGCATTGAATTATCTAAGTGTTTAAGAAAAGAACCATCAAGTATGAGTATAAAGAAAAAAACAACACACTCATATCATTGACATATTGGCATATGCATGAAAGTACATAATATACTATTGTTTTTTACTCATACGGGCATAGGGGCATAGTGAAGTCAACTCTTAGAAATTTTTTTTACATGTGGTTGATTAATAAAAAAAGAGCAAAAATAGCACAAAAAGCCTGTTTAGGGGGAAATTAAAGCGCATTAGGGGCAGTTTGGTGGGAGAAATATTGCAGACTATAAATATACACCATTAAGTTTTATTATTTTTTATTATAAGTTTAATACCTCAGTCTTGTAATCGGGAGCTAGTCAAAACGGCCCCAGTCAAAACGGCCCCTAGTCAAAAATAGTCAAAACGGCCCCACTTTGGTCAAAACGGCCCCAAAGACAGTTTTTAAGTTGGTCAAAACGGCCCCACTGTGTAACAAAGAACTTTGTTCAACATTGTGTTTATTTGAAGATATGCATGTTGAATAATCAAACATAACAATTGTTGTTAAACATAATAAGTATCAAATAGATTATAATAATAGTCAAGAAAGTATGAAAAATGAGATATATAAGTAAGATTTCTTTAAAAAAATGAGTTAATTCTATTTGTATCAAGTACATTCTAACATAACAATTGACAAGAAAGATATTTATGAGTAAGAATATGAGTATTTTTTTTATAGTAAAACATAATAATTATCAAATAGTTTCTAATAGTTGTCAAACATTATAATTGACAGGAAGAAAAAAAGAGATATATAAGTATGATTTCTGTGAAAAAATGTTCTATTTGTATCAATTACATTCTAATAGTTGTCGAACATAATAATTGACAAGAAATAACGAAAATGTTTCAGTGTTTCACACTAGCAACACTGTAAAACAAACGCACAAACGCCCAGCTAAATCAATATCTTGATTGATTTCTGTCATTAATAAGTTCATCACTCATTCATTTCAACTTCCTCTGGTCTCTTGGGTACCACTGGTCTATACCAATACTGATACAATGAACATGACACTTGTGCAGATTATGCTCAACAGTTTGCTTTAAACAATACATTTAAAGCACCTTTAATTCCTTTTTAGTTAACTTCAATTACGACTTCAAATAAGATCACAAGTTATCAATAACCTTTTGATTGTGATAAACATGTGATAATTATAGTATATTTACAATTAGTCTAATTTCTCAAATAAACATAATTTATTGTCATAATTAACTTACGCTCATTATCGCCGGCAAACAAATTATTTTCAATTAAGAACCGACGCAATCAGTTATTTGTGAGTTGAACAATTTAGAATTATTATATAATAAGGCGCAATCAATATTTGTATGATATGTTTGTATGTACGTAAAATTAACGAAATCCTTTAAAGTTGTAATTGCAGATTTAACTAAGAAAATAACAGAAGTACATTTCGTATATATTTTTTCTTCTGATTTTCTATTTCGTTTTGACTACCTGTGGGGCCGTTTTGACTAAATGTGGGGCCGTTTTGCCTATCTGTGGGGCCGTTTTGACTAAATGTGGGGCCGTTTTGACCAAATGTGGGCCGTTTTGACCAACTTAAAAACTGTCTTTGAGGCCGTTTTGACCAAAGTGGGGCCGTTTTGACCAAATTTGGGGCTGTTTTGACCAAGTTTTCGGTCATTTTAACTAGGGGCCGTTATGACTTGGGGCCGTTTTGACTTTTTTAGGTTCATTGAAGCTTTAAAGTTAAATGTGTATTACAAAGTAACTGGGGTACAGAAAAAGGCAATCATCCAATAAAGTTAATTTGAATATGATTGTCTTTAAATTATTTATCTGATATATTAAAATAGTTTCTAGACGCAAGTGAATACTCCTTAAGAACCGTGAGACTACTGTGTTACAGGCTACTACCAAAGATACATCATTACATGAATATACTAAAAATTTCCACTCTGTATGACCTGTCACCTTTAAGCGTATTTCCCATAAACGTGGTGCTTTGTATTATACATATGAGCAACCGCGATATTTTTAAGAACTTAACTTAAGCAAAAGTACACAGGCATCATTTAGACAGATGTCAACTGTTTGAGACCAGCCAACAATAAGACGCGCTTACAATTGAGTTTGCCACTCCGGTTTTTGCTTGCCCACCACCACCAGCAACGACAAAATGTCTCTCATCTAAAGATTTTACAGTATACATCGGAAAATCAGATTTTGCTAGCAACATTCCCGTTTTCGGAGCCATGTTGGCAGATTTGACAGGCTTGATTATAAAAGTAACAAAAGGTTAAAAAACACTTATTAATTGCGGTTACACCGACTCAAAGTTGCAAAAAAGATCAGTTTGGACTTGGCAATGTTTAAAAGCTAAACTGTTCGACTTCTTTTAACCGTCTGAATTTAAAAAAATGAATAATGGCAAACAATAATGTATGCAACTCGTTATATTTTTTTCCGATTTGTATCGCACGGTTGATGTCATTATTGTGAGTGTTCTAATTAACCTTAACTTAACTGGCTCTTGGTTAATGTGATGCCATCTGTTGTTTCTTCGTATAGCTCCTATGCATGTGTTTAAGTAAAGCGTTTTTTTTATCAATTCCAGATTTACCCATTCGTAGATGATTTAACAAATTGGAATAGTGACTAAACTACCAGTATTTACTAAAAGTTAATTAAAAAGCCTCGATTACGAAAATTAATTAATGCATACAACATGTATGTCGAAATCTTCTCTACGAAAGAATTCTTGAAGACACATTGCACATGCAACTGTGCTAACAGGTCGCGAAAGGCCTTACATAATATCCTTGGAGTCGGTTGCTGACATCTATGACTCTAGTCAGATGATTTTTAAAATACATTGAAATTTTGAATATAGTATTTTTATAGTAGTTGTTCATAAAATTGTCCCTATCACTGATATTAATACAGTCTGCAAACTTCAATGAACACCTAAAGTTCTGGTAGTCAATGTAAGCCTACAAATTGCCTCAGTGTGTTGTCTTCAAATTATTTACTATTAATCAGCTAATCAGCGTGACGCTCTATTGGATTTTTATTCGCAACGTGTATGAGTTTGGAGCCAGATGGATTTGATCAGGACCACTGCATCCGTGCGTCTTGAATGTTCAATACCAATTATGTGGTATGGACATTGAGTTGAATATACATTAATGTAACTACCGGTAGTTGCAAACATAGATTATCAGACCCATATCCCACTATATAAAAATCACATTATGGTCGATTCAATACTATACTGGCGCCTTTAATATGTTATTTTAAATTTCCTTGTCAGTTTTATTTACTTAAAACGGAATATGAAGTAACATATATGTGAATAATTGCACTGGTAATGTAATAATTCGCCCCATTAAAAGGTGGACCCTTAATGACTCGCCCCTCGACCATTATTTCAAAGATGCTCGTCCCAGCGAAATTTTTGTCATGAATCTGTTGTACAGTCATAAGGTCGTGTAATGTTGATGAAATTCTACGTGTGTAAACAAATTTAGTTTGTAATATGTTATTGTTCGTACGTTACTGAGTTCATTGAAATTGTGTGATAAAGCCTCAGTCTGGATTTTTTTCGCACGAGCGTCTTTGTATATTGAATTGTTATCAGGAATAATTTATGCTCTTATATGCGTTATAAATTATGCTTTCATCCAAGTTTGAACAATCACGAATTGACTCAATTGCACTCCATTTAGCTTAATGATTTTTAATGAGCATAGTTCTGGCATCTTAACCATTTTAACACGTTAGTAAACATCTTATGGCTAAATATTATGACAACCACAATAATGTCGACGGGTCTAGATCAAAGCAAATTGTTTAAAATTAGTGCGATGATTTATGTTTTCAAACAATCGTTCCACGCTTCTTGCATTTATATAAATTTGTTGGTTGTTGGTACAAATATACACATAGTTAACATTCAGGTGTGAAGCTTACTATACATTTTGGCTCTTAAATATATTGACAAACAGCAATGCACAAGAGTCTAAGTCAAGTATAAATAAAATCTATTAACGACCACATCTCATACAAGCTCTAAGAAACAGCTTTCTGAGATATGCTTAGTTTCTCAATCGCCATCATCAAGCTTGATAATTTACTATAATGTAGCCATTAATCGATGTCCTCGTGTAGGCCCCGTAGCACTTCCTTTTCCGTTAAGTATTCGCCATGGATAAACTTCAACCCATAAAATTGGCTAAAGTAAGCATTCAGACGATATATATTGCGCCTTATGTTGCAAAAGTTATTTCTTTATTAAATATATAAAATTGAGCTGTTCCGTCGCGCTTTTTCAATCGGTATTAAATGAATATTTTGAACATTTAATAAGATTTCGCGACATGTTATTTAATATGATTATAGGTGCTACCTAATTTACGGGCAAAAGCTGTTTAAGTTTTTTTGATAACCATGTATTTGTAATAAATATATGGACATGATTGTGTTCAAAATATGATAATTGTTGCAATAATTGAGTAATGCATCCAAACAAATCAATCTTAAAACGAGTTACATGCTCCAAGCTTAAAGATCTAGCATCTTATATTTTTTTTCTAGCCACAGGAATTTATAGCTGGTTCGGTGTCTGTCGTATAGTGGATGGGGTGTCTGCTAACTGGCTTAGTCACTGGGAGGTCTCTGTATTGATCCTTTAAGTGGGAGCATTCTTTAAATAACCCTAAAGACATACTTTGGCGTACCATTTGGGTTGAAAGTCAAGAAGACCTACACGTTAAAAAGAGAAATGTACGTCGAAGTACAATAATTGTACGTCGACATGAATATAAAATACACTTCGAAGTATATATTTGTACGTCAAAGTACATTTTGTACTTCGACATACATGTTTGTACTTCTACGTACACATTTTCTGAACAGCCAATCAAAACACTAGTCTCTTGAGCCGCTTTTCCTTCAGATTTATTCATAATAAATGTTTAAAATCTCTTTTTTAGTTGAGGAAAAAATGAATAAAAATATCAGAATGGAAAAAAAACAACACATAGAAGTTTCAAGTATTTAATCCATTGAAATAGATTATATACAAATTTGAGGAAGATTCAATTGTTACCTTTTTAAAATTAAAATTATTCAGCATATTGTGTGTATGAAATGATCATGCGGGGCGGAGTATCACGACTGTCCAGCGCATTACTGTGTAGGAAATTCCCAACGGTAACCAGTTACCAAGCATTAATGGGATAAATAATTTATTATAAACTCCCCGTTGGTCGTATTTTGTGATAACCATAACTAGCATAAGTCAGAGGTTAATTCCGCCACGCCAGGTCAATAAATACGCACAATATCTATGAGTTAGCGGTCGATAGTCGCATAATTTGTTATAAATTATAATAATAATAATGTTTAATAAATACGCACAATATCTATGAGTAAGCGGTCGATAGTCGCATAATTCGGTATAAATAATAATAACAGTAATGTTCAATGTCAAAAATCTCTAAAAGCAACAGACGTAATGTGTCCCCTGATTGGCTAACACTCAAGGGTCGGTGAAAATTGTACGTCGAAGTTCATTTCTCGTTCTACTTAGTAGGTCTTGTACTCTTTCGACATCATGGTACGTCATATAGACACTAAGTACTGGTCCTACCCAGGAAACAGTTTGTTTCATCAAATGTCTCAATTCAACTTGACAGCTTGCTAAAGCAGTTGCATTTAGCATACAATACACTGATTTAACATAATCAAAATTATGTGATGTGTCAAATCAATTTTGATTGACAAATTTGACAGGATTTTTTTTTTAATCCAATAAGTTTTTGACTGTCAAATAACACACACTACGTATTGAAAGCCATACCTGGAGCTTTCGTCTGTATATCACTGACTTCATCAGAAGAATGATTTCTACTGTTGGGAAACGTTAACACCACTAATTGTCTTCTTATTTATTATCAATGTATAATTATGTGTAACAGCATAACAACATACTTGATTCGCAATTAAAATATTTAATAAATACAGGTATCTTGCAGGTTTCTAATTTTCTTTCGCAAACTATTGTTGAATAGTTTAAATTTTGTCGCCGCTAAAAAAATAGCCATTTTGTAGCAATTCTAAAATCACAGTCTAAACTGCATACACTTAGCTCTATAGTTACAATTTGAATGCAAATATTAGAATGCATCATGTTATATCATCCATATTTTTTTTATTTGAACATTCAAATAACACATAACACAGTACATATATAAAAAGGTATGTGGTATTGTGTGGAGATACAAAACACTTCACATCATTTATTTGCACATAAAATAATAGTTACAAAATAAGTAAAACTAAAACACTGTCATCAACCTACATTTCAAGAATATTTACGTATATGAAATTACAAAGTGGTGTTATTGTATTACGTTTTACTAAATTAACATTGCTGGTTTTGTACTAGCCATAAAACATTTATCATGGATTAACAAGTAACAACCAATTAATTAATTACACAATAGAACGGAAATCATATTAATTGCATTATGCATTTACTAAACAAGCTATTTGCTACTGTTTAGAATTACACTATCTTACTAAAAATGATCACAGGTACTTAGTGCTTTTACATACTTGTGGTAAGTTTTGTATTACTAGTTTGACAATTATCGGCACAGACAAAATTTGCATGGGAACTCTCATATTTTTTTCAGCATAATTGCCTTCAATTTAATAATTTAACAACCCTTTGACATTGTTTGCACATCTGATCTTATTATACAATAGCTGATTTTTGTTTATAGATAGACATATATAGACTTTTCAAAGTTCTATAAAAGTTCACACATGTTCCATCCAAGTAAACAAACAGAACCAATAAAGATCACCACAGATAATAACTGTGTGTATAGCTTGGAAATTTGATAGTTCAGGAATCCCTCCTTTGTTGATTTCTGTAAACCAAAACTGTCAGTTTTGCTGGATAGAATGGCTTGTATGATGCCCAGCTCTTGCCTTCGCAGAACAGCTTCTAAAAACGGAAAACCAACAAATATCTTAAAATTTGATCAATAATGCAGACAATTTATAAATGTCTTGTTTTTTGTTGATTTCGAATCTGGGAGAATTTTTACGTAAGATTGTGGTACGAACCTCTAACGGTATCGGATTTTGTGGTTTTAGGCATGAACTTATTATAGTGATATGTAACCATTCGGGGATTTCGGTAAAGTGCGAGCAGACGAGGTGTTAATACGTTAAAAATTAAAGCTAAAAGACTAAAAAGTTATATCGGAATATCTTTAAATTTTGTGAATAAATATGTTTCTGGTGGATAACAACGACAACTTGCCAGAATATTGCTCATAATCACACGTAAAACTTCTTTCTGAGACATTGTGTACACACCGGTCTTACTGACAATAACGAAGTGACGTCACCATCTATGTATAGAATGCTTTCTGAGAGCGAATGGAAAATGCGTGACAAATAAACAGTAGGGTGTCGTTATTGAAATACCGCGAGAATACTGGAAGAATAGAGATGCAAACTATAATGTTTAAAACAAATAATTTTTTAACAAGCTTTTGTGATTTGTCAGGATAATAATAACAATAAGATATCGAAAAGATCAAAGCAAATAAATTCGACAGAAATCTGAGATTCGGATGAAAGACGGGTTATGTTCACCTAAATTGTGTTTGGTAAAGACTGTCACTATATGTAGTGAACCAGTCTTCGGCTTATACCCACTGAAGAAGAGCATTCAGGGGAGATAATTTAGTAATGACTTAATTCTGGAACGGTTGTGAAGAAAAACAAATAATGCGAGAATATTTAGTGCGATTCGCTACACAATTATGATTTCATTGATATAACTTTTCCTGAGGTATGTATTTACATGTGATTTAGCATATGTCAAAGTGTTTTTGATTTGTTAAAGTTCATAAATAGCATCGCGAAAATATATGTCGCGTGGCAAATTTTTTTGAGACGTATCCATATGTGGTATTCCTATGTATTTTTATGTCTAAATTCCCATATGTATGAACGGTCAACGCCCGCTTCGCGGGCTTTTGCCCGTAATATTTAATAACATTCATTTATTCATCGATTATCTTGTTTATTTTCAGGTTGTGAAAATCCTTGGCCGAACAGGCTCACAAGGACAATGTACACAGGTTAGTTATTCGATAAATGTGTCAATAATTATGTTCTGGAAGATAAAAGCTTTATCAAGTGCAGAAAAAAGGGTATCAAACGATTCCCTTAAGGTTCATGGGGGGGATAAAATTCATTAAAACTTCGCTTTGGTTTTTCTTCATTCAATGTGGTACAATATGGTCAAACTATATATCATTTTAAAGCTAAAGACAGATAGAATAACATAAACACATTTTTGACATTCAATATTTGTGTGCTTTTTTCATATTTTGGTTTAAAACCAATACATTTTTACACTAATTTACAAAATCTCAATCTAAAGTTAGAAAGGATATGCACTACCTTAAGTTGAATAAATACAAAGCTACATACATATACAAGGTCAAGTTAGCAACATTTCACAGAAAATTATTGTCATTAAACAACAAATGCTGTTTTTGGATAAATTTCCTAAACAAAGTTCTAAAAATAATTAAAACGTAACTACTTTTTAAAAATCCAGGTATGGTGGATAATAAGAGTCACAATTCTATTTCAAAGGCTTAACAATTTTGTTATTTACCTCTCAACCAAATTGCAAATTTAAACCATCTCAAATTGAAATAGATTGCAGACAACATATACAATTGTAAAGGAATATAAAGAAATTGGCAAACCGATTGATTTTATATTTCGATTCCTTCTACCCATTTTGAAAGCGTGGCCATGGCTGTGCTCCGTAGAAAAACGTGCAAAACAAATCGGTCGAAACCACGTGCAGTGGTGAGAAAACCGGGTATGTGTATACACATACCTGAGAATACACAAAGTTATTTTGACAGTTGGTTCGCAACTAGTAAAACAACTATGCAGTGCCTTCCCCAGGATTTTTTTCAGGCGCCCCGGGGCCGATCGGGGGTGGTTGATTTTTTTTTTAATTTAACGTGTCAATTCACGTTCTGTGGTGCCTTATAACTCAAAGCAAAACAGCGTCAAAAGACGTCATTTGGTGCGCTATGACTCTTCAAAAAAATCCCCCAGTCATATAAAGATATTTTTTTATATTGTTTAATTGTTTTAAAACTTTAGTACAGATAGTAAAATCCCGACTCGAACGATTCCCCAATACATCCGTTTCAACCCGACTCTATTACTGTATACTACTATTTTTCAAGTTTCTATTTATTATCCGATAATCCCGTTTATTCCGTTTTTATCAATCTCTTTCTGCTAAATATTTACGATAAAGGCTTTCAGTTATTTCTTTAACACAAACCATGCCATTTTTTAAGTGACTATTTATAGATTTGATGAAATATTGCCTCTGAATATGCGTCAATCCCCTGACCTGTTGTGTGCTTGTTAAAACGCTCAATACACGCCATTTGTATGCAATAGACGCGACGTTGTACATGCTGCATAATTTTCGCGCTCTTTTTAATTGAGAAAAAGATTCGACACAAAATAAATTTGCACTGCTAATTTGAAGCAAAAATATTTAACGTTGCGGTAACATTTACATTCGGAAGTGTGTTTCGGATTAAAAACGCGTTAACATCGACTTACGGGAATGGGTTTCGGATTACAAATTTAATTATTCCCATTTGTGATTTCAACAAATATTAACAGTTGCGTTATAAATTAAACGATAATTTGTTTAAACACTTTACGAGTCGAATAAATGTTTTGACGGAATTATGCATGAAATTCACGTTGTCCACGAGGATCACGGCCGGTTGCCATCATCAGTCTTCTAACTATCGATTATCGGACGAAACATTTACAAGTGTGCGTAATTTATTCAACGAAAATTTGTTAAAGCGCATTACGGGTCGAATAAATGTCAGAAAAACGAGGTTAATCAGTTCTATAAATGGACATGTTGAAATATACATGTACTGGAATTAAATAAATTGTTATCACATAATTGTAACCGGGAGTCATTTGCACAACTTACTCGCTATAATAATTAATTGTTTACCACTTGCAATTAATTTCTCGTATTAATTATGAGTCATAGGTAACACTTGTTTACAGTAAAAAGGTGTGATGATGATGCCCGAAACCGTCTTTAATGTTCTGTACTGTACTAATTACCGGTTTATATTACTCAAATGGTACAACTTCTTACTAATCAAGCTGCGATAAACTCTTACTTCATGCCCGACGTCAATCAAAAATAATGGTACGATAGTTAACCCCGCCCTCATAAGCATTCGCGTAACCGATTGGACGATGAACTTCACAGTTTGACAACTGGAAAGTACCAGATACAGCCTTGTCAGCATTTAAATGACCGTGTAATGTGGCTAGAATAATCGATACGCGCGTCATGCTATTCTCTTATCAGTGGATTACCCCATGTGGTGTTTATGGCGATTACTTGTGAAAGTAGGTACCGAGTGCTCTTTTAAAACAGGGAATATTGATACACTGATAGGGAAACCTTGATTTTTTTGGACAATCTCCACTTTCTTTTACTGAAGAATACACTGATCGGAAAATTTCAAGCGCCCCGGGGACTCTGATTTCGAAATTCAAGCGCCCCGGCAAGGGGCGCTTAAATGGCCTGTGGAAGACCCTGCTATGAACATAAATCAGCAAGAGATCGCACTCAATAACGGAAATGACCACGTAGAGATATCATCACTTACCCTATTTCAAATACTTTCCAGCTGAAAATTGTCCCCCACACTTCTTTTTTAGTTTATTTGTATTGTTTTTCTGGAGCCGAAGTGCATCTCACAGAATATCCATCTAACTTCCGTTGTTTTCACTTTCGTTATTAAAAACTTTGTTTAAAAGAATTATTTCTCCTTTTAGATTGTCAAAGCGATGTGTTATTATATATTATCCATAGAATAGTATACCGTGATGAATTTAACGGAGTCAGGCTTTTTCCGCCCTATGCCACGGGTCCGAAATTCGGCCCCATTCCCAATGCAAATCTGGTTGTTTTTTTCCCAATTGAAAAAAAAATTCCCAATTAAAAAAAAAAAAAAAAAAAAAAATTTTTTTTTTTTTTTTTAACCTTTAAATATATAAGTTGACCTGATCTGGTGTAGAAAATAGAAAGTATTGCATAATTAAATTATCTGTTGCCTTGAATTTGTTTTAAGAACTGTAAAATATGTTAATGATTATTTAAGACTTAACTTTTTATCCTCAAAATCCTGCGCTTCCCGCGATTTTTTTCACCTCAAAAAGGCCAAGCCTTTTCCCCAAATTCAGATTAAAAAACCTGCACTAATCACACATGTTCATAATATTTTGTAAAATTTTAATAATAAGTTATCAAAATAGTCGTTATTGACCAGTTAACGGCTTCTTTGAAATATAAGAAACACTATTTTAAATAATTTACATGCGATAATTTTTCCCAATTGAGCCAATTTTGCGATTAATTTTTTCCCCAAAATGGGGGTTTTCACGACGCGAAATTCCCAAAATTCCAGTGTGGCGTTTTCCCAAAATGGAGCGGAAAAAGCCTGGAAGTTACGTATCAATCTTTCTGTCAGTCTGTAAGCGTACTATTTTATGCGCAATAATAAAAGTATGGTGATTCGACAACAATTGTAAACATTGGTGAAATGCTTCTTACATAGTTATTCTTTTGAGTGTTTATGAGGTCTGATCGTGCAGTTTGCAAACATCAACGGAAAGATTACAATCCAATGCATTTGTAATCGTCAACCGTTTGGAATGTCAATTAGGCGAAAGGGTGAGTTTTAAGCATGTTTCTTTCTATTTTATGAATTTACAAATGGCTGCCCCCATGGTGATGAAATGACATGTGTTCGAGTTTTGATATTTCTAGATATGTAAACTTTTTTTTACTATTTAAGCGTAACTTGCCCTAGTCAATGTCGTTATTATTCACTAGTTATATAATTTTCTGCCGAAATACGTGGAATAAACATGATTCAGATTTTTGAAAATAATGTATATTTTAGTGTTAAAATCGCTTTGTATTTTGATTGATTTTGTGGATGGTATGATACGTTGATGTACAAAATTGGTAGCAGTTTGAAGGAATAACATCCTTTAAAGCATATATGTATACATTTTCAATGAAGCACTCTTCCTTTAGTCAAATTTGAGTTCAATGCTTGGGGTCCCACATTTTGCAAAATGAAGCCTCTACATGAACCTTAAATCTAGCGTAGCCTTATTTCGATCACTTTATTTACAACAAGAATGCGGCTCTCGTAATGATGCCATGCGCTCCAAGGATTTTGTTTCACAATACTTAGCTTGAAAATAAATACACAACCTGAGGAAAAAACAAGTATAATTGCATTTCAAAATCTGAAATCAACTGAAATATTCCAAATGAATACCTGTGCAATTCAAATTTACCGGTCAAATTCATTTAAATTCCAAATAACTTGCAAAGTGAGGCAGACAACTGCGTTAGTGTAAACACAACACTCTTGTGTATTTGATTTATTTTAAAGAAAATTATTTATGACTGAAAAGTGCGGATATGAACAGATAATGGCTTTTTCAATGTATTTTCCTTTATTTTTGTTAAATGAAAATCGTTCTGTGACAAAAATACACATCGCTAATGTGTAATGTTACAATCTAATGAATTTAAAAGCGCTTTTTATTGGCATTTTAATTTCAGTAACTCCAAATTAATATCCGCGAGTATGAACGACCAGTCAGACCACCTTTTTTATTAAATTGCTCTATTTTGAGGCAGTCTTAACATATTTATCACATATTGTGAATTTTTCGTTCATATTCGCACTTTTTGTTCTTATTTGCGGAAATGAGTCATATACACATTTTAGACGGACCGTATGTGTGCGCACATCGCGAAAATAGGTGACATGACCATATACACATGTTAAGTGGATAAGCCCTGTTCCGATTGGATGCTAATTTTATCAAATCTTTTCATAGTAACATATATGCCTAAAATCTATTTGAACTAAGTCAGTGCTCGACATTAACTTTTGAAGCCACTTGTCCAGTCGGACAAGTAGACCATAATTTCACTTGTCCTGACCAAAAAGCAACTTGTCCTGACCATTATATCTTTATTCTGCTCAGTCCTTTGCAAAATAATGAAATAATACAAAATGCTAAAATCATAAAGACTTGAATCGTTCACAGGGGTGGCGAAATCTCAAAAAACAATACTTGTCCACGGACAACCATTTAGGAAATTTAACTTGTCCGCTGCTGAACTACACTTGTCCATTTATGTTTATATAAATTTAAACGCATTTATTGTTATACCTACACATGTACCATTATAATCAGAACCTACGGTGTACACCTCCACGATAAAATCATGGCCAGTTACTTAGAAAACTGATGATGGCAACTGTGTAATCATCGTTGAAATTGTGCACTTCATGCGTAAGATTGTCAAAACATTTTTTCATCACTTTAAGCGTTTTAACAAAGACTCGTTGAATTAATTACACACAGCTTAACTGTAAAAGTTTTGTTTATTCTCAAATGAGCATAGGCAAATCCGACAAACACTTCCAAATTTTAATGACAACCATTGCCATATGCAACGTAACTATCCGGCTTTGCTCAAATTTTTATGAATTAAAACATGAGGAAAAAATGATGCTAGAATTTAGCAAACATTCGGTATTATTAATGCATTTTAAAATTTAAGACGAACTTTCAATATTTAGATACCGAATGAACGAGCAATCTAGCCTGTACACTGTCTAACAGTCTGGCCGAATGTTGAAAATGCAGCATGCTCATGGTCACTTATAGAATATGGGAGATCACTGTGCAGGAGAGTGCCCGTATTTGAGCTTGATTGATCTGCAAATAGCACTGACAATGTTATCGCGTGTCAACATTCGGTTTTGTAAATCTTAATAACAGCTTTAATACAATGTATTTTTTGTATTCCTCGACCCGACTGGTTGTCCAAGGACAACTTAATTGAACAAAATCAGTTGCCCAGACAAGCAAATGTACGACTCGGGCAACTCGGACATTTGATTTTGCCACCCCTGGTTCAAATTACATGTAAACATAATTGTAGGCAATTTCAATACAAAAAGAACTGACTAGAATAACAGGAAAACTCAAGATTATTGATTTTTAAACATTATACAAAGCCATAATACCTGACAAAAACTTGTGTGTTGCCAACATCAAACAGAAAATGTTAAAAGTGATGTATATGTACAGTACTTAACTGATATTTAAAAAAAAAATCATTCTATACATAGGGAGGACGTCACTACGTTAATTGTCTGTAAGATTGGTGTGTACCGATGTCGTAAAATGCATATTCTTTACAAGGGAGAATATTCTTGTTATCTTGGCAAAGAAAAAAATGTTAAGGGTTGCTTCCCTTGTGAACAGTTCAGTGTAGTACATGTTTCACATGGAACTATCAGAATATCTCGGGCTTCGACGATTAAACGTATACAAAATATACTCGGAAAAGTTGAGTGATATCTCCACAGAAATAATGGCTTTAAAGGCATTTTTTCTAAGTTAAACGATTATAATGACCACTTGTCCTGTCGGACTAGCAAATTTCTTTATTTACTTGTCCGGACTTACAATTTGGTTGTCCCGGACAGTCAGACTACCTTTAATGTCGAACCCTGACTAATTGCGAATGTTTGTGTTTTCGCTATTCTTGAGCACTTTCATGTTTCAATGATGCTCAAAATTAGATTGATCGATAAAACAGCAACTTGTTAAATTGAAAATAGAAGGAATAAAAAAGTTAAATTACTGTTTTGGATTTAAAAATATGTTTATTGAATCGAACTTAGAAGTTTTATTGCCTAATGCCTATTGCAATCGAGTACTCTCGCTTTTTGGATGTGACCTATTGATACCTGGTGAATAACAGGCGTAGTGGATGTAATGCGCGGGTGTGTATGGAACTATTGGTTAAGGGTGGTTAAACAATTTTGGCACGGATATTACGGGAATTAAATAAATCTTAAAAGGTTAATCGTTGATTACTGCATTGTTTGCATTAATTCAGAAATTCTTTTACTTATTTCCCTAACCGCTAGATACAAGGTTATCAGAGGAAACCTTTAACCAGGGGTGTAATTTTTCCGCGGATTTCCGCGGATCCGGTTGTCCCGGGGGTCACTTCAGAGATTCGCGTGAATTCGTTTAAAAAATGTGTGTGTGTGTGGGGGTGGGTGGTACCACTGATTCGGCGGACTTATCTCCGCATTTTACACTGGTAGATTCTGCCTAATCATTTTTAAAACGAGCGATACAATTGGCTGTTGTTTCCCAATCTTCCAATTAAAATCGGTTTCTTAAAATGTGTTTGGTATTTCTAAGCTGATTCGCTTGCAAATGGCGCCATTGCGAAGCGAAAATTAAGATTCTTGAAATGACAACAGGGCTTTCCTTTGACCCGAGCTCCCGGGTTTTGATGCTTGAAAATTACAGAAGACCCCTTTTTGACTCTTGAGAAAATTACGTCATGCGTCACATTTGACCCGGGGGAATATACCGACTTGCGTCAACGAGATCAAAAGTTGTTAAGACTCGGGGTTCGCCAAAACCGTCGGTCCGCCGGTCCTGACGGGCAATTTTTTTCTCAGGACCGACAAGTGATTTAAGATAATTGGTCCGACTGACCGACACAATTGGATGAAAAATGGTTTCAAAAAGCAGGGATCATCCTAGAGGGCGACGTAGGCGACTTTGTCGCCTTACTAATGCTTTGCATTGACTGTTCCAAGGCGGTGACCCCAGCTTTATTCATATTTTGTGTTTATGTTGGTTTGTATTGTGCTGTATTGTGCTGTTTTGTACTGTTTGGGCAATCGGTCACTTGCCTTAAATAAAGGACCAACTAATTGTTTTTAATGAAAATTCAATACTGCTCCAGCAGCTGGAGTTTCACTTCTTTATATCGATATCGCTTTCTGATTACATCAAAGCGAAAACAAAATCGCCGACATTTCTTATATTTTATCCTTTGATAATCTGCCGCATGTGTGCGCAATGCCGTCACTAATACTGCCATTGTTTGCTGTGTGCAATTATCGGTTATCTGATCTACTGATAGCGTGAGGATTTGCTACGCTTCACTAACCGCTGATGCAAGTTGCCTTGGTTTATTCCAGTTGAGGCATTGTGTACACGCCGGTCTTACCGACAATAGTGTAATTGACGTAACCATCTATGTATAGAATGCCAGGCTCCCGACCTCGTTTACAGTTTTTCAATTGGCTCTTGTTATTTGTCAAGGCTGCCGGGAACCAAAACAGCCATTGTTCACATGATAGTCATTTATTGTTATGCTTGACAATTTGTACAACTTAAAACAGTCGGAATCTCACTGCTAAATTTCAGTCATAATATGTATGAGTACTGAGCTTAACAAATATCACAAACAGAGAAACAGACTTACACATTAAAAGTTTAATCCAAAAACGCAGTCAAGCACATGGGAACATTCCATTAAAAGTCAATGACGCCATTTAAACATAATAATTACCTGCACGCGACACTCAGTTGGGAGAATTACAATTTGGGGGTATTTCAGAATGTACGGGTGTGTTACATCAATTTATGTATTTATACTCGAATAAAACACAACAAATCTTGAAATAATTAAGCTATGGCCGGCATAGAACATAAACATGTATTGTTGAAGAATCTCCCACGAAATGTTTGGAAGGTTTTTAAGTGTACAAGTTACTCTCTGTTGTTAGTCAAATTGCAAATTAAGACTGCTGCATAATGCGGAATTAATTGGGATAAATTGCCAATTTATATTCAGTTAAAAATATGCATATGCGATAAAAATCGAATAGAAATAACCAAATGCTAAACAGTGACTTATTGTGCGCAAAGGGGATAAAATATAGCATTACGAATATATACTATTTGTATTGTTATTGTTATGCGTTTATTATATCGCCATGAGACATTGTCTGGTCTTAACAGACTGCCTATTCCTGTTGATTTTGATGACTGCATTAAGAATATCGTAACATCCTTACATGATTATTGCACTAAATGGTGCAGGAAGGAAAATGCTGAAATTACTGCACTCAATGATTGGAAAACATTAATATTTAGTATGGCCATGAATAAAATATGTTTTTATGATACACATCCTTTGGCCCTACCACATTCACATAAATTTAATAAACAAAATCTCTGTAAATTGCTTGAAGACTTAAAATCTAAATTCGTCTTAGTTCCTGCTGATAAGGCTGCTAATAATGTTATCATAATATGACGAGTGTTTTATGTTCAAACTATTTCACAAGAACTTTCACAAACCACATCATATTGTGAGTACAATAAGCAACCTAATGAAATTATTACCGACCATATTGCCCAATGCATAAAGTTAAATGTAATAGTCAATATTACTGACAAGAAATTGCCATCACTTTACTGGATACCTAAATTACATAAGACGCCATATAAAAGTCGTTTTATCGCTAATTCAGTGTCTTGTACCACCAAACAATTATCAGTGTATCTTACATCTGCATTGAGTGCTAGTATTAGATATCATATAGCTAAATTTTGTAATAAAGTTTATGAAAATAGTAATATTAACCTATTTTGGTCAATAAAAAACACCTTAGAAGTTATTGATAAAATTGAAAATAAAAAATATAAGGTGTCACAGGTAAGTACTTATGATTTTTCGACACTATATACAACGCTTCCTCACGCTTTAATAAAATCCAAACTTGTTTCTTTGATTGAAAAAACTTTTGCTAGAGAGAAATGTTTGTATCTAGCTTTAAACACTAAAACAGCTTTTTTTACTAATCAGATATTAGATAATTACATCATTTGGACTGGTCTTGACTTTTGTGCAGCACTTACTTTTCTTGTGGATAACTTGTTTGTTGAATTTAATAGTAAAATAGTTAAACAAATTATTGGCGTTCCTATGGGTACTAATTGTGCGCCACTTATAGCTGACCTTTTTAGCTCATCTATTTTTTGAAAAAAAAATAAATCTTTTGCGTTTAGTTCCACTTTTCTCAGTAAGTATCAATGCTATTGCATTCAAACTTGGTACACTTACTTACTATCATTAGGGGACTGGGCAGGCAAAGTTAGATAACTCTGGCATGCATTTTGACAGAATTATGTGCCCTTTTTATACTTAGAAAATTGAAAATTTTGGTTAAGTTTTGTGTTTAGGTCCATTTTATTCCTTAAGCATCAAAGCTATTGCTTTCATACTTGCAACACTTACTTACTATCATAAGGGGACTGTGCAGGCAAAGTAATGTAACTCTGACTGGCATTTTGACAGAATTATGTGCCCTTTTTATACTTAAAAATTTGAAAATTTTATTAAGTTTTGTGTTTAGGTCCACTTTATTCCTACAGTATCAAAGCTATTGCTTTCATACTTGCAAGATTTATGAACTATCCTAAGGGGACCGTGCAGGCAAAGTTATGTAACTCTGACTGGCATTTGGACGGAATTATGGGCCCTTTATACTTAGAAAAATTGAAAATTTGGTTAAGATTTATGTTTTGGTCCACTTTACCCCTAAAGTATCATAGATATTGCTTTCATACTTGGAACACTCACAAACTATCATAAGGGTACAGTAAAAGGAAAAGTTGCATAACTCTGGTTGTCATTGTTACGGAATTATGGCCCTTTTTTGACTTAGTAACTTTTAATATATGGTTAAATTTTGTGTTTCGATCCACTTTACTTCTTAAGTATCAAGGCTATTGCTTTCAAACTTCAAATACTTACATGCTATCATGAGGTTACTGTACCTGGCGACTTGAATTTTACTTTTACCTTTGAATGACCTTGACTCTCAAGGTCAAATTATTAAATTTTGCTAAAATTGCCATAACTTCTTTATTTATGATTAGATTTGATTGATACTTTGATGAAACTACTCTTACCTGACATACCACAATAGACTCCACCCAAACCAAACCCCGTGCCCTCCCCCCCCTCCCCCTCCCCCCCCTCCCACCTCCCCCCCCTAATTTTTTTTTATTATTATTTTTTTTTTTAAGATCATCTCACAAATGACCACCACACCCTCACACTATACCCTCACACTATACCCCCACCCCACCCCCCCACCCACCCCACCCCCCCCAATTTTTTTTTTTTTTTTTTTTTTTTTAAGATCATCTCACAAATTACCACCACACCCTCACACTTTACCCCCCCCCCCCCCATTTTTTTTTTAAAAACGGTTATGTTGAAATACCGTCCAACCATCGCACCCAAACCCCCACCCCCCCCCCCCCCCATCGCCCCCCCAACCCCCCCCCCCCCCCCCAATTTTTTTTTTTTTTTTTTTTTTTTTTCGCTTTTTTGGAAGATAATGTAATAAATGTCCACAACCCCACACTATACACCCCTCTTCACTCCACTCCTCCCTCCTTTGTGATTGAAAATGAGAGTCCCTTCACCTTTAAAAAGAAAATAGATGAGCGGTCTGCACCCGCAAGGCGGTGCTCTTGTTTTATATTGTTATGAAAGCGAATTTATGTTAGAATTATCTAAAACTAAGCAAGTAGATTTGATTAATTGTTTTAACCTTACTAGTAGGTACATTGATGACATACTTAATTTAGATAATCCATTATTTGAACAATATATTCACAAAATCTACCCAAAAGAACTAGTCTTAAATAGATCGTGTATATCCAATACAGACGCTGCGTATTTAGACTTACATTTAACTATTAATAATAATTTGATAAAAACTAGTTTATACGATTTTAACTTTGAAATTGTAAATTATCCGTTTCTAGATGGCAACATCCCTAAAGGACCTTCCTATGGTATTTACATTTCACAGTTGGTACGTTATGCCAGAGCATGTTCGTGTATTAAAGATTTTAATGATCGTAATCTAATATTAACTAAAAAATTGCTAAAACAAGGCTTTTTGTATCATAACCTAAGAAATAAATTTGCTAGATTTTACTCTAAGTATGGTGATTTAATTTCAAAATATAATGTTTCTTTAAAATGGCATTTAAATAATGGAATCTCCCATCCATCATTTTACGGAGATGTTTTGAAGCGTGTCCGCAAATTAAAATATGTTAAACCAAATGTTCATATTAAACTTTTCAATTTAATTAACTTGTTTTTATCAAAAGGATACGATGCTTATGTACTTAAAAACATGTGTTTGATGGTTTTCGATTCACTATATCTTTCTTCCCTTAAAATTTGGAATCATTAGTGATATTATAGGCAGTTTCACTGTTGAATAAAATTGTGTCATTGTGTCGTATGAACAAATCTGCATGAATACTACATTATAGGCATTTTTCACTGTTGAATAAAATTGTGTCATTGTGTCGTATGAACAAATCTGCATGTAAACTACATTTGGACTCAAATCGTACATCAAATCATTTCTGTCTTCAGTTGTCAAAACACCTATATACTGTTTGATTCCAATAATGTCGCTTTAATGGAATTACCATTTGTATACATTTGCTTCTTAATATTAAATCACGTAAACTTGTTTTATTAGTAGCACAGCCCCATTAATATTTTTATTTAGTACTGCCCTTGTAATTTGTTCACGTCATTATGTCATTAATGATTTTTGTGACGTCATACGACCGACTTTCCCAGTTGTAATCTACATGCATAGGTCATTGGGTTTATAACGTTCCATTTTATTAGCTCATCTATTTTTTGAAAAAAAATTATGAGCTATTGTCATCACCTCGGCGTCGGCGTTGGCGTTGGCGTTGGCGTTGGCGTTGGCGTCGGCGTCCGGTTAAGTTTTGCGTTTAGGTCCACTTTTCTCAGAAAGTATCAATGCTATTGCATTCAAACTTGGTACACTTACTTACTATCATGAGGGGACTGGGCAGGCAAAGTTAGATAACTCTGGCGTGCATTTTGACAGAATTATGTGCCCTTTTTATACTTAAAAAATTGAAAATTTTGGTTAAGTTTTGCGTTTAGTTCCACTTTTCTCAGTAAGTATCAATGCTATTGCATTCAAACTTGGTACACTTACTTACTATCATGAGGGGACTGGGCAGGCAAATTTAGATAACTCTGGCATGCATTTTGACAGAATTATGTGCCCTTTTTATACTTAGAAAATTGACAATTTTGGTTAAGTTTTGTGTTTAGGTCCATTTTATTCCTTAAGCATTAAAGCTATTGCTTTCATACTTGCAACACTTACTAACTATCATAAGGGGACTGTGCAGGCAAAGTAATGTAACTCTGACTGGCATTTTGACAGAATTATGTGCCCTTTTTATACTTAGAAAATTGAAAATTTGATTAAGTTTTGTGTTTAGGTCCACTTTATTCCTACAGTATCAAAGCTATTGCTTTCATACTTGCAAGATTTATGAACTATCATAAGGGGACCGTGCAGGCAAAGTTATGTAACTCTGACTGGCATTTGAACGGAATTATGGGCCCTTTATACTTAGAAAATTGAAAATTTGGTTAAGATTTATGTTTTGGTCCACTTTACCCCTAAAGTATCATAGATATTGCTTTCATACTTGGAACACTCACAAACTATCATAAGGGTACAGTAAAAGGACAAGTTGCATAACTCTGGTTGTCATTGTTACGGAATTATGGCCCTTTTTTGACTTAGTAACTTTTAATATATGGTTAAATTTTGTGTTTCGATCCACTTTACTTCTTAAGTATCAAGGCTATTGCTTTCAAACTTCAAATACTTACATGCTATCATGAGGTTACTGTACCTGGCAACTTTAATTTTACTTTGACCTTTGAATGACCTTGACTCTCAAGGTCAAATTATTAAATTTTGCTAAAATTGCCATAACTTCTTTATTTATGATTAGATTTGATTGATACTTTGATGAAACTACTCTTACCTGACATACCACAATAGACTCCACCCAAACCATCCCCCGTGCCGTCCCCTCCCCCCCTCCCCCCCTCCCCCCCCTCCCCCCCCCCTATTTTTTTTTTTTTTTTTTTTTTTTTTTTAAGATCATCTCACAAATGACCACCACACCCTCACACTATACCCCCCCCCCCCCACCCCACCCCCCCCCCCCCTCTAATTTTTTTTTTTTTTTTTTTTTTTTTTTTTTTTTTTTTTTTTAAGATCATCCTCACAAATTACCACCACACCCTCACCACTATACCCCCCCCCCATTTTTTTTTTTAAAAATGGTTATGTTTGAAATACCGTCCAACCATCGCACCCAAAACCCCCCCCCCCATCGCCCCCCCCCCCCCCCCACCAACCCCCCCACCCCCCCCCCCCCGGATTTTTTTTTTTTTTTTTTTTTTTTTCGCTTTTTTTTGGAAGATAATGTAATAAATGTCCACAACCCCACACTATACACCCCTCTTCACTCCACTCCTCCCTCCTTTGTGATTGAAAATGAGAGTCCCTTCACCTTTAAAAAGAAAATAGATGAGCGGTCTGCACCCGCAAGGCGGTGCTCTTGTTTATATTTTCTCTCTGATAGGCGTTTCTTGTTTGATTTAATTATTTTTAATTTGTTTAGCAGTCACATAAACAACCAAGCTATGTAATATGGAATTTTTACACCCATTATTGCTGCTTCTTCCTGTATTTGCGCGATGATTATCTGAGATATTAACTCTATGATTCTACATTCTCAAATCTTTTCTATAAAGAAGGAATGTAGTTGACAATTGTTAATAGTTTTATTTGATCGTTCGTCAAAAAGTTGTAATTCTGTTACTCTTGTATCTTCAATGCAATTGAGTAATTAAATAGTAATTAAATTGAATGCGTTTTAATTCCCTTTTATTATTGTTTAATTTGAGTTACAATGCTATGACGTTAAATTTTATTTACACTTAAATGTATTATGAATATTGCTGGGCCAAGTGTGAGGTTGAGCGCTCTATAACCAGGTTTAAACCCCCAATGCTTTGCATTGACCGTTCCAAGGCGGTGACCCCAGCTTTATTCATATTTTGTGTTTATGTTGGTTTGTATTGTGCTGTATTGTGCTGTTTTGTACTGTTTGGGCAATCGGTCACTTGCCTTAAATAAAGGACCAACTAATTGTTTTTAATTAAAATTCAATACTGCTCCAGCAGCTGGAGTTTCACTTCTTTATATTGATTTCTGATTGGTACTGACATGAGCAGTAACTGATGAAACCTCTTCGGTACTGTCCGAAACCCGTACAATCTATGGATGTTGCTAATGTCCATAATCTTGCTATTTTAAACTATCTATTAGCAAAGTAAAGCACTGCAATATTGCAGTCGTCGAAATTCGCACTAGTCCGACAGCAAAAAACTAGTTTTTTAAAATTCGGGCTTGTAGGAAATCCAATATTACAAGCCCGACTTGCTTGTACAATTCATTTAACAAAACAAGTTCGAATTTCATTTTCAATATTTGTAAACGAAGTTTTGAGCCGCTTAAATCAACAGCTGCTTATGTTTGAACACACTGCGCGCACGTGCTGGGCAATCAGCCGATAATTGGATTACTGCGCATAAAGCGCATGGTTTTGTGGTTCCCGGATTATTATTATGTAAAATAAATCTTTTGCGTTTCGTTCGGGACACAGAGAGTAATGGTCGAACAGTTGTCATTGAAGTACGTCGTTGAGGAATGCAAATCTGAGGTAAGTGTGATTGACGCATTTGTCAACTGGCTTTTTGTAGAATAACCTAGCACTAAATTGCTTATATATTATCTGGTGGTTCAGGTTTGCTCTCTCTTTCAGATGGATATATGGGATACATTTCTGCTAATTTTTTACCTAAACTTAATGTATATATTAATAATTGTGATTAAATTGAAATCCGTGTGTGAAATTAATTTCTTCTTATTTCAGGATCCGAAAAAGGCTGGCTCAGATGAAGAGGAAGCTGACTTGGATGAGGATGAAATTAATAAGAGAGTTGTATTGTGTTCTAAAGATTGAATAAATAAATGCTTCTTTGGATGTTTTATGTTATGTTTATCTGCATTTTTAACAAAATTGTTTGGGCTAGTAAAATCTGACTCGGGCTAGTTCAAATTCCCATATTACTAGCCCCACTTGCTTGTAGATTAACATCTCAATTTCAATGACTGATATTGTATTTTAAAGCAATATGTCAACCAAATAATATATTGATTGCGTATTTGCTAGGTTACAGGTTACTGGTTTAACTTTTAATTTTCTGCTGTCAAACGATATGCATGTGCAGAAGACGTATATAGACATGTTTTCGGACAGTCGTTTTCGGATACGAATGGTTCGTCGATTTTAATTATTTTTTTACCTCCTTTATAACCACTGGGGGCTGACGAGGTCAAAGCGTAGTCCGTTTCGCTACGACGTCGGGTATATGTTTTACTACGAAAACATTGTTTAAAAACATATGACATCGAGAAAGTATTAGTCGAAAATTGTGTTTTAAACATGTAAGATCATGCTTTTCTAATAACAAAACTCTGAATTTAAGCATAATGACATTTCATAGGTTTGTTACATCAAATTATAATCAAAGATGTGTCTGGTTTATGCGGTTAAACATGAAATATACCGCTGATTTTCAAAGCAAAGTCAAGTTTCACTTTTAAAAATGCAATTAAGGTTTACAACTGTGTTTAATTGACACAATTTTACAATTTCCATATTGATCTATGTATCGTTAAGCCACTGGTGTGTTTAGAAATGTATAGGGTGACTCAGTTATCAGAAATAAAGGCTAAATATTATTATTAAGCATGATCATGTCTCTGACAGTATACGTATAAGCCTCGCTACGACAACGCTTTAGCGTGTATGCGTTTCTCACAGAAGACGTATTGGTTATCTCTCGAAGGCAAAATAAAGAAAAAAAAGTTAATACAGAGTCATGGAGTGGCTGGATGTTTCCTTTGAGGAAGAGGTAGTAACAACGGCACAAAATGATTCGAAGCGCACAGTCGACATTGTATTGCACATTATTATGATATAATTAAATTCACGACTAGGCCAAATGTAACGATTAAACTCGAAAATCCATATAATATAAGATGACAGTTGAGAGTCGATAACCTAATGTCGTCGGTCTCAATAAAAATGACGCATCTTTACCTCGTGACAATCCCTTATACGTTCATTTTGATACAGACCGACGATAGGTTTTCAGCATACGGTACTCTTTATCAAATAACATTCGATTCTCGTTATCCCCAACTCGCTTATCTCAAAACTCTGCTTATGTCAAAGTAAATCCCATGTCCCAACTTCGATCATTATTTATCTCATACGGAATTTGATTTTTACATTGTATATATATCAAAGCGATTTTCTTGAAAATCGGTTATCGTCAACTAATTTTGAGATGAATTTCATGTTCGTATACATGATTTTACCTGTAAAATCCACACCTGTAACAGCCGTAAGGTGTGGAAAGTAGGACCCCAATGGCACAAATCCGCAATTGCATAACCAATATATTGTTGTAAAGGTGTGGCAGTGGGTTCTGTCACAGGTTATTGTTTACTGCGTACATGACAGCCGGTAAATTTACCTCGTGTTACAATGCGGTTAAGGCCCAGTCTCACTATGATGCCGGCGGAGCCCCAGTGCGTGATCAGGCATCTACCGGGTTGAACCGGGGCCCTACCGGGATGAACCGGTGCTCCACCGGGATGAACCGTGGACGACCGGGGACAACCGGGGCTCCACCAGGGCTCCACCGGGAAAGTATTAAAATGTTTAATACCTCCGGGATGAACCGGGAGTCACCGGGTAGGACCGGCAACGACCGGCTTGGCACCGGGAACAACCGGGACTGTACCGGGAACAACCGGTATGAAACATTTGAATACTTTCCCGGTGGAGTCCCGGTTGTCCCCGGTTAAACCGGGGCGTTGCCGCAGCTCTGCCGGGGTCTAATGCCGGTATAGTCCCGGTGAGTGCCGGCGTAGTGACGGTATACCAGGACTCTGCCGGGACTCTGCCGGCTTTTACCGGGTTCAACCTTTTCGTTTGGATGTTCATGCGCACAGTGAAGCACGGCATCTTTTGCACTGGGAAATGGCAGTCTGCAGTAACTGCAAACTGCATGTGATTTGTCCTGAAATGGATACAGAAACTTCGTTGAGCAACCTATACATTATATTTGTACTTCGTTGCGCAACCAATACCTACTCTGTGCGAAACCTATACATAAAGTGACTTGTAATTTCCTTCGAAAAAAAGCATTTGAATAATTAAAATATATGTTCGTAACCTGTTTTGCACTTTAAAATGTGTTATGTACACTGAATCAAAGTAACATGTAGTTTTATTTTATTTAAGTAACCGTAATTAGCTATTTTAACAGAATGACCACCTTATGCATTGCTTCAAATCAAAATATTTCGATTTTAGCTTAAAATAAACTTAAAGGTTGCAATTACGCGTATTTGTTATTAGTTTGTTATTGAAAATAAGTACCTACTATTACTGGATGTTCCGTTCTCTAATCCATAAACACCAGAAAAGATGAAACTCGCCTGATTAAGTAGTGTATTTACACAATGTTTTCGTAGTAAAACCTATACCCGACGTCGTAGCGAAACGGACTACGATTTGACCTCGTCAGCCCCCAGTGATAACATTTTAATAGAATGACGAATAAACATGCAATGTTACAGATGGTCTTGTTGACAATATTTCGCAATGTACTAACCAGAAATTGCACCTAGAAGGACTAAAAAAAAGAACAAAATGCTAGGGCTCTGCCCTATATTCCCTTTATCCTACATCCCCAGGCTCTTGGCTTAAGTAGTAATTACATATGAATGAAATGTGTATTTTGGCCAAATTAAACACACGTTTTACAGTTTTTTTAGAGAGCAATATCTTTTTAACATCATGGCAGTTTAAAATAAAATGTTTAGTTTTAGTTAGTGTTTCAGCATATTTTATTTCAGATATATGTATGGTTATTAATAATTATTGTAAAACATTAGTATTAAAGTACCTTTACGCGTGTGATCAAAGGTCCGCTCACTCTCCCCAATACCATTGGAAGGAAAAGTCACTTCTCCCTAAAATTTTGGGCTAGGATGATCCCTGAAAAGATCACTCAAAGTGTATAATGTGCTTTTGAATTAATAGAAGGTAAATGAGTTTTGTTCAACTTCTGTCAAAATCCTTTTTTGTTACCTTCATTTTGATGTTTTGATGTTTAAAGTTGGATTAGAATTGACTATCACATGCGAGTCCAAAATCAACGGTCTTTGTTAAAAAAGCAACCAGGTGCGTCCGCCATTTTGTTTGTTCCATAGACGAGTTAACGCGTGACGTCACACGCACCTGCAAAGTTTAGACTCCGCCCACTGGTTGGCAAAAAGAGGTGGAATCCATATAAGCGCATATAGAGAAGGTTGACATAATCATCGTTTTTATTGATAATCATAAACTGTATCAAATATAATTTTACTATTTATGTCTGAATAAAACATAAGCATGCGTGGAAATTCATTTTTGAAACGATTATATTGTTGTTATTATTTGTTTTTACTAAAAACGAGCTCAGGAGTGGAACACTATCTACGTAACGAGCTCTGTATGTGGTTACCACAATAATCTATACTAAACGCCCCTTCACGTCCATTTTAGATACACAATTTCAGAAATGGAAATACTTTTAGTATAAATTAAATTTAATGAAAGAACACAAATAAGGATGAAAACAAACAACAAATAGATCGCTTTTTGTTCGCAACATATAGTAACTGATTTTAACCTTAATATATCTGTACAAACTTACCTTGTTACACAACAAATAAATTCATAAATCTAATTGTTTTATTTAATTGTGCACACCAATGTTGACACTTTTGTTTCAGCATTTTTAACCTGGTGTTTAATTGCACCGTTGTTCGTCACAAGCATATTATCTCGTTATGATCGGAGACTGCCCAGACAATTACACAGAAAACATGCCGATGTCATAAACATAGGGACCTATACTTTAATTGGGTCCCTGCATAGACCACATGTGGCAGACTTTATGATACCTCCATGTCATATCTTGGCATATTGAGAGGTCATATTGAGCAAGCCAAATATTAAAGCCAAAATACGTAACATTTGCTTTAATAAATAATTTAAAATATTAAAAAAAGAAGATATTTGTCCGAAACGGATTAACAGGAACATGTGTATTTATATGTTAGCCAGTTTAATCATAATAATACAGTGCTTTACAACTTTAAATTAAAATTTGTGCAATATTACTGCTAACAATTGATGTATTTAACGCGGGTACCGGCAAATGTAAACTCGGCAATTTAGAGTAAAGATTGTACGTTCTCGCAGTGCACGTAACAATATTAAAAAAATAATATACAAATGGAATAAAACCTGCATCTTGTGCAAATTGAACTGTCTTTGCATGTATATTGAAATCTCTTAACAAGTAATAAGGATAGATAAATGTAACAATCTAGCATTTTATGATAAATATATATATTTAATTTATTTTACGCAAATATTGTTTATCCATTGTGATTGCTTGGTTTAGTTTTTTAGTTTAAACCTATTTATTTTAGCTCGATTGCATCGAAAGCCCAAGGCTTATATAAACGCTCTCGAGTCCGTTTCCTGGGCCTAGAACCAGTACTTGGTTGCTTGGTTTCATGTGTAATTCAATGGAAACGAAACGAAAATTCATTCTATGGAAAAGAAATTACCACAACATTTAACGATTGTAATGTACATGTATTTCGTTTTTTATGGCTTTGTTTTATAATTGATTAAATGCGCCTCTTATAATACACTTTCGATCGCCGATGAACAATAACAATATCAACACCGTTTATAGTTACAATCAAATTAATATATGTTTTATAAGTTTTGAAATATCCTTTTTTAAAGTCTTACTATAAAAAAGAATACGGCTAATGTATTGTTTTGTTGTGTGGTATTGTCAGTATTTAGTCTTCCGACCACGTTTACTCTGATGCTAACAACTAATTTGTATTTTTATAAAGAGGAAATTATATGAATATACATTTTTTGGTACTAAATATGATATATTTGCACTATTGTTTAAGAGTTGTAATGTTTATTTCGGATTTTTTGTCGTTTAATTGACTAAACAAAAGCCCTTTATACATGTTTAACGTGACTGTAACCAGTGTTTTTGCCAACCAGTCAGTGCGCATGCGCGGAAAATCCCGAATGTAAACAATAACAATTAACTCGTCTATTGAATTTCTCCGCAACAAAAACCGCATGAAAACTTGTTTCAACAGGCATTTGTGAGCATTTCTGTTAAATAGTTTCATTATTATATTGTTCTGGGAAGAACATATTTAATTGACAAACCAACAATTTCTGAAATCAAAAGAAGTTTTTCCACCCAATGTACTATATTTCGGATAATTAAAAATTCGGACACGTGTTAATTTGTTGTTGATAGATTGTAGCATTATGTTTTGTGTTATTTCAGACAACAAGAATGGATGGTGGTAATTATCATGGGCCTTTCTATCAAGTGATAGGTGTGAAAGACATTAATTTAAATGAACCTGGATATCAACCACCTCAGCTAAGAGAAAATATTTTAACAATAGGTGTTGTTTTAGAACTTGGGAAATTGGCTAATAAACAGAAATTGAAGTCATCCAAAGAAGTGCGAATGGGTGTGTGCAATTAAGGCAAACTTGATTGGATGTCACCCTAACTTTTCAAGAACACGGATTTGTAGAGCTGTGGAGGCTAAAAACAGTTTGACATGCCTTCGGTTTATATGCGGGTTATTAATAATATAATAATTGTTTCATTATATCGACTTTGGACATGTTTTTATTGTATTTTAATTTGATAAAAACCAATTAACACCTAAAAGGTACTCTCTTTTGTTGTGTTTTGCTGTTATAGTTTAGTCGGACAGTGGGACTGACAGAAACTGATTCGGACTGACAAAAATGTCAAGTCTGTCAGTCCAAATGACTGACAGAGTTTTCAAGTTTTGGCGAACCCTGGTTAAGACTAAACGATAATTGGCTCGGGGCGGAGTATCTCATTTAGTACACGCTAATCGTTAACGCCTGTTTCCAATCATCGAAGCACAAGTCCACCCAGTAGGCGGAGTTTGGTTTATAAAGAAATCTAGTATTGACCAATTAAAACCCTGCTGGTTCGATGACGCGTGTATTAACTTTCCGTTATCTATCATAGCGTTTGTTATCAGCTGTTTGCGGAAAAGACGTGTATTAAACCCACCTAGTTGCAATAATCCAACTCCCAGCTATTGACCCTCTGAGCTGTACGTATGTACTCATTAAAGCTCAGAGCATTTAAGAAGAACTATAAACCCAGCAAAACAGAATGGACTCATCCGCGTCAGTGTTAATAATATTCAATATAAAATAATAACATCCATATCCACAGAACACCGTAAAGCATATTTTGAGATATTTCTAGAGAATGGCAGAATGTATTTCCAAAGCTGAATGCACCCATCACTGTTTTACTTCATGATTGCTCAGTTCAAAGACGAGCGAAAGTTATGCTGGCATATGTACTGTCTACAACGTCAAATTACACGCTTTGCATCAAAGTTGCTAAAAATAACTATAGAACCGATATTACTGACCTTGTGGCAAAGTGACAATTTTTGCATGAGCTAATTGATTACAAAATACATGTAGGCGTAATAATTGACCGTTTGAGAAGGCATAGAAAACAGCGTGTTTGTCGCACGTCTTCAGTGAAGATGGCACAATTTGAAATAATTTAAGGGCGTCGGAATTTTTGATTGGATTAAATACGGAGGCACCTTTATCGGCGAGTAGAAATAATTTCCTTTTATAGTTTACCGATTTATATAGGCTATTGTGTTTAGGTACCACCCGTATGTTTTTTTGTTGTTTTTTTTGTGATAGCCAGCGGAAATGTTTTTTTTTTCACATTTTGTATTTCATTCTTAATTTAATAGCCACGCGAAACGGTCAAACAAAGTTATTGGATAAAGTGTAACTGTGCTTGCGCATTCGGAAAATGTCGCAGAGAAACCTTTTCGAATTCGGAATCGGTAGTAACTCTGAAAGTGTGTGTAAGACGCCAACGACAAAGCGTACTTTAGATCTAAATGACAGTGCTCCTAACACCCCCAAACGTGCGAAAGAAGAACATATGACATATTACTCTGCTGTATGCATGAAGTTAATGTTGTATTAGAATACATGTTTTGTATTTATTAATCATTGAAATATTGTGTTTAAATGCATAGTGTTGTAGTGACAGTAAAATGCAAGAAATAAATGTTAACATACATGTATCTTTTCAGTTGTTGCTTTTTATATATTATATCTCAGTAATTTGCTTAAATTGCAAAAAATCATTGACTCTACTGCGTTATTATTAGGACTCTCAGAAGTTTGATTTTGACTCTTGAAAATATGGTTCCAAGAGTCCTTGACTCTTGAGATTTGTGGTCTAAGGAAAGCCCTGGACAAATAGCAATCGAATTAACGACTGACATCATATAGTTTGATATTAATAATGAAATGTGTTTGGCAACGAAAAAGACTACGTTTTATATACAATATAAAGAAGTGAAACTCCAGCTGCTGGAGCAGTATTGAATTTTCATTAAAAACAATAAGCAACACATATTTTGTTTAGAAATGTGCACTGTGAATTTGTGTCACGGAAACCAGTGTTTGCAAATTGGAGTTCAGTCTACTCGCAAAGTAAAACAATTTAGAAGAGTATCGTTTGAACATGGAAATAGACAAACATGATTTGATTTATATGTTAGTGAATCGGTGTATAATTATATGCATATTCTGCTTTATTATGTTTGTCACACTGTTCAGTTAACTGAAATAGCATAATTGAACTGAAGATGTGAAATGCAAGATATTGAAAGGTAAACAAAATAAATATGTTAATTTAACTCAGTTTAACACAAGGAGAACACTCAAGTGTGTTTATTTATATTTAGTCAATTTACTGTTATTCAATACATTGAAAAACTGCTGCTATTGATCACAATAAATACTGTTTACTTTGCATCCTCAGTATGTTAAATGTAAAGTTTAACATGTTTTTATAAAGAAATATTGTTATGAAGTTCAAGAAGTTGTTTATTTTAATGTCTGTTTTAAGGTATGTCATTGTGTTATGCGTGCCATTCGCGTAGTCAAAATCAGTCGACAGAATTTTCCTCCCCTCTGAATTTGCCTCAATCACACCCCTGTTAAACAAAGTGTACCAGTAGCAGAATTTTTATGATGAAGCATGCCAACCTAGTTTAAGTTAATTTGTTTTTACTATCACGTTATTATTCTACTTATGAAATGTTATGAATTTCTCTCTGATGCTGAATGCATGATTAATTCTGATTATAAAAATGTTTGAATCAAGCCAAAAATTGTTGTTTACATGGGGAGAAAGCCCATGGTGTTTTTAACAAATATTTTTTTTAATTAAAACGTATTTGACTGCATATCAACATCAAGGTATTGATGTTTTGTCTATTCACGTTTGTACGTCAATCGATTGAACATGGTTGAAATAAACGTGCCCCAATTTGAATTGCATTACGCTTAAAGGTTGGTTAAAAACAGTGAAAAGACAATTGAAAATTAAAATATTACAAACAATATTGGTTTTACAGTGACCATTCCTTTTGTTTTGTATTATAGGTACGTGTTGAGTTCATTGACGACAGCAACCGATCCATCATCCGCAATGTGAAGGGTCCAGTGAGAGAGGGAGACATCCTCACCCTCCTGGAGTCTGAAAGAGAAGCCAGGCGACTTCGATAGCTTTCCTAGCATGGCAAGTATCATATTGAAGATGGCCTCTATTATAATTTTGACCCTGTGACTCTAGGATTTTTAGAAATGTGGTGTTTGACTATTCTTTATGTTGTGAGTCAAACAATGTGAAGCAAAAACAAAAATAACTAGAAATGGCGCTGCAGAGGCCGACGCGTATCCCAACGCCGCATGTTTGACACAGGGACGCCCCAGGGTTGGTTATGGGGCCATGCATACTTGAGATTGACTGTATTGTCATAAGTGATGTTCAGTATAAATTTGAAGTAATTCAATGTAGAAATGAAGAAGTTAATATAAAATAACCTAAAAAATGAGTGAAAATCTATACCTTAATTTTCTCCTCATCCTGCTCTCCTTACAAATCTAATAATGAATCAACTTCACTGTAGTCAATTATGTACATGTCATCCTAATTGGAATGGCATGAGATGGCTGAACATGCTCTCTTATAGCCAATCTTCTTCCTTAATTTCTCCTCCTCATCCTGCTCTCCTTACAAATCTAATAATGAATCAACTTCACTGTACTCAATTATGTACATGTCATCCTAATTGGAATGACTTATGAGATGGCTGAACATGCTATCTTATAGCCAATCTTCTTGCTCCTGTTTTGAAAAAGTTATCTTTGAGGTTAAATGGTTGACTAAATAGTAGCGTCTCAGAAATTTTCTATCGCAATCTTGTACACAACAATGTCCATCTTGCTTTAAATTGTTTCTCACATTTTTCCCACTTGAACATTTTGACAGATTTTCAGTAATGAGTCTTAAATTTTAATTGGACAAGTTAAAAGTTTCAGCCCTTTTATAGATTCTTAAGACTATTCCATGAGTTTCTCATGCTTTTTATGCTTGACTGCATTCTATCTCTTCTCTCACTCTCATATACAAGTGTCCCTTTGCACCAATTTTTAATAATCCCTTGTATAAACATTAGATGGATGAGCTAAACCATTTCACAAATGAGTTAACACAAACAATTGAATACTTAATACATCTCTGCGCCACTTCTGTGTAATCTATGCGCCACTTTGATTTATTAATTTTTTTATATCATTTGGCAGGTTATTTACTTACCTTCCTTAAAAGCTTATTACTTCCCTTGGATTGTTTTTTTTACCTTTGACCATGAAGGATGACCTTGACCTTAACCTTTAACCACTCAAAATGTGCAGCTCCATGAGATACACATGCATGCCAAATATCAAGTTGCTATCATCAATATTGCAAAAGTTATGGCCAATGCACCATACCGGGGGCATAAAAATAAGTGAAAATCTCTTACCCGGCCCCACCCGAACCCCCATAAATTTTGACCCAGGGGTCAGATCAAAATTCTGAATAGTGCAGGGTCGCACATTTGCTCATAGCTACAATGTGTGTAAGTTTCAAGGTTCTAGTGCTTATAGTGTAGGAGGAGATAGTGGCCATGACTGACAGACGGACGGCGGGGATAACCACAATATCCCCACGCTTTTCAAAAAGCGTGGTGATAACTATATCTGACCAACTCTTAGCAATGTGAACAGATGGGTAATTTCTTACACATGGCTATTGGAATCAAGTCCAGCCCTGTCTCTGTATAATTTTTTCTCATGAGAGGTTTTATATGTCTGTTATAAAATATGTAATTTGATGCAAGCTGCTGGCATTTGACCATGGTTGTGTTTTCATTTGTGCCTCCAAAAACTATTAATGTTTAAATTTAAGGTTTTAGTTTACACATGATTTTTCAAATGAAAATTATTTTATTGTCTGAACTTAGCTTAATTAAGGTACATAGACATTTTCTTGTTTTTATTGAAGGAATAAAATGCTTATATCTTTTTTTATTTCAGGTTGGCAGAAGTTTGTGGAGGCAGCAGAAAAGTGACATTTCTTGTTTAAATGCCTAAATAAACATCCGTCAGCTTGTTGTGTTTCTTTTATTTTAAATGCTGTTTTCATTTACATTGCATCTTTAATGAAGTTTATGCATTTAAGCTCACCGAAAGGCGAGCTTTTGTGATCTCTTTTGTCCGGTGTCTTGCTGTTTCAGGGGTGTGTTTTCTCTTCCTTCCAGATGATTTCCTTCATTTTAATGTTTGTTTAAAGTCAAAATAATTTTGCAAATAGTTATTGACTTTCCTGGATATATTTACTAATGAAGAGTTTATTTGAAACCTGAAAGAGGAAATACCGCATTTTCCTCCCCTGAGGTGATTCATACATCACGCCCCTTAGTTGCAGGTATGCATCAAAGACTTTAAGCTCATTACCTCTCTAGAGGTCATATACTGCATCCATTCTTGATGAAACTTGTTCAGATTGATTGTTTGGAAAATTTCTAGGCCAAGTTCAAATCTGGATCTTGTGTTAAAAAACTGGGTCCTAATGTCAAATATTAGAAGAATTGTGTTGCCCATCTAGAGACCACATTAAAATGCATGACTTCACCTTAATTCAAGTTGTTCAGGATGTAATTTTTGGCAAAATCTTGGCTTAATTTAAATCTTAGTCATGCGGGTCCAAAACATTGGTCACCAGGTAAAATCTTTTAAACCTATTGACTAAGTCAGAATGTTTATCTTGATAATATCGAGACCAAGTTTGGATCTTGGTCATGTTAGTCTTTGAAGTAGTTCACGTGGTCAAATCTTTGATTTTCTTTCCACTTAAGAGGCAAACAAGATCAACTTGATAAAACTTTTAGAAAATGTATCTCGTCAATATCCACCCCAAGTTTAAATCCATGTCAGGTGTATCCAAAACATAGTCAAATGATCAATTATTTAACACCTTGTAGCCACTCTAGATGCCACATTGACGACTATGTATGGATGAGACATAGTCAGAATTTATCTGGACAAAATAAAGGCCATGTTTGAATCTCGGCAAAGACAAGATTTTCAGGTCATGTCTTCAACAATTCGTGTTCATGAATTCTGGTGAGCGCTAAAGGGCCATCATAACTGTATTGTATGATTTAAATGATATAGTGACAGAAATCCCCATGTGAATTGGTAATTCATATCTAGAAAATATACAAATGGATAGTCTACAAAGGTTCGGTCTGACTGCGGTCTGACTGTCCGTGTTAAGTACCGCAGTGCTTCAGGAAGGTCTATATGGCAGAGCGCATCACCTTGTTGTAACAGACCCCCATGCACTTTTAAAGCAATGTTTAAAAAACAAAAAAAAAAACGATTATTTTATTTGATCATTTATTGTGATGAAAATGAAATCATTTCATGTAATCTTAAGAGGATGCTATATTTTCACGATTAATACTCGACGAGCATTTGTACTGAAGGCGACAAGTATAAAGTGTCTTAAGGTGCAGTTTCATCAGCGCACGGTCTTCATGACAAACGTTATACTTTGCAACTGTTTACATGGTGAATGTTTTGTAAGATGCAATCAAGCCTTCGACAAGTTGAAAATCACTTATAATTCCCACACGAACGAACGCAAATACCGGTGACCATAATTTCCAGACATTCTAGAAATCTAAAAGCGAGAGAAAACTGTCCATGTTAGCTCCCAAAACATTCATTTCATATTAAAATTTTGATCATCAACTTTGGATCTGCAATGTGTGCCTACTGGGGTAATTAAGTGCGAACCGACGGTGCAACTGCATTTGTTCTAACATGGAAATATCGTATCCACAAAAGGGCCATAAGGTGGGTACCAACTGTGATCCTGCAATAGGTACATGTATCAACTGGGTCGCCGTGGTGTAATGGATATGGTGTCCGCCTAGCGACCGGGAGGTCATGGGTTCGATCCCCACCGTGGGAGCGTTCTTTAGATCTCCCCCAAAGACACCAAGTACTGGTTCTAGGCCCAGGAAACGAACTCGAGAGCATTTATATAAGCCTTAGGCTTTCGATGCAATCGAGCTAAAATAAATAGGTTTAAACTAAACTAACTGGGTAATGGTGTGTACAAGTGCGTCAACAATCTAAGCGGAAACTACCGAACATCAGCATCCAGTGGCCCCAGCATTTGAGAGCGATAAAAACACCGTATCCGCTTCTTAAAGAAGTAGTAACTCGGAAGAAGAAAAAAATTATTAGAAAATTGCTAAAAAAACGTTTAAATCTGTATATTAATAGATATAAACATGAACATATATGAATAACACATGGAGACACAAGAGAGGGACGTTAAAGTGGAAGTATTTTCTCTTTTTAGCTCACCTGAGCACAATGTGCTCTTGGTGAGCTTTTGTGATCACCTTTTGTCTGTCGTGTGTTGTGCGGCGTCAAAATTTGCGTTGGTAACACTCTAGAGGCGTTTGCTTAAAAAAAAATGCTGCCAGGGGGGCGTGGAATTTTTCCTTATATGGCTATAGTACAATCTTGTTAACGCTATAGAGGCCCATTTATTGTCCAATCTTCACGAAACCTGGTCAGAAGATTCATCCCAATCATATGTTGGACGAGTTCAAAAATAATTCGGGTTGGTCAAAAACATGGCCGCCAGGGGGCAGGGCATTTTTCTTAATATGGCTATAGTAAAACCTTTTTAACACTATTAACCACTATTTTCCGATCTTCATGAAACTTGGTCAGATTTGTCCCAATGATATCTTGGGTGAGTTACAAAATGTTTTTGGTTGCTTTAAAAAAAATTCTTTACACGGCTGTAGTAAAACATAGTTAACATTCTAGAGGCCATATTTATTGTCCATGGACTTTGGTCAGAAGATTGGTCTCAATGATATCTTTGGGTGAGTTCGAAAATGGCTACGTTTGTTTGAAAAACATAGCTGCCAAGACGCGGGGCATTTTTCCTAATATGGCTTTATATTGTTTTAGTAAATCCTTATAAATACTCTAGAGGCCACATTTATTGTCCGATCATCATGAAACTTGGCCAGACGATTTGTCTCAATGATATCTTAGATGACCTCGAAAATGTTTCCGGTTGCCGGTTGGTGAAAAAACATGGCCGCCAAAGGGCATTTTTCCGCATATATCTATAGTAAAACCTTGATAACACTTTTAAAGCCATAATTATTGTCAATCTTAGACAAGTTCGAAAATGGTTCCAGTTGCTTGAAAAATATGGCCACCAGGCCACTGGGCATTTTGCCTTATATGGCTTTATGATTCTTCATAAAACATTGTCAGAATATTTGTTTAAATGATATCTTGGATGTGTATGAAAATGGTTCTGGTCTGTAGAAAAACGTGGCTGCCAGGTTGTTCACTAGTCATGAAAGTTGGTAAGAACATTTTGTTCTTAAGACATCTTGGACTGCACAGAACAGGTCAGTTCCTTTGAGTCTCAGGTGAGCGATTTTGGGACTTTTAGGCCCTCTTGTTTATAATAGCTTTTTAGCTCACATGAGCACAATGTGCTCATGGTGAGCTTTTGTGACCGCCTTTTGTCCGTCGTGTGTTGTGCGGCGTCAACACTCTTGTTAACACTCAAGAGGCCACATTTATTGTCCAATCTTCATGGAATTTGGTCAGAAGATAAGACTCAACAGTATCTTCGATGAGTTCGAAAATTGTTATGTTTGCTTGAAAAACATGGGTGCCAGGGGGCGGGGTATTTTTCCTTATATGGCTATAGTAAAATCTTGTTATCACTCTAGAGACCACATAATTATATTGTCAGATCTTCATGAAACTTGGTCAGAAGATGTATCCCAATAATATCATGGACGAGTTGAAAAAGGCTTCGGTTGTTTGAAAAACATGGCCACCAGGGGGCGGGGAATTTTCCCTTATATGGCTTTAGTAAACCTTGTTAACAGTCTAGAGGCCACATTTATTGTCCAATCTTGATGAAACTTGGTCAAGTGATTCATCCCAATAATATATTAGACGAGTTCAAAAATGGTTGCGTTTGCTTGAAAAACATTGCTGCCAAGAGGCGGGGCATTTTTCCTTATATGGCTATAGTAAAATCTTGTTAACACTATAGGGGCCACATTTATTACCTGATCTTCATTAAACTTTGTCAGAGGATTCATCCCAACAATATCTTGGACGTGTTAAACAATGATGCCGGTTGGTTAAAAAATATGGCCGCCTGGGGACGGGGGATTTTTCCTTATATGGCTATAGAAAAACCTTGTTAACAATCGAAACGCCACATTTATTTACCGATCTTCATGAAACTTGGTCAGAAAAAATGTGTCCCCATTATATCTTGGATGAGTTCGAAAATGGTTTCGGTTGCTATAAAAACATGACCACCAGGGGGTGGGGCATTGTTCCTAATATGGCTATATATTGCTTTAGTAAAACCTTATTAACACTCTAGAGGCCACATTTGTTTTCCGATCATCATGTAACTTGGTCAGACGATTTTTCCTAATGATATGTTGGATGAGTACGAAAATGGTTCCGGTTGGTGGAAAAACATGGCCGTCAATGGGGCGTGGCATTTTCCTTATATAGCTAGTAAAACCTTGTTAACACTCTAGAAGCCAAAAGTATTGTCCGATCATCAGGAAACATTGTCAGAAGATTTGTCCCAAGTTCGAAAATGGTTCCAGTTGCTTGAAAAATATGGCCACCAGGGGGCTGGGCATTTTTCCTAATATGGCTTCATGAATTTTCATGAAACTTTGTCAGAATGTTTGTTTAAATTATATCTTGGATGTGTATGAAAATGGTTCTGGCCTGTAGAAAAACGTAGCTGCCAGAGTGTTCACTAGTCATTAAAGTTGGTGAGAAAATTCGTTCTTATGACATCTTGGGCTGCATAGAACAGGTCAGTTCCTTTGAATCTCAGGTGAGCGACTGGGCCCTCTCGTTACATATTAAATCAAAAATAAAATGTAAAAAACCGCCACTCGTGTTATTAAGACCTTGATGTTACATTGCACATGTGTACATCAATTTAAAAGTGTACATATTTTGATTAAGGTTATGCTCTTTAAATGTGTGCAGGTGTGTAGTGGCAATTGCCACTTGGTGGCTGCAAAAATATGTCTGTTTATTGGACACAAATAGGTGAGTATCTCGTCTTCCAGGTATATATGTCTACTCCTAAATCGAGTACGCGATACATATAGTTTTGTCATATATAGGATAATTCTAAGTATTCAAGCATTTTTTATTAGTTACATATCTTTCAAAAGACCTATATTGAGTAGGGCATTCAATGTAATTGGTAATTAATTTTTATTCGCAATTTGTTTTAGTGTTTACACTATTTGATGAAGTCCACAAAATGGTAAACTTTTAACGAAACCAGTTTAATATTTCTCTGTTAATAGAAAATATTTTGTACCGCTATACTTTTACCTAAAACACCAATACGTTTCTGTACGCGCATCTAACACTTAGACTACTTTGTAAAGGAAGATAATAATAATAATAAACAAACAATCAACAAATTGTTAATGAAATAGAGAAAATTGTAAGCATGCATACGTGCTTAATAGTCGAGTCTCCTTATAATTCGTGAAGGCCCGACCTTTAAGTTTAAAAGACCTACAGGCGTATTTAACAGAGGGCGCCAAATCAGAGGATTTACGAGGACACTTTTGTCATTTATATTGCAACATCTTCATTTATATTGCAAACATCATTAAAATCATTTTTAACCATATCATACTTTATTATTATAATAAATTTGTTTTTAAACAATCAAACACTGAAAGTTAACGGAACTCATGGCTATTGTCTTCCAAATTATCAAATGGGCAAGTGTGCACTTAACACTCGTAGTTTGTATACATTGTAGTAAGATTGTTTATTTGTCATACTTATTTAAACGTATGCATCTTAAAATTTCGAGGGAAGCAATATATTACGATTGATCTATAATAGTTAACAGATGCATGTACATGCTCAAATTATTAGGGCCTTGTCCGCGAATACTTGATTTTTTTTATTATTAATTCCGGTGTTTTCATAATATGCATATATTCGAACCACTGTATTTCGAAGTCTACGGAAGACCAAAGTAATAAGAAACACCTAAGAACGCACAACACACTGACACTGGCAATATGCGTTTTTTTTCAATTCATAACTTACATGTAGTTTTGAAACGTTATCATATGATGCACTCTTATTAATAGATATAATTTATGTGTAACGTTTCTTTGTAGAATTTGCAGTTGGTCGTTTTGGGCAGTTAATTATTATTGGCAAATCCCCGTTTCTATCTCGATTAAAATCATATGTATTATCCTCTCCTTGTAATATGTTAAGATGACGAACGCCAAGTGGCAGGGTCCATTAAATGAACCACTTGTGGAGAGGATACTTAAGTCAGTAATTTTAAGTTAGTCATTGTTATGTAACTTGTGTAAAGACTCGACCTGAATAAATCCTTATCGTCTGTAAATTTTGATTTGTTATCACGATTTCTAAAAAAACAAACAGTATGTATACGCGCGCGCACGCAGAAGCACATTTTTTTCTACATTATATAAACTTATTATAATTTGGTATAACGCATTCATTGAGTAAAATGCTACTATTAGAACGATATTTCTAGTTATTAAAAAAGTATTTCACACATCTTGTATTGTACCTGTTAGTACTGCCGAGGTTGAAAGTGTTTCATATGATAGTGCGGCCAATGACAGAAAAAACAGTGGCGACTAATCATGAGTGTCATTGCTGGTAAACAGAAAAGACAGGCAGAGATAGAAGAGACGAAGATATGACAAAATGAAAAGCCATGAATAGTGTTTAAATAATAATAGTACAATACGAACACCATATAATCGGGAAGTAAATTTCTGGGATCTTTAAATGATATGTAGCGTGTCAAGCAATGACCGCTACTTTTTATGCCCCCGGATGAAATGATCGAGGGTATATTGTTTTTGGCCTGTCTTTCTTTCTGTCTGTCATTCTGTCCCAAAACTTTAACCTTACAGTAAAGTTTTGCAATAACTTTTGAAATATTGAACATAGCACCTTGATATTTGACATGCATGTGTATCTCATGGAGCAGCACATTTTGAGTGGTGACAGGTCAAAGTCAAGGTCATCCTTCAAGATCAAAGGTAACAAGAAATATTTTTAAAAAAGATATACGGCGTTGATTGTGGTCGATGTTTATGAACGATTAAAAGTTATCTCTATGAGATAAAAAGTAGCGGATGCCGTTTTTCTGCGCAGTTCTTAGCTACATCACAAGCAAATCAATTACGGGGTGTTGCGCCAGATTTCGTGGCTTATTTTGCTTTATGTGATATTATTACTCAGATATCTATATTTACAGAATAGAAAAACACAAGAAACATGAAAATAAACGAGTGCATATAGGTCAGCCGGCAATACTCGAATGTTATTTAATTGCATAATTATAGTATAGTGAATTATTATTCTCATGCTTAATAAACTGGTCTAAATGGATAAATATTTCTAATTAATTTTATCAAAATTGGTCCTTATCATGCAAATGTTGAAAACATATTAAAAATCGATGATTGACATACCACAATAATATCGCCGAATATCTTTATTTAGTATCTTTCTGATCAAAACAGACTTCAAGTGCACAAAGTTTACGAGACGGCGTTTGTATAAAGATTTCTGCAACTGACCGCAAACTGACCTTGATATCTTGCGGATTGGAATGCAATGCATTTAAGTTAGGTAACAATTCTGCTGCTGAAACGACGGCTTGTTTACGCCAACTGTACACGACCAAGGCAACAGCTGTGCCTAAAATATTGATATATCGACAAAGCGACTAAACGAACTATTTACTCCATCAGACAAAAATAGCATAGATTCCAATTTTTTCCTTCAATGAAAAGATCGCAACCCCTTCTGCGAACTCCGGTGATGAACTGTATATAAACTCTGACTTTCACACACTGGCCGCGAATTGACCCGAAACCTCGCGGGTTGAAATGCAATGCAAGTAAGTACTAAATATGAGAATATAGCCTTTAGTATAAACGCTTTTGCGCTGGTAATTCTCGGAAAATAAAAGGTGAACTGTATTTATGTCGAAAATTGATTGCAAAACTGTTCTATCTATTGAGCCTTTTCATTAGAGATAAAATTGTTTCATGCAGTAAAACAGTGTTACAAAGACGCGGATATGTTTCCAATGTTCTGGTGTTATACTCAAATCAGCCAATGGAATAAATGAAGTGTATTCATTCGTACCTAGCCGCGGGAAATTTTATTTGAATATTATTGGATACTTACAAAGGTCAAGTCAGGGTGAAAAGCTGGCTTAATACAGCTTACGCCGAAAACAACAACAAAAAAAACGGTGCATTAGGGGGTCATTGTGTTTCTTACAAACACATCTCTTGTTTTAGTTTGAAATCAAAATACATTTCTTTAAATTTAACTTATAGTTTCATTTTAAGATTGTTCAAATTTGATTTGCTCTTTAATAATCACGTTTCTTATTCATCAGTCTCAAGGTATAGAGACGACTTCGTTTGTATGTTTTTTATGATGAGAACTGCGACAACTAATATAAAGTTTATTACAAATTACAATATCAATTAAATACGACTGCATTTTGACATTAGTTGAAATTATACATTTAAAACATACTCAGTTCACTCTTTAATGTTTCACTAAACATGATATCAAGTATGGTACGTTAAGGATAATATTAAAATTAAAAAATCATATAAGAAATATGTTTGAGGACTCTTGAGATATATTGATGTTTTATAAAGCAATATTTTGCGATCAAAGAAAATATAAACAAGTTTCGCCACTGACGTCAAGCAACGTGATCATTGCAAACCCGTGTAGCATTCAGGGACAACTTTATGTCTTGAATTTCTATATTCTATATATATATATGAATGGCTATAGTAAAATCTTGTTATCACTCTAGACACCACATATATTGTCAGATCTTCATGAAACTTGGTCAGAAGATTTATCCCAATAATATCATGGACGAGTTAAAAAAAGGCTTCGGTTGTTTGAAAAACATGGCCACCACGGGGCGGGGACTTTTCCCTTTTATGGCTTTATATGGCTTTAGTAAACCTTGTTAACAGTCTAGAGGCCACATTTATTGTCCAATCTTGATGAAACTTGGTCAAGTGATTCATCCCAATAATATATTAGACGAGTTCAAAAATGGTTGCGTTTGCTTGAAAAACATTGCTGCCAAGAGGCGGGACATTTTTCCTAATATGGCTATAGTAAAATCTTGTTAACACTATAGGGGCCACATTTATTATCTGATCTTCATTAAACTTTGTCAGAAGATTCATCCCAACAATATCTTGGACGTGTTAAAAAATGATGCCGGTTGGTTAAAAAATATGGCCGCCTGGGGATGGGGGATTTTTCCTTATATGGCTATAGTAAAACCTTGTTAACACTCGAAACGCCACATTTATTTACCGATCTTCATGAAACTTAGTCAGAAAAAATGTGTCCCCATTATATCTTGGATGAGTTCGAAAATGGTTTCGGTTGCAAAAAAAACATGGCCACCAGGGGGTGGGGCATTTTTCCTAATATGGCTATATATTGTTTTAGTAAAACCTTATTAACACTCTAGAGGCCACATTTGTTTTCCGATCATCATGAAACTTGGTCAGACAATTTTTCCCAATGATATCTTGGATGAGTACGAAAATGGTTCCAGTTGGTGGAAAAACATGGCCGTCAATGGGGCGTGGCATTTTCCTTATATAGCTATAGTAAAACCTTGTTAACACTCTAGAAGCCAAAAGTATTGTCCGATCATCAGGAAACATTTTCAGAAGATTTGTCCCAAGTTCGAAAATGGTTCCAGTTGCTTGAAAAATATGGCCACCAGGGGGTTGGGCATTTTTCCTAATATGGCTTCATGAATTTTTATGAAACTTTGTCAGAATGTTTGTTTAAATGATATCTTGGATGTGTATGAAAATGGTTATTGCCTGTAGAAAAACGTAGCTGCCAGAGTGTTCACTAGTCATTAAAGTTGGTGAGAAAATTTGTTCTTATGACATCTTGGGCTGCATAGAACAGGTCAGTTCCTTTGAATCTCAGGTGAACGACTTTGGGCCCTCTTGTTACATATTAAATTAAAAATAAAATGTAAAAACCGCCACTCGTGTTATTAAGACCTTGATGTTACATTGCACATGTGTACATCAATTTAAAAGTGTACATATTTTGATTAAGGTTATGCTCTTTAAATGTGTGCAGGTGTGTAGTGGCAATTGCCACTTGGTGGCTGCAAAAATATGTATGTTTATTGGACACTAATAGGTGAGTATCTCGTCTTCCAGGTATATGTGTCCACTCCTAAATCGAGTTACGCGATACATATAGTTTTGTCATACATAGGATAATTATAAGTTGTACCGCTAGTAGGCTATCATTTATTCACCTTAACACACATTTCAAGCATTTTTTATTAGTTACATATCTTTACAAAAGACCTATATTGAGTAGGGCATTCAATGTAATTGGTAATTAGGTTTTCTTCGCAATTTGTTTTAGTGTTTACACTATTTGATGAAGTCCACAAAATGGTAAACTTTTAACGAAACCAGTTTAATACGTCTCTGTTAATAGAAAATATTTTGTACCGCTATACTTTTACCAAAAACACCAATACGTTTCTGTACGCGCATCTAACACTTTGACTACTTTGTAAAGGAAGATAATAATAATAATAAACAAACAATCAACAAATTGTTAATGGAATAGAGAAAATTGTAAGCATGCATACGTGCTTAATAGTCGAGTCTCCTTATAAGTCGTGAAGGACCGACCTTTAAGTTTAAAAGACCTACAGGCGTATTTAAGGTTCATGGGGGGGGATAAAATTCATTAAAAATTCGCTTTGGTTTTTCTTCATTCAATGTGGTACAATATGGTCAAACTATATATCATTTTAAAGCTAAAGACGGATAGAATAACATAAACACATTTTTGACATTCAATATTTGTGTGCTTTATTCATATTTTGGTTTAAAACCAATACATTTTTACACTAATTTACAAAATCTCAATCTAAAGTTAGGAAGGATATGCACTACCTTAAGTTGAATAAATACAAAGCTATATACATATACAAGGTCAAGTTAGCAACATTTCACAGAAAATTATTGTCATAAAACAACAAATGAGTTTTTATTCAACTGCCTATTTTGGATAAATTTCCTAAACAAAGTTCTAAAAATAACTAAAACGTAACTACTTTTTAAAAATCCAGGTATGGTGGATAGTAAGAGTCACAATTCTTCTTCAAAGGCTTAACAATTTTGTTATTTACCTCTCAACCAAATTGCAAATTTAAACCATCTAAAATTGAAATAGATTGCAGACGACATATAAAATTGTAAAAAATTATAAAGAAATTGGCAAACCGATTGATTTTATATTTCGATTACTTCTACCCATTTTGAAAGCGTGGCCCTCGCTGTGCTCCGTAGAAAAACGTGCAAAACAAATCGGTCGAAACCACGTTCAGTAGTGAGAAAACCGGGTATGTGTATACACATACCTGAGAAAACACAAACATATTTTGACAGTTGGTTCGCAACTAGTAAAACAACTATTAACATTAATCAGCAAGAGATCGCACTCAATAACAGAAATGACCACGTAGAGATATCATCACTTACCCTATTTCAAATATTTTCCAGCTGAAAATTGTCCTCCACACGTCTTTTTTAGTTTATTTGTATTGTTTTTTCTGGAGCCGAAGTGCATCTCACAGAATATCCATCTAACTTCCGTTGTTTTCACGTTCGTTATTAAAAACTTTGTTTAAAAGAATTATTTCTCTTTTTAGATTGTTAAAGCGATGTGTTATTATATATTATCAATAGAATAGTATACCGTGATGAATTTAACGGAGTTACGTATCGATCTTTCTGTCAGTCTGTAAGCGTACTATTTTATGCGCAATAATATAAGTATGGTGATTCGACAACAATTGTAAACATTGGTGAAATGCTTCTTACATAGTTATTCTTTTGAGAGTTTATGAGGTCTGATCGTGCAGTTTGCAAACATCAACGGAAAGATTACAATCCAATGCATTTGTCATCGTCAACCGTTTGGAATGTCAATTAGGCGATGAGTTAGTTTTTAGCATGTTTCTTTCTATGTTATGAATTTACAAATGGCTGCCCCCATGGTGATGAAATGACATGTGTTCGAGTTTTGATATTTCTAGATATGTAAACTTGTTTTACTATTTAAGCGTAACTTGCCCTCGTCAATGTCGATATTATTCACTAGTTATATAATTTTCCGCCGAAATACGTGGAATAAACATGATTTAGATTTTTGAAAATAATGTATATTTTAGTGTTAAAATCGCTTTGTATTTTGATTGATTTTGTGGATGGTATGATACGTTGATGTACAAAATTGGTAGCAGTTTGAAGGAAAAACATCCTTTAAAGCATATATGTATACATTTTCAATTTGGCACTCTTCCTTTAGCCAAATTTGAGTTCAATGCTTGGGGTCCCACATTTTTCAAAATGAAGCCTCTACATGAACCTTAACAGAGAGCGCCAAATCAGAGGATTTACAATGACACTTTTGTCATTTATATTGCAATATCTTCATTTATATTGCAATATCATTATTAAAATCATTTTTAACCATATCATACTTTATTATTATGATAAATTTGTTTTTTAAACAATCATTCACTGAAGGTTAACGGAACTCATGGCTATTGTCTTCCAAATTATCAAATGGGCAAGGGTGCACTTAACACCCCCCAGCAAACATGCACATGTGGGTCCCATATGGGCTGTTTCTGGGCAAACCCATATGGGTAAGCCCATATGGGAGTCATTTGGGACCAATATGGGCTAGCCCATATGGGAATGCCCACAAGGGTCCCATATAGGTCCCATATTATTGTGCTATCAGGAAAAATATATAAACTTGTATTTATTTGATTAAAAACTCGTTTCTTAAAACGTATGTAGGACTAACTTGATCTAAACTGCTTATATCTTACCCCAAAATAGAAAATCAATGCATAAGCAAATAATATGCAGCCCAAATGTGTCCCATATGGGAGTCATTTGGGACCTATATGGGCTTTCCCATGTGGGAATGCCGATAAGGGTCCCATATAGGTCCCATATTATTGCGCTATCACGAAAAAGATGTAAACTTGTATTTATTTGATTAAAAACTCATTTCTTAAAACGTATGCTGGACTAACTTGATCTAAACTTCTAATATTTTACCCAAAAATAGAAAATCAATGCATAAGCAAATAATATGCAGTCCATATAGGTCCCATTTTGGCCGCCCAACAAAGGACAAAATCAGCTACCGGGCTGTTTCTGGGCAAACCCATATGGGTAAGCCCATATGGGAGTCATTTGGGACCTATATGGGTTAGCCCATATGGGAATGCCCTTAAGGGTCCCATATAGGTCCCATATTATTGCGCTATCAGGAAAGGGATGTAAACTTGTATTTATTTTATTAAAAACTCATTTCTCAAAACATATGCTGGACTTATTTATATAAACTGCTAATATTTTACCCAAAAGTAGAAAATAAATGCATTAGCAAATAATATGCAGCCCATATAGGTCCCATACGGGTCCCATTGGGGCCGCCCAACAAAGAACAAACTCAGCTACCGGGCTGTTTCTGGGCAAACCGATATGGGTTAGCCCATAGCATGGAAGTCTTTTGGGACCTATATGGGCTTGCCCATGTGGGAATGCCGATAAGGGTCCCATATAGGTCCCATATTACTGCGCTATCAGGAAAAAGATATAAACTTTTATTTATTTGATTTAAAACTAATTTCTTAAAATATATGTATGACAAACTTGATCTAAATTGCTAATAGTTTACCCAAAAATATAAAATCAATGCATAAGCAAATAATATGCAACCCATATGGGTCCCTTACGGGTCTCATTTGGGCCGCCCAACAAAGGACAAAATCAACTATTGGGCGCACAGATTTTGAAAATTCTGTTTTTGATATGGCTTTGTTTTAAATAATGTATATACTATGATTAATATGAAGTTATTTTCAAGAGATAATTTAAATTTAAATAATCGCGCAGAAAAATAAAGCATTTGAATAATATGCGCATGCGCAGATGTTAATTCCGCCTCGCGAAAACATTCAAAACAAAAATACTCGAAACGGTAATTTGTTAAATTGTGATATTATACACGTAATTATATATTTCTTTTGAAATCAGATATATATTGCTGATCACGCATTATTTATTTATCTGTTACTTTAATGAATGTTTGTGTGTTTAATAATTTGAATTACAAATCATTAGATTTCTTTTTTCGCTTTGCCTTTGTCATGAGACATTTGGTGTGTAACCCGTACTTCCGGTTGGTAAAACGAAAAACTGCAGAAGAAAATTATTAATTATGTTAATAGTAGCTTGTAAACTATAGGTAAACCTTGTTTATATTGACAATAAAACCCACTAGTAAAGATCCATTGCAAAGATTTTTTTGCAAAAACACAGAGAAATGTCCGATAAACAATCTGACTCAAGCAACACAAAGGACAAGATGGCGGCCACCGGCCACCCCCCACCCACTAAAGTTGTAAACAAGGGAGCAAGGAGGAAGGCCTCAGTTAACACTGCGGACAGGGAAAGATCAGCATCAAGGGACAGCATGAAAAGCTCTTCCAGAAATGTTTCCCCTAGTAAATCTGCGGTTTGGACTTGTGATACATGTAATGAAAAATTCTCAAATGAAAATGACTGCCTTTTTACCTGTCAGTACTGTGATGTTAACCATAGGTGTTTGAAATGTCTCGGAATACCAACGACTGCATACAAAGCTGTTGGTAATAGAATTGATATGCCATGGTTTTGTACAGTGTGCCTTGAAAAAACTTTGAAAACTCTCAAAGATCAAAAAAGTATTGAGGATCGATGTTCAGATTATCTTTCAGACTTCTCACGTAAGATTGAAGAAAGGCTGACAAAGATGGAGGCTGACATGGTTGGCATACGTGATGATATGGGAGTTATGCGGGAAGAACTAATGAAAGAGATTAAGGACACTAAGGTGATCAGTGCAGATGAAGCGGTAAGCAGTGCAGAGACAGATGCTGGAGTAAGTAAGGTTAGTGCTAAGAAAATCGTAGGAAAATCTGATGAGCAGATAATGAATTCAATTCAAGAAAGAATTGATAGGAAAAACAATATAGCGTTTTATAACATACCTGAAGGATCCGGCAATATCAAAAATGAAAAAATCGAACATGATTAACACGAGATCAGACAAATTGCAAAGGAAATGGGTGTCATGATTCTTGCTGAAGACATTTTGGTTGTTCGGCGCATAGGTAAAACTGGTTTACGGAGAAAAGTTCATGGTGAAGATGTTGAAGTCCCAAGAATCCTAGTCGCAACTTTCACCGAAAACATTAAAGCAACGATTATGAAAAACTGTTATAAACTTCAATTTTCAGAAGTAGCATATATTAAAAAAGTTGGTGTGAAACATGACATGAGTTACGATGAACGACAAAAGGAAAATGAACTGAGAAAAGAAGCGAAGGATAAAACCGAGGCAGAAAAAGATCCAAATTTTCGGTATCTGGTCAGAGGCCCTCAGTGGGACAGAAAAATTGTAAGGGTAAAGTCATTCAAGGCCAAAGGGATGGAGGCGAACGAGCCCATACTAGGCTCTCCAACGCTCAGCCCGGGTTAGAAAATGAAAAAAGTGACCAGTGTAGAAATGTTTTTAACATTGTAGATAGTTTTCCAGTTCTGTTCACAAATGTAGATACGTTCACAAATGATAAGTTTTATGAACTGAAAATGAAGTTAATAGACATGAAAGAAAAGCCTAAAATAATTGCATTACAAGAGGTAAACGCTAAAAACTACAGATATGAAAGACTGATTGCAGAGTATAACCTGGACGGGTATAAAACTGTGTATAAAAACCTTAGTAAAGACTCTGAGGGAAGAGGTCTACTGATTTATGTCAATCAAGAATTGAAATTCACCGAGGTATCATTTAAGACAGTCTACAAGGAATATCTAAGTGTTGAAATTAGCCTGAATAAATGTGACAAGTTACTCTTCACATCAGTATATCGTAGCCCTTGTATGAACACAGAAGAATGTCAAAAGCTTTGTAGTTTGATCAATGAAATCACTGCTATGAAATACACACACTTTGTTACAGTAGGTGATCTGAACATGCCAAATATCAACTGGGGTGATATGTCTACAGACAAGGGACCAGGTGACTTCAGTTTTGAATTTGTGGAGTGCATCAGAGACAGCTTCTGGTATCAACACGTACATGAGCCAACGCGTGGAAGGGGAGACGCAGATCCATCACTTCTAGACGTTGTATTCAGCAATGAGGAAGGAATGATAAATAGTGTAAGCATTGAAAACCCACTAGGGAAGAGTGACCACTCTGTTATAACATTTAACTTTTGCGGTTATTCTCAAAATCATCATGCAAAAGAGAGACTTAACTTTGCAAAAGCCGATTTTGATGCAATGAAAGAGACACTTAGCATAGATTGGGAAAGTGCCTTGAGAAATAAAAAATTAGATGAACAGTGGAAATTTTTCACACGGAAAGTAAATGAGGCTATCCAAAAGCATATACCAAGAAAAAAGTCGAGTGCTAACAAACCAAGTAAGAAACATGGAATACAATTATCAAAAAAGTTAAAAAGTAAAATGAGAAGAAAAGAAAGATTATGGAATAGGTATAGAAATACTGGAGATGAAATAGCTTTTGAACAGTACAAGAGAGTAAGAAATCAGGTTAGAAAATTAACAAGACAATCAGTAAAAAAGTATGAAGAAGATATAGCTTTGTCGGCTAATGATAATCCAAAACGGTTTTGGGCCTACGTTAAATCAAAATCAAAGACTCAGTCCACAATCTCAGATTTATACAAAGATGACAAGAAGGAGTCTTTAACTGAAACAGACTACGAAAAGGCAAATGTTCTCGGGGAATTCTTCTCGTCAGTATTCACGCAAGAACCCAATGATGAACTACCAGATATTCAGTTGAAAGATTGTCCTATGGAGATGAGATTGGCATCACAGTTGAACTAGTACAAAAGAAACTAGAGGAACTGGTTATCAATAAATCCCCATGTCCTGACCAGCTGAGCCCAAGAATACTGAAAGAGCTTAGTAGCACATTATCATTACCAATCTGTATCATCTTTAAAAATAGCATAGACACAAGTACCCTGCCTGATGAATGGCAAACTGCACACACTACTGCTATTTATAAAAAGGGAGACAAAAAAGATGCCGGTAACTATAGGCCAGTCAGCTTAACATGCATTCTGTGTAAACTGCTCGAAAAGATAGTAAATGAGAAAATGGTAAAACATATGAAGAACTATAACCTGTTTAGTGAAAATCAATTTGGTTTCATATCTGGTCGATCAACAGTTTTACAGTTACTAGCTGTGCTCGATAAATGGACAGAGATACTTGATCGAGGAGGCTCCATCGACGTGGCATACTGTGATTACATGAAAGCCTTCGATAAAGTTTCACACCGGCGTCTCGTGCACAAACTGAAAATATATCGCTTCGGAAATAAGTTTATAAACTGGATCGAAAACTTTCTCTCATACAGAAGACAGAAAGTCATAGTTAATGGAAGTGAGTCAAAGTGGCAACCAGTTACGAGCGGAATACCCCAGGGCTCAGTGCTCGGACCGATGCTCTTCGTAATTTCCATTAACGACATCACTGAAAACATAGAAAATGATAGCCAGCTGTATTTATATGCAGATGACACAAAAATATTCAGGGAAATTGCCTCGGAAAAAGACAAAGAAATGCTCCAGCAAGACATATTTAGCATGAGTAAATGGTATCACAAGTGGCTGCTCCGATTCCATCCAGACAAATGTAAAACAATGACTATAAGTAATAAGAAATTGTGCGAAAGAACATACAAATTAAGACCAGACTTGAAACCTATGGAGATAAGCCATGCAGAGAAAGATATAGGGGTCACCATAGACGATAAGCTTACATTTGGACAACATTTAACTGAAAAAGTAAATAAGGCAAACTCAGTATTAGGTGCAATGAGAAGATCCTTTAAATACCTTGACATCCCAACATTCAAAAAGTTATATACTGCACTGATCAGACCTCACGTTGAATATGCCCATCCCATATGGTGCCCCTACAAGAAAAAAGACATTATTACAGTTGAAAACATGCAGATTAGGGCTACTAGAATGATTCCTGGACTAAACAACCTATCATATGAAGAACGATTAAAGAAATTGAACATACCAACATTGAGTTATGGAAGAGTAAGAGGGGATTTGATAGAATTTTATAAACTACTGAATGGAAAATATTATTTTGATGAAAAGGAATTGTTAAAACTGAATCAAGAAAGCGTAACTAGGGGAAACAATAAGAAATTACATAAGACAAGACCTCGTTTGGACATCAGAAAGTTCTCATTCAGCCACCGAGTTGTTGAGACCTGGAACTCATTACCAAACAGCGTTATTACAGCTACATCTATAAAGTCATTTGAGGCAAGACTTGATAAATATTGGAAAAACCAAGAAATTGTTAACAAATTTGAAGCTAAAATCTCGACCGGAAGAGATAAAGAACATGAAGAGCTTGAGTCAGAGGCTGAGGGCCTTCTTCAAGAACTCATCTTAGGAATTCTAAGGAAAAACAATGTATTTTCGCGACGTAAGTCGTTACGTTCGTTTGTCACCATAGATCAATCTCTTAGTTAAACTGCTTAATTCAACTTGATTCTGCCTAAAATTCAATACAAACTATTTATAGCAGACAGGCGCATGTCTGAAAAAATGGAACACTAAATTAGTAATCATGCTAATGCACGAGAATCTTACTTATCTCATACATTGATAATATTAATTTAAACGTATTACATCAAAGACGTATAATATAATGTTTTTTTTTATAGGTCTTTGATTACGTGCACTCAAGCCAAGGTTGTTTGCCCGTGGACAAATTTTAATGGTTATTTAAACACATGTTTGCAGACAATTAAAAAAGTTTGTGTATAACTATTAAGAAATAATTAAATTCGTAATGTTTATTGTACAAATTTATTTCAGAAAATAAAGTATTCACCACTGCCTCGTTTGCCAACATCGTCTTTACAAGGAATGTCCAGCAGTGCATGGCAGAGGCCGGTCACTCCCATTAAGTCCAGCTGAAGAGCCTTCCCAAAAACATTTCATAGGACAAAGTTAGTTCTTCTTGAATGCTCTGAGCTTTTATGAGTACATACGTACAGCTCATACCCGGAGGGTCAATAGCTGGGATTTGGATTATTGCAACTAAGGACAAAGTAACTAATTTTTGTGCTTGAAACTTTAAACTTAAAATAATTTCAGTTTTGGAATTACTGCTTATAAAATGCCCGATGGATAATTACATTAATAATTGATGTAAACAGATAATCCAACTTTAAAAATATAAAATACACAAGTCATTTAGTAATCTATAATAATACATACTTCTAATAATAAAAGAAACAAATTGACTTTGGCAGGCATAGCGGTGCAAGACGTCTATAATCAGCCCTAGCCGTACAACAGCTGTTGGGACAAATCGGGCCCGCCTCCGTTATATCGGCACACATCCGATATAATTATATCCGATCCAGCTGTGATATATATTATTGTCAACATAATTTTAGGTTATTTGTATTAGGTACATTTGTTTTTTTTTACTCTGTAGTCAGATGCAGTTACACAGATTAAACAGCGAAATGAAGCTGATGCTGCAACGGCTCTTGGCTAGGTCAGCTACTGATGGCGAGACAATGCAACTGCCAGAGAACATCAGTCTTCCAATTTGAACATTTGAGCAAATGGATGAGTTTGAAGAGCATCTTGGTGATGAAGCTACGATCCATCTTTTCCAGGACTGCTGCATAGTTCAAGCTTTTTTGTCAAATATATTAAGCAATGTTGTAAATGTAATTGATAGTTCTTTCTCCATTGATCCTTTACCATTCCTTTAAGGCTCATCTTCTAAGAAAGCATACAATATTTTATATTTTGAAATGAAATGGTATATATTCCTTTGCAAAAGAAGAAACAGCATTCCAGTTTTCGCAGGTTTTAAAAGACACACATATATATATATCATGTGCAATTACGAAACAAACTAGAATGTATGAAGATATCAAAGATAATAATATGGACTTGTTCTCGAAAAAGGATTTGCCATTTATTTGAGTTTTGGATTTTTCTGCAGGGTTTTAAATTTGTAGTTTATAAAATATTTTGTTCGTTTTGTTTAGTCTTGCAAGTATGTTTTTTACGAATGTTCTTTGAGTACATGATGTCTTATTTGTACTGGTTAAAGATTTAATATGCATGGGTATGCTTTTGAGTAATGTGTAGTACATCAGGAAAATACTTGAAGGTATTCTGTATATGTAACATATATTTTATATCAAAATAATATTCTTAATTCTATAGTCGTATAACTGGTCAACATATATAATGTTATAGAAAAACGTCTTATTGTTTGAAGTTATGTCTTATGTATATGTGTGTAATACTATATGTGAATAAAAGTTGAGAGTACTTTAATAAATTGTTAAGTCTTCTAACACAAACCTTGTATTTCTTGCAGGATAATGCTATTTAGCGCTTAAACCCTTTGATATTACTCTGTTCCAGCAAGAAGAAATATATACAAAAATTTAAAAAAATGAAAATGGAAGTACATGTAGAAGAATCTTTTGTCTGATGTTCAATTTGAACACACAGTATTTCATGTTTGCAGCTTACATATTATTTCTAACATAACCTGAATTTCTATTAAGGCTTTGTCCAAAATTTTACAGGCACTGTGTACCCATATTGAATACAATGCTACCAGTTTGTAGCCCATATTTAGTACAATGCTGCCCGTATGAAGCCCATATTGAGTAAAAGGGCTGCCTTTATGTAGCCCATATTGAGTAAAAAGGCTGCCTGTATGTAGCCCATATTAAGTAAAAGGGCTGCCCATGTTGGACCTATATGGGTCCCATGTGGGCACCTATATGGGCCCCATGTGGGCTGCCAACATGGGACCCAGATCGGAAGTGCAACCGGGCTCCATATGGGTCCCATCTGGGCTGCCCCATATACTTTCATGGGGCAGCCCAGATGGGACCCATGTGGAGCCCGGTTGCACTTCGCATCTGGGTCCCATGTTGGCAGCTCACATGGGGCCCATATAGGTGCCCACATCGGACCCATATAGATTGTTTGCTGGGCCGTACTTTGTATAGTGAGATTGTTTATTTGTCATACTTATTTAAACGTATGCATCTTAAAATATCGAGGGAAGCAATATATTACGATTGATCTATAATAGTTAACAGATGCATGTACATGCTCAAATTATTAGGGCCTTGTCCGCGAATACTTGATTTTTTTTATTATTAATTCCGGTGTTTTCATAATATGCATACATTCGAACCGCAGTAATTCGAAGTCTACGGAAGACCAAAGTAATAAGAAACACCTAAGAACGCACAACACACTGACACTGGCAATATGCGTTTTTTCAATTCATAACTTACATGTAGTTTTGAAACGTTATCATATGATGCACTCTTATTAACAGATATAATTTATGTGTAACGTTTCTTTGTAGAATTTGCAGTTGGTCGTTTTGGGCAGTTAATTATTATTGGCAAATCCCCGTTTCTATCTCGATTAAAATCATATGTATTATCCTCTCCTTGTAATGTGTTAAGATGACGAACGCCAAGTGGCAGGGTCCATTAAATGAACCACTTGTGGGGAGGATACTTAAGTCAGTAATTTTAAGTTAGTCATTGTTATGTAACTTGTGTAAAGCCTCGACCTGAATAAATCCTAATCGTCTGTAAATTTTGATTTGTTATCACGATTTCTAAAAAAAACAGTATACGCGCGCGCACGCACGAGCACATTTTTAGCTCACCTGAGCACAACGTCCTCATGTTGAGCAATTGTGATCGCCTTTTGTCCGTCGTGAGTCGTGCGTCGTCAACATTTACCTTGTTATCACTCTAAAGGTCACATTTATTGTCCAATCTTTATGAAACTTGGTTAGAACATGTGTCTCAATAATATCTTGGACGAGTTCGAAAATGGTTCCGGTTGGTTGAAAAACATGGCTGCCAGGGGGCGTGGCAGTTTTCCTTATATGGCTATAGTAAAACCTTGTTAACACTCTAGAAGTCACATTTTTAGTCCAATCTGCATGAAACTTGGTGGGAACATGTGTCCCAATAAAATCTTGGACAAATTCAAAAATTGTTCCGGTTGGATGAAAAACATGGCCACCAGGGGGCGGGGCAGTTTTCCTAATATGGCTATAGTTAAACCTTGTTAACACTCTAGAAGTCAGATTTATTGTCCAATCTTCATGAAACTTAGTCAGAACATTTGTTATAATGATATCTTGAACGAGTTAGAAAATGGTTCTGGTTGGTTGAAAAACATGGCTGCCAGGGGGCGTGGCAGTTTCCTAATATGGCTATAGTAAAACCTTGTGAACACTCTAGAAGTCACATTTTTAGTTCAATCTTCATGAAACTTGGTCAGAACATGTGTCCCAATAATATCTTGGAATAGTTCGAAAATGGTTCCAGTTGAATGAAAAACATGGCCGCCAGGGGGCGTGGCAGTTTACCTAATATGGCTTTAGTGTATAGTAAAACCTTGTTAACACTCTAGAAGTCACATTTATTGTCCAATCTTCATGAAACTTAGTCAGAACATTTTTTCCTACGATATCTTGGATGAGTTTGAAAATGGTTCTGGTCTGTTGAAAAACATGGCTGCCAGGGGTCGGGGCAGTTTTCCATATATGGCTATAGTAAAACCTTGTTAACACTCTAGAAGTCACAATTGTGGTCCAATGCTCATGAAACTTGGTCAGAATATTTGTACTAATGATATCTGGGCTGAGTTCGAAAATGGTTGAGATCCGTAAAAAAAAACATGGCTGCAAGGGGGCGTGTCATTTTTCCTTATATGGCTATATAGTAAAACCTTGTTAAAACTCTAGAACTCACATTTATTATGCAATCTTTATGAAACTTGATCAGAACATGAAAATGCTTCTGCTTTGTTGAAAAACATGGATGCTGGGGGCTGTTGACACTTTATAAGCCACATTTATTTGCCAATCTTCATGAGTCGGAACATTTGTTCCAATGAAATCTCGGCTGAAAAAACATGTTAATACTCTTGTTATGATATCTGGGCCGAGTTAAAAATGTGTTGATAAACAAAAACATGAAAATGAGTCTGCAGCAATATCTAAAATTGTCAAACAATCGTCCATATAAGATTGTGGATTTACCATCAAAAGCCTTTGATCTGTTGCATCACAATAGAATGCTGGAACCACTTTATAGAAGTTTGTAGTTGTATGATGTAACACAAGTATCACATGTGCATTGAAAATGCATCAGTCGCTAACACCTTTATATTTCAAGCACTGTCCATTAATCCGTTAATTAATAAGCATTTTGGTGGAAAGTAAATCAATTGTGCAGTTGGCATCAAAAGCCTTTGATCTTTTTGATCTCAATGTGTCTGTTTGATCTTTTTGATCTCAACGTGTGTGTATTACTAAGTTTATGAGGTCCATTCACGCCTGAGCTGCATCATGTTCAGACCCAGTGTGTATTGACCATCACTGATACCTAATTTATGATTTTTAAGCAATTAGTAGATGTAAATGTAATATGAAACAATTATCTCAAGACCATGAAACAATGCATCAAACACTATAACCTGAACAATGTAAGCATTGTCGATAAGGCATATAACAGCATTTTAGGGGAAAGGATGTCACGTAATTACGCATCGTTCATGGAAAACACACAGTAACAACCAAAGTTCATTTCTGTTTTCATCGAGATTTATTTCTGTTAAATAATTTCTAACACAACGCTTCTAATGTTCATGAAGTACGATTTTACAGCGCGGCGGCCAATTGGCCGCCACGTCAAGAAAGCGTGACTGCTCTACTCGATTGTCAAACTAGGACTCTAAAATTTCTTCTAACAACAAAGCACAGCATTTTATTCCAAGGTACATGAACATAAAATTTAGATATTTCCTATCTCATTCTTGGTTGGTTAACTGTTCTCTTCCCCCGATATTCTAAACCCACCCCTTTGAATAACCCTTGTTGATTGGATGGATCGCTTAAACACCTACCACATGTCACAGCAGAAGAGTGCAATATACAATTATCACTTTGGGAACAGGACACCTCATTTCATTTGCATACTTGATCATACAAACAGATGCTCTCTATGGACAAACCACATTAGTAGTGTGAAACCTAACACTCCTATAATCGATTACGTAAACCCCGATACCCATAAGATACACACTAAATCCGAACTTACATTTGTTATGTACATTGGGAAATTGGATATTTCAATTATTTAAATTTCATTATATACCATATCTGAATTGGGGCTTGTTTTGTACGAGCCGAATTGTTAATCAAGGACTCAAGACAAATCAACATGTGTTTCCGATAAATGAACTACATTGGAGAAATGAAACCATACTTCCATAATCAATTTTTCAAACTTCATTACATACCCCCCCATCCAAAGACATCTGTTATGTTTATTCCTAAATGCCCACAACATACAGCTACTTTACAAGATGAACTCTCAAATAGTTTGATCACTTTAAACTTTTAACTTCTGTTTACGTATAAGATAGAAATATTGATGTAAATAACCTTTCAACATTTTCTTACATATCAGTAATTATAACAGTTATTAATGAATTACTCAAACATATTATTAAAATATTTCCCTATTATTAAATCTATCTGTGCTTAAATTTCTATCATAAGAATAAACAATATGGTTATGTCACACAACCCTCCCTCTTATTTTGATTTTTTTTCATTTTATGATCCAAAAAAATCTTTGAAATTTAATTATCGAATTACGAAGTACTTGAAAACATAATTCATATAAACACATCTATGATGGCAAATATGCGGATAACAATAATATTTTTTTTTACAAGCGTCTCGGCTGAAATAGATATATTAGTTATTGTTATACAATGTCAATGTCAATCGGGATGTATTGGAGCACATCATCTGTTGATCGTTGGTCTTAAGTACATCTGTTGTCGTCCATGTAGTATTGAAGTTGCGGCTCGCGGCGAATGAAGTCGCTTGCAGTCGGACCGGTTACTGCCGTCGCGGAGATTAAGATCGATCCGTCTTCAAGTCGTGTAGGCGAATCGGGTCTATCCCTGTTGCTGTGATGATTAATATAAGCCGATCGTTAGGTCGTCCTTGGCGATACGCGTGCGTTTGGTGTTCCTGATTTTATTTCTGCTGTTCATATTGCGTCATCTATTTTCGTTTCCGTTGTTGTTGTATTTTCGTTGTTGGTTCCAGCGTCTTCTTCTTTTCTCTCGGGACATTAAGATCTTCTATTGGCCATAATGCTCACAAGGTATTAACTATAGCAGTGTTCCATTTGATGTCTTAAGCCTCGGAAGTACCATTCCGAATACGTTATCTACGCATGTCAAACAGTTGAACGGCTGCATCTAGCTCTATAGTGTTAAACGTCACAAGTATTTTGTCCAGTGTTGCGTCACTTGTTGTCCTTTGAAAACTTTTTGCGTTGGTCTTCTTTTAGCGATAGAATCAGGTATTCACTTTGAGAGTAAACGCCGTGATGTCCCATGCTCACCACGTTGATTGTTTATTCAATTCGTTGTGAAAGGCGTTGTTTCGCGATGTCTTCTTCTTTTGCGTTGTCTCCAAATCTCGATATTTTATCTGCGTTGTGGTGATACAAGTATCATGGCAAACATTTATAAATATCCCCTTAAGTTCCTCTTAAATATCGTCATGACAACTTACTATGAAGTCTAAGTAAATACAACCTTTATTACCCGATTACTATCGAATCACTCCCGTAAACATTAAACAACCTCTCGGTAGTTTACGTACGTGCTATCAGAAAATTTGTGACAGGTATGCACACTCCTGTTCCCAAAGTGATAATTGTATATTGCACTCTTCTGCTGTGACATGTGGTAGGTGTATAAGCGATCCATCCAATCAACAAGGGTTATTCAAAGGGGTGGGTTTAGAATATCGGGGGAAGAGAACAGTTAACCAACCAAGAATGAGATAGGAAATATCTAAATTTTATGTTTTTGTACCTTGGAATAAAATGCTGTGCTTTGTTGTAAGAAGAAATTCTAGAGTCCTAGTTTGACAATCGAGTAGAGCAGTCACGCTTTCTTGACGTGGCGACCAATTGGCCGCCGCGCTGTAAAATCGTACTTCATGAACATTAGAAGCGTTGTGTTAGAAATTATTTAACAGAAATAAATCTCGATGAAAACAGAAATGAACTTTGGTTGTTACTGTGTGTTTTCCACGAACGATGCGTAATTACGTGACAAGGACAAGGTATATAAGAGTCAGACTTCCCACAGGACCACATAAACTTGAATTATTTACTTGTTCTGGAATTAAAATTGATAAAGTGAAATGGCTGAACATTTAGAGTTGGAAGGTTATCTTCAAAACGTGAGTCTCACAAAGCGGGGAATGAAATCGAACACAGAATACTTTAATGCGCTCATCCAGACAGCAACGGAATACCAGAAAATTGTCTGCTTCAAGGCGGATATGAACGGACACTTTGGCAGCATGGCTGAAGCCAAGTAAGTTCCCATTTATAAATATTAATAATTTAATTGCTAAACAGTAGGTTTATCCTCTGAACGTTTGGAAATTGTTTAATCTGAGAAAGTTTTATATGTAAAATGGTTCCTATAATGATTCCAAATTTGTGGCAGTTTATTGTGCATGGAATTTCTTCCCATTAGATGCTATAATTGATTTTTACAAGGGAAACAACTCAATTCTGGTAAAACACAAAATCAGTCAATAAAGTACTGTGAAATACAAATTTAAATATATTTAATGTCATTTATTTGAATGACACTAATTGATTTACTTTATACTAATCAATAGAAAAGGAAAAGTTCAAACCAAAAAACAACAACTGTGTAATATAATTAATATTAGTGACATTTTCTTTTATCATGTCAAATAAGCTTAAACTTTGTTGCAAGGCAGTATGTCTGTAAATGCTGTAAATTTGTATGTGTATCAAACAAGTATTTATAAATATATAGCAGTCGCATGCTTTTGTTAACATTTTTATGTACAGAACTTTGCTTAATATTTGTGTTAACACATTAATGACCATGCACAGTTTCATTAAGAAAACATGTATATCAATTAAATAGGCTACAATAATATTGTATTTTCCTTTGGCTATTTGTTTTCTACTATTAAGCATATTATTTGTCTATTTTTACTTTTTTCCCCCTTCAAAACAAAATCATTTTCCCACTTTGCAAGCAATTATTTTATTTAAAATTGACATTTCCCCTACTGTATATGGAATGGTTCCCTTTTTTAAAATGTCATGCGTATGACAACAAAATACTGCTGCTAATCATTGCAATGCCAATTAAACTAATAATGTGAAAAAAATAAACATATAAATTACAATTTTGAATGAATTGAGGGATATTTCTTTATTTTTGAACTTACACAAAATGACACGTTTTTTAAACATCAAAAGTGCAATTCTATAAAGTTGCAATAACTGAATATTTTTTTTCAGGACACCAGTGACATTAAAAAATGTCAAGTTAATACCTGGACGCTTTGATGTCAATTTTCTGGCACATCCACCTTATCAGGCGCCCCAAAAAACTGAACTTCTCCTACATGGCACAGCTGGAGGAAACAGCGACATCCAAGACTTTGAAGGAAATACTGGACTCCCTGCAAAATTTTCAACAGGTATATCAATTTTCCTTATGTACTCATATGACTCTATCTTAGTTTTTTTTTCAACAAAAGCACTGCATGGAAAGAAATTTAAAAACATTATAGGAGAAAATATATACCTTTAAGCAGGGCAATGAGACAATTGTTTTCCCAAAATTGGCACAAAACGATCACTGAATGGACAAATAATTATTTCAATGTTCCCTTTCAATTGTATGATGTCTGTTTATATTTGTTTGTAATCTCTGTCATGTTCAAGTCTTTCTGTCATTTGCAGAGATTCATAATTTGTTTTTTCTATTGTCTACCATGTACAAATAATGCTATCTTATCTGTCAAACTACAATTTGGAACCAACTTTATAGTTTGTGGCTTTTTAATATAAGCCACAACTCATCATGCTCCATTAGCAGTTCTGGACCATGCCTGTCATTTTACACAAGCTCATCAGGTTTTTTCACAAAGAAACTCCTGAAACATCATTGACCATCCAGAACTTAACAACACTTTTTGTCTTCTCATTCCAGGCGTCTGTTTCCTGCAAGATTGTTAAAATGCACTTTACAGAAAAAGTAAAAAACTTAGACAAAACGGAAGTCACGGTGGCTGACTTAACAGGCTTAATGACTCTGATACTGTGGAATGAACAAAAACACTTAATAGAGGTAGGCTCAACCTTTCTGTTTAAGAACGTCACGACACGAGTTTTTGGCAATTAGGTGATGCTATCTGCTTCACTGAACACAGTTGTATGTCCCACAACAGACATCGGCCAGGTCGTCATCCCTGAGGACGATGACACCCAAGTTCCCATTGACGCGGTAGCAGTTGATGAAGGAACGAACTGCCCTGTTTGCAACAAAAGGATTGATGTAATCAATGCTGCTGTTCCTACTGTAAGATGTGTCAAAAAAATAAAGTTTCATCCTTAATCAGGAACAGAAATCTAAAAGTGACATGCAAAGGAAAGGAATTTGTCGTTCCTTCAGCTGTTATGGATAAGGCTATACCAAACAATAATGAGCTCACCATCGATGAGCTAGAAGATGTTATAACCAGAAACCGTGTAACTGCATTGCAATCAAATAAGCAAGATTAATAAATATAGAGAAAAACAGGTTACTGCCCTATCATTGTGTAATATATCATGTGAGTCTTACAATATAATGACTTGCTGAGCCATTGCTATATTCATGCCATTAGCCTGATATTTTTTACAACGATAGGGCAGTAACCTATTTTTGTTGTGTTTTTTTAACTGATTATAAACAACCAAAAATGATGACTTTATAGTTGATTGCGTGTAGAATGACCTACCTAAAAAAATGACTTATACATAAACTTCTTGTTGACCTGATATAGAAAATTGATCATACCACCGCATTGATATCTGCCTGATATAACGTTGCCTGATATATTTTTGACGATGCTGGAACAGCGTCGTCTAAGGTTTGATAACCAGTAAAAAAATTCTTCGCAACGGGAACCTATGTAAAAGACCGAGCCAGTCCGATTGAGATAACTCGATTTTTCAGTTACTTCCCTTGGCATTCGCCACTGCGTAGGATTTTTCATTGATAACATTCTCCTAGCAGAGTTGTCGTTCGTGTTGATAAAGGTAAATATTAATAGAACAGCATATCCTGGGGAAACAGATTCAATAAGTGTATCAGAACGTTAATTTAAAATTAGTAATTTTACATCCATTTTATTTTTATGGACCAATGAAACAACTATATATTTTCTCTATTTTGTTTGATATTTGTTCTCGATTTAGTAAATAAATTGCGAATAAAACATGTAATATTAACTTTTTACGTGATCACAAAACTAAAGAATGCGAACAATTTCGAACCTGCAAATTGTAAACGCTGCACTGCTATGATATATATAGATATAACAACATTTCTTTGCGTAATTGTCCGTCCCGCTAGCGCAGTGGTAAGGACATTCGCTTTTTCACCTTTACGACACCGGTTCGATTCCCGCTCCCGGCGCAATGTTATATTTTGTCTGTTTTGTGGTCACCATTCCGGACAGGTGTTTTTTTCCGGATAATCTCATCCCCCCCGGAGCATTTGACCATATAAAAAATTAAAAAGTATTTCAGTACAAAACAAATAGCTGGAAATTGCAGCTATCATTCAAAATTCGTCCCAACTGTCGTCAATCTAATCTTATTAGGTATGAGTGCTGGACACACTCCGGGTCCCAACATTATGCAGCCTCAGCGCGGAGGTATCTCATTACCTTGGAAAACACAAAGACACAGACTGGGTGCAGCCTAGGCGCGTATAGACTCAAACAAGGCAACACACTCAAGTGCGGGCACAATCATTTAAAATTTACATATTGAATACGATATTCTAACAGAAATTACACAACCACCTAACTGTACATATAATGTTTGATATTTCGTTCGATTGTTAGATTTCAGCATATACATGTATAAGGTCATTTCGCTATTAGTTAACTTATCCATATGTTCGTGGGCGAACTCGGATAGTCAAGTGCTCATACGATTGAGCTCACATGGTCCGGCTATGTGCTCATACCTACTTTCGAGAATCATCATGAAGGTATTGCCATACTTAATGAACAAGAATGTGCCCCGCCTCCCAGTTTCGCTCAATGGGTCAAGTTACCCACGGGTACTACTTCCCCGTACCCCTAAACTTTTTTCGTACCAAAAAAGTTTCGTACGCAATTTTTTTTCGTACCAAATTTTTTTTCGTACCCAAAAGTTTCGTACCCAATTTTTTTATCGTACCCAAATGTTCGTATCAACATACACAATTGTGGTGATATAGATAGACTTAAATTGATGTTTTATATCCATCCTCTTTAAAAGCATCGTCACACCAGTACTGTCAGTACTTTGATTTATATCATGGTCAACAGCTGGAAGTTCTTATATCAGTCATGTGTGGAGGAGGGTCAAATTACTCGAAATCAACAATACAATAATCATTTTTAGTTAAGTCGAATCAGATTCAACAAAACAAACAATTTGATACCAAGATGTAATATAATTGTCAGCTTTGAAAACAAACAATTTTCCATTAAGCCAACACTATATACTGTTTTCACTTTCTCCAATGCAAATAAACTATGCGTGTTTGCATGTGTGTGTGTGTATGAGTGTGTTTGAGTTTGTGTATTTTGAAGTTTATGAAATTATTTTGTTACATTATGTTTTTATTGTTGAAAATATTTGTTGAATTCAAAAAAAAGTTTTTTCATTATTTAACATTTATTGGTAGCATATGTACATATGTAAAATAAAAATGTTCCATTTGTTATTTCTTATAGTGTTTTTTTCTCCACTTGTGCTGTTGCTAAAATTTCTACACATTCTTATTTCAATACCCATCATTCTGCATATTTATCAATTCATGGACAAACATACAGTCCTGTAGTTGTTTTCGTATTTTTAGGACCTTATTGGATTATATTTAAATTTTCCGTAATCATATAATAGGACATGCCATCCCTAATCAAATAATAGGACATGCCGTTTATACAATGCAAATGGTTATACGCAATTCTAATTGTAACAAAATGAAAGTTTATTATCATGATACTATTTGATAAAAATATGTAGGGTTATTTAGCAACAGTACTTTGATTTTTTTTCTGAATATCACTTCAGAACTAGTGGCATATTCCTTTAAGATCAAAACTTTCGCTTTGGATGTTGACAGGTTCAGGGAAGGAGCCAATATTGCATGATTCCCTACAATCAATATACATTTGTATAATAGGCTGGAAAAAGCTTTTGTATTTTGATCCTATGGACCAATACAAAATCCTAATTCTATCTTGCACCACAATTGGATCCCAAATGCGCTTTACTGATTATACAAATCATTCTATTTTAATGTTATTTGCCATATTGGTGTCAAAAAAATGAAATCAGTTGTTATCTGACAAGTATATGGTTTGGTTTTCATGTTGCAAAACATACATTTCTAAACATCGATTTATACTGGACACGAGTACATTCTACCTTCAGTTTAGGAAACTATAACAGACCTCAACAATATTTATTGGAAATGTACAAGGTCTAACGTCTCTGGGGTTGATATTCATGGATATATACGTTCAACAACAAAAACATTTTGCTACTACACATGTAGTATGCTTAAAAGTTCAAACAAGTTTCTGTTTGAACAGAACTTGCTGTATGTGCAATATATCCAGAAATTCTTCGAAATGCCTTAAATATTCAACATAGTTAAGCACGGTACTATAATGCAGTGTCATTTCTTTTATTCATAAAATGTATACAACTTCATTGTGTTCTGCGTTCAATTCACTTTCTGAAAAAGTCTTAATTTCTTATTCTTGCTCCTCCATTACTAATCATATCAAATTTTACCGTTTACAAATCAATGAAAAACCATTGAATTTGACAAATTGATGTTTTACAACCCTTACTCATTATTAATACTTCTCAGGTGAGCGACCAGGGCCACCACGACCCTCTTGTTTTTCTACATTATATAAACTTATTATAATTTGGTATAACGCATTCATTGAGTAAAATGCTACTATTAGAACGATATTTCCAGTAATTAAAAAAGTATGTCACACATCTTGTTTTGTACCTGTTAGTACTGCCGAGGTTGAAAGTGTTCCATATGAAAGGGCGGCCAATGACAAAAAAAGCAATTTCAAAGTGGCGACTTATCATGAGTGTTATTGCTGGTCAACAGATAAGACAGGCAGAGATAGAAGAGACGAAGATATGACAAAATGAAAAGCCATGAATAGTGTTTAAATAATAATAGTACAATACGAACACCATATAATCGGGAAGTACATTTCTGGGATCTTTAAATGATACGTAGCGTGTCAAGCAATGACCGCTGCTTTTTATGCCCCCGGATCGAATGATCGGGGATATATTGTTTTTGGCCTGTCTTTCTTTCTGTCTGTCATTCCGTCATTCTGTCATTCTGTCCCAAAACTTGAACCTTACAATAAAGTTTTGCAATGACTTTTGAAATATTGAACATCGCAACTTGATATTTGGCATGCATGTGTATCTCATAGAGCTGCACATTTTGAGTAGTGACAGGTCAAGGTCAAGGTCATCCTTCAAGATCAAAGGTAAAAAAACAACAACAAAAACGGCGCATTAGGGGGCATTGTGTTTCTCACAAACACATCTCTTGTTTTAGTTTGAAATCAAAATACATTTCTTTAAATTTAACTTATAGTTTCATTTTTTATTCATCAGTCTCAAGGTATAGAGACGACTTCGTTTGTATGGTTTTTATGATAAGAACTGCGACAACTTATATAAAGTTTATTACAAATTACAATATCAATAAAATACGACTGCATTTTGACATTAGTTGAAATTATACATTTTAAACATACTCAGTTCATTCTTTAATGTTTCACAAAACATGACATCAAGTATTGTACATTAAGGATAATATTAAAATTAAAAAATCTTATAAGAAATATGTTTGAGGACTCTTGAGATATATTGATGTTTTATAAAGCAATATTTTGCGATCAAAGAAAATATAAACAAGTTCCGCCAATGACGTCAAGCAACGTGATCATTGCAAACCCGTGTGGCATTCAGGGACAACTTTATTTCTTGAATTTCTTTTTTTAATACACATACAAATCATTATTTTGTTTACATGAGTTATATTTCCTCTATGCAGTTAATTATTGTAAATTAATTTTAAAATAGGTAAGAAAACAACAATTCTTAAATATACCCGATACGTTGAAAACATTCATCTAAACTTTGTAGTGCACATAATGTCCATGCCTAACTTATCTAACGCAAATTAGGTTCCAATTGATTTTTTAAATGCTCGAACAATTTATCAATTTCGCCTTGCCTTAAGAGGTCCATCGGGAACTGAACTTTAGCGACGAGCAACTTTCTCATAGTAGGACTAGCGTTCATTGCCCACATCAGCATCTCAATCAATGACGGCGTCCAAACTTTAAAGGGGGATCGCGACATCCCCGGAAACGCAATATCTAACGCTAAAGAAACAACTGTAGAGCAGTTCATTTTTTTCAGACTCCAGTTGCTATTTGTAGCTTTAAAACCAATCCACCAAGTCTGAATATTGTCCAACTGCTTGTTACTCAAATTAAGAACATATGTTGTTGGTAGGTTGTCCTCTTCACCAGAGATGTCGTCTGCCAATGTTTGTCGAGGATTCGCAGGGATATCTACGTCCACAAAAAAACTTTTCAATAATTCCCATTTTCCAATCTCACGGTTTGGCCACCAGCTTGTGTGAGTCCCGTTGCTGAGAGACATTGAGGCATGCCCCAACGCCTGATCTTTTTTATTAGATTCCCAGATGTAAACGATCGCTTTATGCATTGTGTACTGTTTCGGTAGCAGACCACGGTAGACACACACTCTCTCGGAGCCGCGGACGCCTTCTTGATCTCCACCACGCTCAATTCAGAAAACAATGAACCTGCAATCATAACAAGATGTGTTTGTGAAACACAATGTTCCCCTATATGACGTTTGACCTTGAAAGATGACCTTAACCTTGACCCTTCACCACTCCAAATGTGCAGCTCGATGAGATACACATGCATGTCAAATATAAAATTGCTAGCTTCAATATTGCAGAAGTTACACAACATGAGCAATTTTGACCCATATATTTGACCTAGAAGGATGACCTTGACCTTTCACCACTCAAAATGTGCAGCTCATTGAGATACACAAGCATGCCAAATATAAAGTTGCTATCTTCAATATTGCAAAAGTATTCATAAAATAAGCCATTTGGGCCACATATATTTGACCTCTGACCTTGAAGGATGACCTTGACCTTTCACCACTCAAAATGTGCAGCTCCATGAGATACACATGCATGCAAAATATCAAGTTGCTATCTTCAATATTGCAAAAGTACTCATAAAATGAGCGATTTTGGCCACATATATTTGACATCTGACCTTGAAGGATGACCTTGTCCTTTCACCACTCAAAATGTGCATCTCCATGAGATACACATGCATGCCAAATATCAAGTTGCTATCTTGAATATTGAAATACTGCAATAGTGTATATTAAATGAGCGATTTTGACCCATATATTTGACCTTTGACCTTGAAGGATGACCTTGACCTTGACCTTTCACCACTGAAAATGCGCAGCTCCATGAGATACATATGCATGCCAAATATCAAGTTGCTATCTTCAATATTGCAAAAGTTATTGCAAATGTTAAAGTTGGCGCAAACCAACCAACCAACCAACCAACAGACCAACCAACAGACCAACAGACAGGGCAAAAACAATATGTCCCCCACTACTATAGTGGGAGACATAAAAACACATTCACTGCACACAAGTAGTCTGAAACTTACATTTAAGATAAAAAAAGGCATATGGAACCTGTACAGGTGATACTATTGACAAAAGTGAAAGATTTGCAAGGCCGCAAACAGTGGCTTCAAAATAAACGTTTTACCATGTACGAAAGTGGCTGGGGACGAATGAAATGGAAATGATAGCCTGCCTTTGGAATGATATTTTTACACGCAAAACATAGCACAACCCATAAAACCATGAATAAATACCACGTTACCAGGTGGTTTTCGCGCAACACTTAGCAGCGTGACCTTACTAGCGATTCCAGCTTTAAAAGAACCCAAAATACAAGATGCCTACCGCAGCTTTCCTTCCTGAGTAACAAAGAACACAACAACAACAAGAGGTCATGACCCCACAGTTTTCCATTTGAAAATGGTCATATTCTCAGGATTAAATGCAATTTGGGGACCTATTACCCTCGAATTTGACATGGAAACCTACCCTTTCCCAATATATCACTTTTTGACCGGGGCCAATTCGCATATTTCTGCTTCCTACCGTGTACTGCTACCTTAAGGACACCAATTATTCTTTTTCATTACTACAAAAGCAGCTTTTTCAAGTATTGTAGACTATTCCTGACAAACACACACTGTTTTCACTCAACTGTACTGCAAAATAGACTGTCTTTAGTCATATCAAACACTTAAACCAAAGTGCAAACTTTACTCCTATTTCACGAAGAATTCATGCATTCAGAGTTCTGAGTGAGACACTCTTTAAATCTCCTCTGGAACCTTTAAGACACCTTTCAAACATGTTTACTTTTTATAAACACTCTACTCATGCTTATATACATCTTACTTGCACAGCAGATACCTTTTCAAACATGTCTGGACCTAATTTTTGAGAAAAATAGTTGATTTTTCAGCTCGCGAAGTGCCAATTTCCTTGACTTTTGTCTATTTTGCTCCTTCTCCTACATTAATACAACTGTTTTAGCAAATAACATGAAACAGTAAGAATAACCTGATAAAATAATAACAAACTAAATGTCGGACAGCCATATCACTGTTACGAGCTTTTTTTCGGATTCCAGCTGAAACAAGATGTGTTTGTGAAACACTATGTACACCCACCACATATTTATGACCTTTGTACTTGACCTTTGACCTTGACGGATGACCTTGACCTTTCACCACTCAAAATGTGCAGCTCCATGAGGTACACATGCATGCCAAATATCAAGTTGCTATGTTCAATATTGCAAAATTTGACCTTTGACCTTGAACTTTGACCTTGAAGGATGACTTTGACATTGATCTTTTACCACTCAAAATGTGCAGTTCCATGAGAAACACATGCATGCCAAATATCAAGTTGCTATCTTGAATATTGCATAAGTTATGGTTAATGTAAAAGTTCGATGCTAACAAACAAACCAACTAACGAACCAACAGACAGGGCAAACACAATATGTCCCCCAGTATAGTCTGGGGAACATAAATAGCCATTTTTCAATATTTGAATCATCTCCCTTATTTAGATCTGTTATTTACATCCAAATTATGAAAACTTAGCTCATCCAAGCCCATTTTTTGACTGGACGGTGGTGAAAAATCTTTAAAAAATACATTTCCCAGGGTAAATTTGTTTTGTCATTTACCAATTAAGGACACCAAGTACTCTTTTTCATAACTGTTAAAGCATCTATTTCTAGTATTTTAGACAATTTCTAACAAAAACAGACTGTTTTCAATCAACTGTTTTGCAAAAAAAACTGTCTTTCTTCACACCAAACACTTAACCCAAAGTGACACTTTACTCCTATTTCACTGATAATTCATGCTTTCAGAGTTCCAAGAGAGACACACTTTAAATGTCTCCTGGAACCTTTTGGAAACCATTTAAACACTCTGCTCATGCTTATATACATCTTACTTGCACCGCCAATACCTTTCCCAACATGTCTGGACCTAATTTGTGAGAAAAATAGTTGATTTTTCAGCCTTCGGAGTGCTAATTTCCTTGATTTTTGTCTATTTGGCTCCTTTTCCTACATTAATACAACTGTTTAAGTATACATAAGACAATAAGAACATGAGAAACACTCAAATAACATGTTACAGTAAGAGTAACGTGATAAAATAATAACAAACTGGATGTCGGACAGCGAAATCACTGTAAGAGCTTTTTTCGGATTCGAGCTGAAAATAGCCATTTTTTAATATTTGAATTACCTCCCTTTTTCAGATCAGTTATTTACATCCAAATTATGAAAACTAAGCTCATCAAAGCCCATTTTCACATTGCTTGTTAGTGCAAAAGCTTAAAACAAGGGACAAAATTGTCACAAACCAGGTTTTCAATGTGAAAAAAATCTGATAAAGGGAGAGAACTGAAACTGAACTTTTGAAATGAACAAACAAAATTAACCCCCTTTGTAAGTTTGTTTTTTTTTTAAATCTATTTTTAGTCGTGGCGACATTGACATTGGAGATATTGACGTGATTCTTTCGTGCGACACACCGTCCCATGATGGTGAACAAATGTGCCAAATGATTTTAAAATCTCACAATGAATGACATAGTTATGGCCAGGACAAGCTCATTTATGGCCATTTTTGACCTTTGAACTCAAAGTGTGACCTTGACCTTGGAAATATCGACGTAATTATTTCGCGCGACACACCGTCCAATGATGGTGAACAAATGTGCCAAATGATTTAAAAATCTGACAATGAACGACATAGTTATGGCCCGGACAAGCTTGTTCCGCCCGCCCGCCAGCCAGCCAGCCAGCCAGCCAGCCAGCCAGCCAGCCCGCCCGCATTCGCCAATCTAATAACCAGTTTTTTCCTTCGGAAAACCTGGTTAATTCCTTCGGAAAACCTGGTTAAAAATACATTTCACAGGCAGGCTGTGTAAACAAAAATTTGTCATTTACCCCTTAAGGATACCAATTATTCTTTTTCATTACTGCAAAAGCAGCTTTTTCAAGTATTGTAGACTATTCCTGACAAAAACACACTATTTTCACTCAACTGTACTGCAAAATAGACTGTCTTTAGTCATATCAAACACTTAACCCAAAGTGCACACTTTACTCCTATTTCACGGAGAATTCATGCATTCAGAGTTCTGAGTGAGACACTCTTTAAATCTCCTCTGGAACCTTTAAGACACCTTTCAAACATGTTTACTTTTTATAAACACTCTACTCATGCTTATATACATCTTACTTGCACAGCAGATACCTTTTCAAACATGTCTGGACCTAATTTTTTAGAAAAAATAGTTGATTTTTAAGCCCGCAAAGTGCCAATTTCCTTGACTTTTGTCTATTTTGCTCCTTCTCCTACATTAATACAACTGTTTTAGTATACATAAGACACTAAGAATATGAGAAACACTCAAATAACATGAAACAGTAAGAATAACCTGATAAAATAATAACAAACTCGATGTCGGACAGCCATATCACTGTTACGAGCTTTTTTTCGGATTCCAGCTGAAACAAGATGTGTTTGTGAAACACTATGTACACCCACCACATATTTATGACCTTTGTACTTGACCTTTGACCTTGACGGATGACCTTGACTTTTCACAACTCAAAATGTGCAGCTCCATGAGGTACACATGCATGCCAAATATCAAGTTGCTATCTTCAATATTGCAAAATTTGACCTTTGACCTTGAACTTTGACCTTGAAGGATGACTTTGACATTGACCTTTTACCACTCAAAATGTGCAGCTCCATGAGAAACACATGCATGCCAAATATCAAGTTGCTATCTTGAATATTGCATAAGTTATGGTTAATGTAAAAGTTTGACGCTAACAAACAAACCAACGAACGAACCAACAGACAGGGCAAACACAATATGTCCCCCAGTATAGTCTGGGGAACATAAATAGCCATTTTTCAATATTTGAATCATCTCCCTTATTTAGATCAGTTATTTACATCCAAATTATGAAAACTTAGCTCATCCAAGCCCATTTTTTGACTGGACGGTGGTGAAAAATCTTTAAAAAATACATTTCCCAGGCCGACTGTTTAAATTTGTTTTGTCATTTACCAATTAAGGACACCAAGTACTCTTTTTCATAACTGTTAAAGCATCTATTTCTAGTATTTTAGACAATTGCTAACAAAAACAGACTGTTTTCAATCAACTGTTTTGCAAAAAAACTGTCTTTCTTCACACCAAACACTTAACCCAAAGTGACACTTTACTCCTATTTCACTGATAATTCATGCTTTCAGAGTTCCAAGAGAGACACACTTTAAATGTCTCCTGGAACCTTTTGGAAACCATTTAAACACTCTGCTCATGCTTATATACATCTTGCTTGCATCGCCAATACCTTTCCCAACATGTCTGGACGTAATTTTTGAGAAAAATAGTTGATTTTTCATCCTTCGGAGTGCTAATTTCCTTGATTTTTGTCTATTTGGCTCCTTTTCCTACATTAATACAACTGTTTAAGTATACATAAGACAATAAGAACATGAGAAACACTCAAATAACATGTTACAGTAAGAGTAACGTGATAAAATAATAACAAACTGGATGTCGGACAGCGAAATCACTGTAAGAGCTTTTTTCGGATTCCAGCTGAAAATAGCCATTTTTTAATATTTGAATTACCTCCCTTTTTCAGATCAGTTATTTACATCAAAATTATGAAAACTAAGCTCATCAAAGCCCATTTTCACACTGCTTGTTAGTGCAAAAGCTTAAAACAAGGGACAAAATTGTCACAAAACCAGGTTTTCACTGTGAAAAAAAAATCTGATAAAGGGCGAAAACTGAAACTGAACTTTTGAAATGAACAAACAAAATTAACCCCCTTTGTAAGTTGTTTTTAAAAAAATCTATTTTTAGTCATGGCGACCTTGACATTGGAGATATTGACGTGATTCTTTCGTGCGACACACCGTCCCATGATGGTGAACAAATGTGCCAAATGATTTTAAAATCTCACAATGAATGACATAGTTATGGCCAGGACAAGCTCATTTATGGCCATTTTTGACCTTTGAACTCAAAGTGTGAACTTGACCTTGGAAATATCGACGTAATTATTTCGCGCGACACACCGTCCAATGATGGTGAACAAATGTGCCAAATGATTTTAAAATCTGACAATGAACGACATAGTTATGGCCCGGACAAGCTTGTTCCGCCCGCCCGCCAGCCAGCCAGCCAGCCAGCCAGCCAGCCCGCATTCGCCAATCTAATAACCAGTTTTTTCCTTCGGAAAACCTGGTTAATTCCTTCGGAAAACCTGGTTAAAAATACATTTCACAGGCAGGCTGTGTAAACAAAAATTTGTGATTTACCACTTAAGGACACCAATTATTCTTTTTCATTACTGCAAAAGCAGCTTTTTCAAGTATTGTAGACTATTCCTGACAAAAACACACTGTTTTCACTCAACTGTACTGCAAAATAGACTGTCTTTAGTCATATCAAACACTTAACCCAAAGTGCACACTTTACTCCTATTTCACGGAGAATTCATGCATTCAGAGTTCTGAGTGAGACACTCTTTAAATCTCCTCTGGAACCTTTAAGACACCTTTCAAACATGTTTACTTTTTATAAACACTCTACTCATGCTTATATACATCTTACTTGCACAGCAGATACCTTTTCAAACATGTCTGGACCTAATTTTTGAGAAAAATAGTTGATTTTTCAGCCCGCGAAGTGCCAATTTCCTTGACTTTTGTCTATTTTGCTCCTTCTCCTACATTAATACAACTGTTTTAGCATACATAAGACACTTAGAACATGAGAAACACTCAAATAACATGAAACAGTAAGAATAACCTGATAAAATAATAACAAACTCGATGTCGGACAGCCATATCACTGTTACGAGCTTTTTTTCGGATTCCAGCTAAAACAAGATGTGTTTGTGAAACACTATGTACACCCACCACATATTTATGACCTTTGTACTTGACCTTTGACCTTGACGGATGACCTTGACCTTTCACCACTCAAAATGTGCAGCTCCATGAGGTACACATGCATGCCAAATATCAAGTTGCTATCTTCAATATTGCAAAATTTGACCTTTGACCTTGAACTTTGACCTTGAAGGATGACTTTGACATTGACCTTTTACCACTCAAAATGTGCAGCTCCATGAGAAACACATGCATGCCAAATATCAAGTTGCTATATTGAATATTGCATAAGTTATGGTTAATGTAAAAGTTTGACGCTAACAAACAAACCAACGAACGAACCAACAGACAGGGCAAACACAATATGTCCCCCAGTATAGTCTGGGGAACATAAATAGCCATTTTTCAATACTTGAATCATCTCCCTTATTTAGATCAGTTATTTACATCCAAATTATGAAAACTTAGCTCATCCAAGCCCATTTGTTGACTGGACGGTGGTGAAAAATCTTAAAAAAATACATTTCCCAGGCCGACTGTTTAAATTTGTTTTGTCATTTACCAATTAAGGACACCAAGTACTCTTTTTCATAACTGTTAAAGCATCTATTTCTAGTATTTTAGACAATTGCTAACAAAAACAGACTGTTTTCAATCAACTGTTTTGCAAAAAAACTGTCTTTCTTCACACCAAACACTTAACCCAAAGTGACACTTTACTCCTATTTCACTGATAATTCATGCTTTCAGAGTTCCAAGAGAGACACACTTTAAATGTCTCCTGGAACCTTTTGGAAACCATTTAAACACTCTGCTCATGCTTATATACATCTTGCTTGCATCGCCAATACCTTTCCCAACATGTCTGGACGTAATTTTTGAGAAAAATAGTTGATTTTTCATCCTTCGGAGTGCTAATTTCCTTGATTTTTGTCTATTTGGCTCCTTTTCCTACATTAATACAACTGTTTAAGTATACATAAGACAATAAGAACATGAGAAACACTCAAATAACATGTTACAGTAAGAGTAACGTGATAAAATAATAACAAACTGGATGTCGGACAGCGAAATCACTGTAAGAGCTTTTTTCGGATTCCAGCTGAAAATAGCCATTTTTTAATATTTGAATTACCTCCCTTTTTCAGATCAGTTATTTACATCCAAATTATGAAAACTAAGCTCATCAAAGCCCATTTTCACACTGCTTGTTAGTGCAAAAGCTTAAAACAAGGGACAAAATTGTCACAAAACCAGGTTTTCACTGTGAAAAAAAAATCTGATAAAGGGCGAAAACTGAAACTGAACTTTTGAAATGAACAAACAAAATTAACCCCCTTTGTAAGTTTGTTTTTTAAAAAAATCTATTTTTAGTCGTGGCGACCTTGACATTGGAGATATTGACGTGATTCTTTCGTGCGACACACCGTCCCATGATGGTGAACAAATGTGCCAAATGATTTTAAAATCTCACAATGAATGACATAGTTATGGCCAGGACAAGCTCATTTATGGCCATTTTTGACCTTTGAACTCAAAGTGTGAACTTGACCTTGGAAATATCGACGTAATTATTTCGCGCGACACACCGTCCAATGATGGTGAACAAATGTGCCAAATGATTTTAAAATCTGACAATGAACGACATAGTTATGGCCCGGACAAGCTTGTTCCGCCCGCCCGCCAGCCAGCCAGCCAGCCAGCCAGCCAGCCAGCCCGCCCGCATTCGCCAATCTAATAACCAGTTTTTTCCTTCGGAAAACCTGGTTAATTCCTTCGGAAAACCTGGTTAAAAATACATTTCACAGGCAGGCTGTGTAAACAAAAATTTGTGATTTACCACTTAAGGACACCAATTATTCTTTTTCATTACTGCAAAAGCAGCTTTTTCAAGTATTGTAGACTATTCCTGACAAAAACACACTGTTTTCACTCAACTGTACTGCAAAATAGACTGTCTTTAGTCATATCAAACACTTAACCCAAAGTGCACACTTTACTCCTATTTCACGGAGAATTCATGCATTCAGAGTTCTGAGTGAGACACTCTTTAAATCTCCTCTGGAACCTTTAAGACACCTTTCAAACATGTTTACTTTTTATAAACACTCTACTCATGCTTATATACATCTTACTTGCACAGCAGATACCTTTTCAAACATGTCTGGACCTAATTTTTGAGAAAAATAGTTGATTTTTCAGCCCGCGAAGTGCCAATTTCCTTGACTTTTGTCTATTTTGCTCCTTCTCCTACATTAATACAACTGTTTTAGCATACATAAGACACTTAGAACATGAGAAACACTCAAATAACATGAAACAGTAAGAATAACCTGATAAAATAATAACAAACTCGATGTCGGACAGCCATATCACTGTTACGAGCTTTTTTTCGGATTCCAGCTAAAACAAGATGTGTTTGTGAAACACTATGTACACCCACCACATATTTATGACCTTTGTACTTGACCTTTGACCTTGACGGATGACCTTGACCTTTCACCACTCAAAATGTGCAGCTCCATGAGGTACACATGCATGCCAAATATCAAGTTGCTATCTTCAATATTGCAAAATTTGACCTTTGACCTTGAACTTTGACCTTGAAGGATGACTTTGACATTGACCTTTTACCACTCAAAATGTGCAGCTCCATGAGAAACACATGCATGCCAAATATCAAGTTGCTATCTTGAATATTGCATAAGTTATGGTTAATGTAAAAGTTTGACGCTAACAAACAAACCAACGAACGAACCAACAGACAGGGCAAACACAATATGTCCCCCAGTATAGTCTGGGGAACATAAATAGCCATTTTTCAATATTTGAATCATCTCCCTTATTTAGATCAGTTATTTACATCCATATTATGAAAACTTAGCTCATCGAAGCCCATTTTTTGACTGGACGGTGGTGAAAAATCTTTAAAAAATACATTTCCCAGGCCGACTGTGTAAATTTGTTTTGTCATTTACCAATTAAGGACATCAAGTACTCTTTTTCATAACTGTTAAAGCATCTATTTCTAGTATTTTAGACAATTCCTAACAAAAAAAGACTGTTTTCAATCAACTGTTTTGCAAAAAAAAACTGTCTTTCTTCACACCAAACACTTAACCCAAAGTGACACTTTACTCCTATTTCACTGATAATTCATGCTTTCAGAGTTCCAAGAGAGACACACTTTAAATGTCTCCTGGAATCTTTTGGAAACCATTTAAACACTCTGCTCATGCTTATATACATCTTACTTGCACCGCCAATACCTTTCCCAACATGTCTGGACCTAATTTTTGAGAAAAATAGTTGATTTTTCAGCCTTCGGAGTGCTAATTTCCTTGATTTTTGTCTATTTGGCTCCTTTTCCTACATTAATACAACTGTTTAAGTATACATAAGACAATAAGAACACGAGAAACACTCAAATAACATGTTACAGTAAGAGTAACGTGATAAAATAATAACAAACTGGATGTCGGACAGCGAAATCACTGTAAGAGCTTTTTTCGGATTCCAGCTGAAAAAAGCCATTTTTTAATATTTGAATTACCTCCCTTTTTCAGATCAGTTATTTACATCCAAATTATGAAAACTAAGCTCATCAAAGCCCATTTTCACACTGCTTGTTAGTGCAAAAGCTTAAAAAAATACATTTCACAGGCAGTGAAAGACACCTTTCAAACATATTTACTTTTTATAAACACTCTACTCATGCTTATATACATCTTACTTTAACAGCAGATACCTTTTCAAACATGTCTGGACCTAATTTTTGAGAAAAATAGTTGATTTTTCAGCCCGCGAAGTGCCAATTTCCTTGACTTTTGTCTATTTTGCTCCTTCTCCTACATTAATACAACTGTTTTAGCAAATAACATGAAACAGTAAGAATAACCTGATAAAATAATAACAAACTCGATGTCGGACAGCCATATCACTGTTACGAGCTTTTTTTCGGATTCCAGCTGAAACAAGATGTGTTTGTGAAACACTATGTACACCCACCACATTTTTATGATCTTTGTACTTGACCTTTGACCTTGACGGATGACCTTGACCTTTCACCACTCAAAATGTGCAGCTCCATGAGGTACACATGCATGCCAAATATCAAGTTGCTATCTTCAATATTGCAAAATTTGACCTTTGACCTTGAACTTTGACCTTGAAGGATGACTTTGACATTGACCTTTTACCACTCAAAATGTGCAGTTCCATGAGAAACACATGCATGCCAAATATCAAGTTGCTATCTTGAATATTGCATAAGTTATGGTTAATGTAAAAGTTCGACGCTAACAAACAAACCAACTAACGAACCAACAGACAGGGCAAACACAATATGTCCCCCAGTATAGTCTGGGGAACATAAATAGCCATTTTTCAATATTTGAATCATCTCCCTTATTTAGATCAGTTATTTACATCCAAATTATGAAAACTTAGCTCATCCAAGCCCATTTTTTGACTGGACGGTGGTGAAAAATCTTTAAAAAATACATTTCCCAGGCCGACTGTGTAAATTTGTTTTGTCATTTACCAATTAAGGACACCAAGTACTCTTTTTCATAACTGTTAAAGCATCTATTTCTAGTATTTTAGACAATTTCTAACAAAAACAGACTGTTTTCAATCAACTGTTTTGCAAAAAAAACTGTCTTTCTTCACACCAAACACTTAACCCAAAGTGACACTTTACTCCTATTTCACTGATAATTCATGCTTTCAGAGTTCCAAGAGAGACACACTTTAAATGTCTCCTGGAACCTTTTGGAAACCATTTAAACACTCTGCTCATGCTTATATACATCTTACTTGCACAGCCAATACCTTTCCCAACATGTCTGGACCTAATTTTTTAGAAAAATAGTTGATTTTTCATCCTTCGGAGTGCTAATTTCCTTGATTTTTGTCTATTTGGCTCCTTTTCCTACATAAATACAACTGTTCAAGTATACATAAGACAATAAGAACATGAGAAACACTCAAATAACATGTTACAGTAAGAGTAACGTGATAAAATAATAACAAACTGGATGTCGGACAGCGAAATCACTGTAAGAGCTTTTTTCGGATTCCAGCTGAAAATAGCCATTTTTTAATATTTGAATTACCTCCCTTTTTCAGATCAGTTATTTACATCCAAATTATGAAAACTAAGCTCATCAAAGCCCATTTTCACACTGCTTGTTAGTGCAAAAGCTTAAAACAAGGGACAAAATTGTCACAAAACCAGGTTTTCATTGTGAAAAAAAAATCTGATAAAGGGAGAAAACTGAAACTGAACTTTTGAAATGAACAAACAAAATTAACCCCCTTTGTAAGTTTGTTTTAAAAAAAATCTATTTTTAGTCGTGGCGACCTTGACATTGGAGATATTGACGTGATTCTTTCGTGCGACACACCGTCCCATGATGGTGAACAAATGTGCCAAATGATTTTAAAATCTCACAATGAATGACATAGTTATGGCCAGGACAAGCTCATTTATGGCCATTTTTTACCTTTGAACTCAAAGTGTGACCTTGACCTTGGAAATATCGACGTAATTATTTCGCGCGACACACCGTCCAATGATGGTGAACAAATGTGCCAAATGATTTTAAAATCTGACAATGAACGACATAGTTATGGCCCGGACAAGCTTGTTTCGCCCGCCCGCCCGCCAGCCAGCCAGCCAGCCAGCCAGCCAGCCCGCCCGCATTCGCCAATCTAATAACCAGTTTTTTCCTTCGGAAAACCTGGTTAATTCCTTCGGAAAACCTGGTTAAAAATACATTTCACAGGCAGGCTGTGTAAACAAAAATTTGTCATTTACCACTGAAGGACACCAATTATTCTTTTTCATTACTGCAAAAGCAGCTTTTTCAAGTATTGTAGACTATTCCTGACAAAAACACACTGTTTTCACTCAACTGTACTGCAAAATAGACTGTCTTTAGTCATATCAAACACTTAACCCAAAGTGCACACTTTACTCCTATTTCACGGAGAATTCATGCATTCAGAGTTCTGAGTGAGACACTCTTTAAATCTCCTCTGGAACCTTTAAGACACCTTTCAAACATGTTTACTTTTTATAAACACTCTACTCATGCTTATATACATCTTACTTGCACAGCAGATACCTTTTCAAACATGTCTGGACCTAATTTTTGAGAAAAATAGTTGATTTTCAGCCCGCGAAGTGCCAATTTCCTTGACTTTTGTCTATTTTGCTCCTTCTCCTACATAAATACAACTGTTTTAGCAAACATAAGACACAAAGAACATGAGAAACACTCAAATAACATGAAACAGTTAGAATAACCTGATAAAATAATAACAAACTCGATGTCGGACAGCCATATCACTGTTACGAGCTTTTTTTCGGATTCCAGCTGAAACAAGATGTGTTTGTGAAACACTATGTACACCCACCACATATTTATGACCTTTGTACTTGACCTTTGACCTTGACGAATGACCTTGACCTTTCACAACTCAAAATGTGCAGCTCCATGAGGTACACATGCATGCCAAATATCAAGTTGCTATCTTCAATATTGCAAAATTTGACCTTTGACCTTGAACTTTGACCTTGAAGGATGACTTTGATATTGACCTTTTACCACTCAAAATGTGCAGCTCCTTGAGATACACATGCATGCCAAATATCAAGTTGCTATCTTGAATATTGCATTAGTTATGGTTAATGTAAAAGTTTGACGCTAACAAACAAACCAACGAACGAACCAACAGACAGGGCAAACACAATATGTCCCCCAGTATAGTCTGGGGAACATAAATAGCCATTTTTCAATATTTGAATCATCTCCCTTATTTAGATCAGTTATTTACATCCAAATTATGAAAACTTAGCTCATCCAAGCCCATTTTTTGACTGGACGGTGGTGAAAAATCTTTAAAAAATACATTTCCCAGGCCGACTGTGTAAATTTGTTTTGTCATTTACCAATTAAGGACACCAAGTACTCTTTTTCATAACTGTTAAAGCATCTATTTCTAGTATTTTAGACAATTCCTAACAAAAACAGACTGTTTTCAATCAACTGTTTTGCTAAAAAAACTGTCTTTCTTCACACCAAACACTTAACCCAAAGTGACACTTTACTCCTATTTCACTGATAATTCATGCTTTCAGAGTTCCAAGAGAGACACACTTTAAATGTCTCCTGGAACCTTTTGGAAACCATTTAAACACTCTGCTCATGCTTATATACATCTTACTTGCACCGCCAATACCTTTCCCAACATGTCTGGACCTAATTTTTGAGAAAAATAGTTGATTTTTCAGCCTTCGGAGTGCTAATTTCCTTGATTTTTGTCTATTTGGCTCCTTTTCCTACATTAATACAACTGTTTAAGTATACATAAGACAATAAGAACATGAGAAACACTCAAATAACATGTTACAGTAAGAGTAACGTGATAAAATAATAACAAACTGGATGTCGGACAGCGAAATCACTGTAAGAGCTTTTTTCGGATTCCAGCTGAAAATAGCCATTTTTTAATATTTGAATTACCTCCCTTTTTCAGATCAGTTATTTACATCCAAATTATGAAAACTAAGCTTATCAAAGCCCATTTTCACACTGCTTGTTAGTGCAAAAGCTTAAAAAAATACATTTCACAGGCAGTCTGTGTAAACAAAAATTTGTCATTTACCCCTTAAGGACACCAATTATTCTTTTTCATTACTGCAAAAGCAGCTTTTTCAAGTATTGTAGACTATTCCTGACAAAAACGCACTGTTTTCACTCAACTGTACTGCAAAATAGACTGTCTTTAGTCATATCAAACACTTAACCCAAAGTGCACACTTTACTCCTATTTCACGGAGAATTCATGCATTCAGAGTTCTGAGTGAGACACTCTTTAAATCTCCTCTGGAACCTTTAAGACACCTTTCAAACATGTTTACTTTTTATAAACACTCTACTCATGCTTATATACATCTTACTTGCACAGCAGATACCTTTTCAAACATGTCTGGACCTAATTTTTGAGAAAAATAGTTGATTTTTCAGCCCGCGAAGTGCCAATTTCCTTGACTTTTGTCTATTTTGCTCCTTCTCCTACATTAATACAACTGTTTTAGCATACATAAGACACTTAGAACATGAGAAACACTCAAATAACATGAAACAGTAAGAATAACCTGATAAAATAATAACAAACTCGATGTCGGACAGCCATATCACTGTTACGAGCTTTTTTTCGGATTCCAGCTGAAACAAGATGTGTTTGTGAAACACTATGTACACCCACCACATATTTATGACCTTTGTACTTGACCTTTGACCTTGACGGATGACCTTGACCTTTCACCACTCAAAATGTGCAGCTCCATGAGGTACACATGCATGCCAAATATCAAGTTGCTATATTCAATATTGCAAAATTTGACCTTTGACCTTGAACTTTGACCTTGAAGGATGACTTTGACATTGAACTTTTACCACTCAAAATGTGCAGCTCCATGAGATACACATGCATGCCAAATATCAAGTTGCTATCTTGAATATTGCATAAGTTATGGTTAATGTAAAAGTTTGACGCTAACAAACAAACCAACAAACAAACCAACAGACAGGGCAAACACAATATGTCCCCCAGTATAGTCTGGGGAACATAAATAGCCATTTTTCAATATTTGAATCATCTCCCTTATTTAGATCAGTTATTTACATCCAAATTATGAAAACTAAGCTCATCCAAGCCCATTTTTTGACTGGACGGTGGTGAAAAATCTTTAAAAAATACATTTCCCTGTGTAAATTTGTTTTGTCATTTACCAATTAAGGACACCAAGTACTCTTTTTCATAACTGTTAAAGCATCTATTTCTAGTATTTTAGACAATTCCTAACAAAAACAGACTGTTTTCTATCAACTGTTTTGCAAAAAAAACACTGTCTTTCTTCACACCAAACACTTAACCCAAAGTGACACTTTACTCCTATTTCACTGATAATTCATGCTTTCAGAGTTCCAAGAGAGACACACTTTAAATGTCTCCTGGAACCTTTTGGAAACCATTTAAACACTCTGCTCATGCTTATATACATCTTACTTGCACCGCCAATACCTTTCCCAACATGTCTGGACGTAATTTTTGAGAAAAATAGTTGATTTTTCATCCTTCGGAGTGCTAATTTCCTTGATTTTTGTCTATTTGGCTCCTTTTCCTACATTAATACAACTGTTTAAGTATACATAAGACAATAAGAACATGAGAAACACTCAAATAACATGTTACAGTAAGAGTAACGTGATAAAATAATAACAAACTGGATGTCGGACAGCGAAATCACTGTAAGAGCTTTTTTCGGATTCCAGCTGAAAATAGACATTTTTTAATATTTGAATTACCTCCCTTTTTCATATCAGTTATTTACATCCAAATTATGAAAACTAAGCTCATCAAAGCCCATTTTCACACTGCTTGTTAGTGCAAAAGCTTAAAAAAATACATTTCACAGGCAGGCTGTGAAAACAAAAATTTGTCATTATTTTCCGTAAAGCCTTTGGCTTTACATGTATCAATAGCATGTCTGTCAGACGCTGCGCATACGGCCCGCAATTATAAAGATCCGGAAAATACACCATGCACTACGCTCCGCACAGTACACATCAAAGAACCCGGATAATCATTGTCTTTTCGGCGCTTGAAGCGAGAGCACGATTTTATGGGTGAGTTTCACATGGCCCGATATTTTTTAAATTATATTGGCTCCACCTAGGACGTAGTCCAGGTATTTGTTGATTTTATTATTACAGAAAGTTTCCGTTTTTACAGTTCTTTGCTGTTATTTATTTGTTAATTGTAACTCTGGTTAAAATTAAAATGAGCCAGTCCTAGAACGAAGTTCTCGAGTACACTGCCAATGTTCTGTTCTCATCTTCGGAAAGCGAAGGTGAGTTTTCGGGGTTCGAGGCAGATAGCGCCGAACCAAAACAGTGCCAACAACGAAAGCTTAAATCGGTTGTTAAGCGAGTACATAGAAGTTCGACACGAACTGACGTAAATAATAATTCTAAAAATGACTCAAAACAGACAAAGGGAAAGCAAAAAGCCACAAAGAAAACAACCCCTAAGTCAACAAGTGTAGGCTTATTTGATTTAGATAATTTGTCTGCCAATGATATTGATGTACTGAGAAAAAAGCTGGGCATTTTTGATATGCCAGTAGAGGAAGTGTATGATGACTTTGAGGGTTTTGACCCCCAGAGTGCCCCAAATTTGAGAATAGAGGTTGAAAATGAAAATGAATTTACAGATTCAGATGCAAATGATTCTATGGGTGCACGAAAATATGCCCAAGACTCTAGCAATAACATGACATCTAAGTTGAAAAATAGTCTTTTTGACGATTCTGATCAGGTTGAAGATCGATCAGACTGGAAATTGCCCAAGATTAAAACAAAAGTTAAAGGACCAGCTATTACACAATCTTTGGCTGACTTAATTAGTGTGGCTTGTACATCACAGTGTGACATTGAATCTGTTTCAGAGAAGTATCATGTTCCTGAAAATTGTGAGAAATTAAATCCTCCCACTGTTAACAATGAGATATGGAAAATTTTAGACAAAAGAACACGTACTTATGATCGTCTTTTCCAAGACATACAATCACTACTTTCATCAGGCATTGTCCCAATTCTGAAATTGGTCCAAGTGCTTAAGCAGTCATTGATAACCAATGAAGAGGCTAAAGAGTTAATCTCTGACTCTCTGACATTATTGGGTCAAGCCCAGTTCAATTTGAGTGTCCGTAGGCGATATCTTCTTAAACCTAATCTAGACCAGAAATACAAAAGTTTGTGTAGCATAAACATGCCTGTGACAACCCAACTGTTTGGGGACGACATTGCCAAGGAAGTGAAGAATTGCGAGACCAGTCTTAATCTTGGAAAGATGAGACCGCAGCAAAGTTTTCAGCCCAATTTCTTTCCGAGGGGAGGATTTCGTGGAAGGTTTCCACGTAATTTCAATAGAGGTCGTGGCAATGTAAGATACATGCCATATGGACAGGCACCTGCCTTCAATCCTCGAGGATTTAGAGGACCCATGAGAGGAGGACCTAGAGGCGGTAGAGGTTTTAAACCCTCAGCAACTGTATCAGCCCCAAACGAGGGCAATTAGGAGCGGTAGGTAGACTCAAACACTGTTATAAGTCCTGGGAATTTTTTACCAGTGATCAATGGATTTTGAATAATATAAAAGGCTATGTCCTGGAATTTGAGTCAAAACCTTTTCAAACAGTTATTCCAAATGAAATCTCTTTTAATGAATCAGAAATTCAGATTATTGATCAAGAGGTGGATGATTTATTGAAAAAAGGAGCTATTGTCGGTTCTGAGTGGGAGCCAGACCAGTTTATTTCAAATATATTTGTGGTCAAAAAACCTAATGGAAAATTTAGACCAATTATAAACCTCAAAAGGTTAAATAATTTTGTTCATTATGAACATTTTAAACAAGAGCATTTTAAGATAGTGCTTGAATTAATTCAAGAAAATGATTTCTTTTGTTCTGTGGATTTACAAGATGCTTATTTTTCGGTTCCTATTCATCCAGATTATCAAAAATATTTGAAATTTACATGGAAAGGAGTTTTATATGCATTTGTTTGCCTGCCGTTTGGGTATAGTGCAGCACCCAGAGTATTTACAAAGTTGTTAAAACCAGTTTATGCATGGTTTAGGTCCCAAAGTATTAGATGTGCTTACTATATTGATGATTCTATTAATATGAGTTTAGACAGACATATATGTTTACAGAATGCTGAAACAATTTGTTCCACATTACAGTCTCTTGGTTATGTGGTAAATCCCACTAAGTCAGTTCTAGTGCCAACACAAAGGATTGTGTTCTTTGGTTTTATAATAGATTCCGTTCAGTTTATGATATTCCTTACAGAGGAGAAAATAGAAAAAATTATTCTTAAAGCTCGAAGACTTTTGTCTAGTAGAAGAGTAATAGTTAGAGACCTGGCATCGTTTATAGGTCTTTTAGTTAATGCTTTTTATGCAGTTCTAGAGGCTCCTTTGCATTATAGACAACTTGAACGTTTAAAATTAAAAGGACTTGGAAATAATAACAGTTTTGATAATGAAATAATGTTAAATGGGAGAGTTATTCAAGACTTGCATTGGTGGATTGGGAATGTTAATTGTAAAAATGGTAAAAGGATTAGACCTAAGAAAGTCAGTTTCATTTGTCAAACTGATGCATCTTTATTAGGTTGGAGTTGTGTTGACAACGAATCTGTTAAATTTGTTAATGCTGAATGGACGAAAAAAGATTCCGAATATCATATTAATTTGTTGGAGCTTAAAGCGATTTTTCTTGGGTTACAGTCATTATATGATAAAACCAATGATTGTCATATAAGAGTTTTTTCTGATAATGTATCTGCAGTGACCTATGTTAATGATATGGGAAGAATGACTTCTCAAAAAATGGATGGTTTAGCAGCAGAAATTTGGCAGTGGTGTTTAAAAAATAATAATTATCTTTCAGCTGCCTATGTGAAAGGATCAGAGAATAATGTTGCTGATTTTTATTCTCGATATTTTAATAAATCATAAGAATGGATGTTGAAACAAGAGATTTTTGAAAGAATTTGTTCAGAGTATTTTATACCTGATATTGATCTCTTTGCATCAAGCCTTAATTGTAAATGTAATAAGTTTGTTTCTTGGGTTCCTGAACCTCAAGCTTATTTCAATGATGCTTTTTCAATTTCATGGTCAGATTTTGAACCATATTTGTTTCCGCCATTTGCCTTAATTGGTAAGGTACTGAACAAACTAGTACAAGATAATGTTAAACGAGCTATATTGATTATTCCATTATGGAGATCTCAATTTTGGTTCCCAAATGTTATTGATTTATTGATATCAATTCCTGTTAGATTACCTCGTCACAAGGATTTGTTGACCGACCCAGAGGATGGAACATCACATCCACTATCCAAAAGTATGGACTTGGTCGCAGTGCAGCTATCAGCCGACATTTGCTTGTGCAAGGAGTTCCTTCAGGAGCAGTCTCAGTTATCCTTAACTCATGGAAATCAGGAACAGAAAAACAGTATAGTTTGTCATGGCGTTAGTGGTGTATTTGGAATCAAGAACTAGGTAAAAATCCCATTAAAACCTCTGAGACGCAGGTAATAGCTTATTTATTTTACCTGTTAAAAAACAATAAGTCTTATTCAGTGCTGAACACACATTAAGCAATGCTTTTGCAGACTTTAAATATTTTAGGCAATAAATGGTGTGAATCTCCAACATTAATTAGTAGGTTTATGAGAGGTGTAGCTATTATGAAACCTGTGGTTCCAAGGTACAAATTTACATGGGACGTGTCTTGTGTTTTGCAACTATTAAAGTCGCTTATGCCTTTGAAACAGTTATCTTTGAAAACATTAACGCTAAAGTTAGTTGGTTTGGTGGCTTTGGCTGCTGCCCCTCGTGCACAAACTATTGTGTCCTTGAATAGTGATTGTGTTAAAATTGATTATACTACTTGTGAAGCGGTGTTTTATTTCAAAAATTTGTTGAAAACTACGCCAGTGGGTAAAAAACAAAGTTTTTATTTAAAATTGCAGCACTTTCAGGAAGAAAGTTTATGTGTGTTTCATACCTTAATTCATTATATGAAAAGAACTAAGCATCTTAGACTTTCATCTCAGTTGTTTGTGTCTTATGTTTCTTATAAAGAAGTGTCTACAAGTACTATTGCACGATGGTTGAAGGATGTTTTAGTTATGTCAGGTATTGATGTGGCTATTTTTAAGCCACATTCATTCAGATCAGCAGCAGTTTCTGCTGCAGTTAAAGGAAATTGTTCCATTAATAATATCCTTAAAACGGCAGGGTGGAATACTGATTCCAATTTGTACAAGTTTTATTATAGAGACATTGTTGAAAGGTCTGATGTACCATTTGTTCAGGCAGTTTTTTCGCAGGTTTAATTGTATCATTAAACTTAGTGTTATTTGATATGTTATATGTTAAAATATGCATGTATACATATACAAAGTGAAGGTTTATTTAACCGTATTGTTTTCATTTGTTGACGTTTCAGGTATTTGTATGAACAGTCACAAATGTTTTTCTATTACCTTTGTATTCTGTCATATATGGTTGGGGTATGGAATGCCTATTATCATATTGTTTACCTATTGTGTATTATTTTGTTAACATGTTGAAATAATACAATCTAGACAGGAAAGGAACTTAAGAATTGGTTTTATATCTGTGTCCTGCTAGATTTGTTGTCAGTCTTTAAAGATGCTATTTATACATGTAAAGCCAAAGGCTTTACGGAAAATAATGTCCCCTCATCCAAGCGTTTGTGACGGATGAGGGTCATTATTAGAAGTAAAGCCGGAGGCTGAGCATGTATCAACCCACCCCTGTTGTTGTATAAGGGTCATATGGAAGTGTTATTCTTCTTTTTCACCCTCCCAGGTTGACATTTACTGACAACAAATAACTTTTAAACAATGATTATCCGGGTTCTTCGATGTGTACTGTGCGGAGCGTAGTGCATGGTGTATTTTCCGGATCTTTATAATTGCGTGCTGTATAAGCAGCGTCTGACAGACATGCTATTGATACATGCTCAGCCTCCGGCTTTTCTTCTAATAATGACCCTCATCCGTCACAAACGCTTGGATGAGGGGACATTTACCACTTAAGGACACCAATTATTCTTTTTCATTACTGCAAAAGCAGCTTTTTCAAGTATTGTAGACTATTCCTGACAAAAACACACTGTTTTCACTCAACTGTACTGCAAAACAGACTGTCTTTAGTCATATCAAACACTTAACCCAAAGTGCACACTTTACTCCTATTTCACGGATAATTCATGCATTCAGAGTTCTGAGTGAGACACTCTTTAAATCTCCTCTGGAACCTTTAAGACGCCTTTCAAACATGTTTACTTTTTATAAACACTCTACTCATGCTTATATACATCTTACTTGCACAGCAGATACCTTTTCAAACATGTCTGGACCTAATTTTTGAGAAAAATAGTTGATTTTTCAGCCCGCGAAGTGCCAATTTCCTTGACTTTTGTCTATTTTGCTCCTTCTCCTACATTAATACAACTGTTTTAGCACACATAAGACACTTAGAACATGAGAAAAACTCAAATAACATGAAACAGTAAGAATAACCTGATAAAATAATAACAAACTCGATGTCGGACAGCCATATCACTGTTACGAGCTTTTTTCGGATTCCAGCTGAAACAAGATGTGTTTGTGAAACACTATGTACACCCACCACATATTTATGACCTTTGTACTTGACCTTTGACCTTTACGGATGACCTTGACCTTTCACCACTCAAAATGTGCAGCTCCATGAGGTACACATGCATGCCAAATATCAAGTTGCTATCTTCAATATTGCAAAATTTGACCTTTGACCTTGAACTTTGACCTTGAAGGATGACTTTGACATTGACCTTTTACCACTCAAAATGTGCAGCTCCATGAGATACACATGCATGCCAAATATCAAGTTGCTATCTTGAATATTGCATAAGTTATGGTTAATGTAAGTTTGACGCTAACAAACAAACCAACGAACAAACCAACAGACAGGGCAAACACAATATGTCCCCCAGTATAGTCTGGGGAACATAAATAGCCATTTTCCAATATTTGAATCATCTCCCTTATTTAGATCAGTTATTTACATCCAAATTATGAAAACTAAGCTCATCCAAGCCCATTTTTTGACTGGACGGTGGTGAAAAATCTTTAAAAAATACATTTCCCAGGCCGACTGTGTAAATTTGTTTTGTCATTTACCAATTAAAGCGGGTATATACGATCTTGTGAAATATTTATTTATTAATATAAAATGTGTAAAAATTTATTATACATATATTTCAATATGAACTAAAATAAAAGTTAAGAAGAACATGTGTCGAAAAATGCTAAATAAGCCAGATATTTAATTCTGAAATCGAAAAAGGCTGTACAGCCGAATTCGCCAGCATGTATATCATGCATGTACGATGTGAATCTAAATTTAGTTTAACGGTTCATTTGAAATTCCTGCAGCGATATCGATTCATACGACACACAAACACTTACTAAAAAGACGAATGCATCGGTTATTGTAGGGAAATAATTACGAATTATCTTCGTCACAATCGGCTCAGGGCCCTAATTTGTATTTGCTGTATTTTATGAAATTCGTCTTAAATGTATCATTTTTCTTGCATATTGTGTGTTATTATAACATATTTGTATCAATATTTTACAATTCAGCACATATAAAAATCGTATATACCCGCTTTAAGGACAACAAGTACTCTTTTTCATAACTGTTAAAGCATCTATTTCTAGTATTTTAGACAATTCCTAACAAAAACAGACTGTTTTCAATCAACTGTTTTGCAAAAATAACTGTCTTTCTTCACACCAAACACTTAACCCAAAGTGACACTTTACTCCTATTTCACTGATAATTCATGCTTTCAGAGTTCCAAGAGAGACACACTTTAAATGTCTCCTGGAACCTTTTGGAAACCATTTAAACACTCTGCTCATGCTTATATACATCTAACTTGCACCGCCAATACCTTTCCCAACATGTCTGGACCTAATTTTTGAGAAAAATAGTTGATTTTTCAGCCTTCGGAGTGCTAATTTCCTTGATTTTTTTCTATTTGGCTCCTTTTCCTACATTAATACAACTGTTTAAGTATACATAAGACAATAAGAACATGAGAAACACTCAAATAACATGTTACAGTAAGAGTAACGTGATAAAATAATAACAAACTGGATGTCGGACAGCGAAATCACTGTAAGAGCTTTTTTCGGATTCCAGCTGAAAATAGCCATTTTTTAATATTTGAATTACCTCCCTTTTTCAGATCAGTTATTTACATCCAAATTATGAAAACTAAGCTCATCAAAGCCCATTTTCACACTGCTTGTTAGTGCAAAAGCTTAAAAAAATACATTTCACAGACAGGCTGTGTAAACAAACATTTGTCATTTACCACTTAAGGACACCAATTATTCTTTTTCATTACTGCAAAAGCAGCTTTTTCAAGTATTGTAGACTATTCCTGACAAAAACACACTGTTTTCACTCAACTGTACTGCAAAATAGACTATCTTTAGTCATATCAAACACTTAACCCAAAGTGCACACTTTACTCCTATTTCACGGAGAATTCATGCATTCAGAGTTCTGAGTGAGACACTCTTTAAATCTCCTCTGGAACCTTTAAGACACCTTTCAAACATGTTTACTTTTTATAAACACTCTACTCATGCTTATATACATCTTACTTGCACAGCAGATACCTTTTCAAACATGTCTGGACCTAATTTTTGAGAAAAATAGTTGATTTTTCAGCCCTCAAAGTGCCAATTTCCTTGACTTTTGTCTATTTTGCTCCTTCTCCTACATTAATACAACTGTTTTAGCATACATAAGACACTAAGAACATGAGAAACACTCAAATAACATGAAACAGTAAGAATAACCTGATAAAATAATAACAAACTCGATGTCGGACAGCGAAATCACTGTAAGAGCTTTTTTCGGATTCCAGCTGAAAATAGCCATTTTTTAATATTTGAATTACTTCCCTTTTTCAGATCAGTTATTTACATCCAAATTATGAAAACTAAGCTCATCAAAGCCCATTTTCACACTGCTTGTTAGTGCAAAAGCTTAAAAAAATACATTTCACAGGCAGGCTGTGTAAACAAACATTTGTCATTTACCACTTAAGGTAGCAGGGCACGGTAGACACACACTCTCTCAGTTATGATATTTGTGAGGAAACAGTAATACTGAACATTTACCAATACCATGCTCTAAAATAGCCATTATATGCATGTTTTGACGATTTAAAAACATGAAAATTATAAAGCGTTGCAATGCGAAACAAATTCTGTTGTTGTCGTTATATTTTGTGAAACTACAAGGATTGCTTATATAAAGCATAAAATACCTCTGACATTGTATCAGGAAGGATAGCCCAGTGGTCTAAGTCGTTTTTACCCCAGGACTCAAGTGGTTCGAGCCCTGCTGACTGCTGAGGGTTATCTTTTTTCTTTTTTTAAATTTTATTCTTGAATTTTTACTGGAGCTTTTTAGATCCAATGCTTACATTTATCAATATAAAGCATTTAATGACAAACTTCAAAACATGCCAAAATCTGTGAAATATAACGACAACAACAGAATTTGTTTCGCATTGCAACGCTTTATAATTTTCATGTTTTTAAATCGTCAAAACATGCATATAATGGCTATTTTAGAGCATGGTATTGGTAAATGTTCAGTATTACTGTTTCCTCACAAATATCATAACTAAAACAAAAATTTGCGAATCTGAAACAACTTTTTTCAATTTTGTCAATTTACCCAAACGTGAAAAGGCCTCTTTAAGAAAGCTATAATGGATACAAAAGTCCATTCAGATCTATTCGGGTCGATTTTTTAAATGCGTATTTAATGGCCTCATCATTATGCTGTCTTCAAGTTCACCGTAAGCGCCCAACAACCTTGGGCCAGTAAAATTTTATATTTATATAGTACCTGCTAAAACTGCAAATGTATCTACAGTATGAATGTAATCACAAAGTATAACTGTTGTTTCAGAATTATGTGCATCGGGCCATTGTTTACCGTCATTCCTACAAGATATCACCGATATCTGTCAAAAGACATTCTGAAATCTTACATTGCCTGTGACGATAAATACAGAGACCAGCTCCAAAAACAAATGTGCCTAGCTGACATACCTGTAATCATTCGAGAATACACTATAGCTGTTTATCCAAAGGTTTTGGACAACTTAAATGCCATAGGAAAGGCAGCTTTAGAGGACCTCCATCCCTGGATACTGTGCACGTTAATTGACTGGGAAAGATTCGACAGAGTTATATGTGACATGCCGGGTTCTACTTGTGAAGGTAAGTTGGCAATACAGTTTAGAAACTTGTTCATCATGTTAAGATCATATTATATTAAAGGATAAAGAAGTTTGGATGGGGGATTATAGGAATCTTAATCACCTGCCGGTCAGATTGTCTGTTGACTTTAGTAGGCATTTTTGTCACAAAGTACATGTAATGGTACAGATTCAACTGAATTAATACTATATGCTAAGGTCATAATATTTGACGTCTAACTTTGCTCACAGAGTTGAAATTTACCGCAATTTTTGTCACAAACTACTTGTACAGTTTACATTGGATTGGATTTGTACATTAGTTATGTTACCAAGTAAATTGATGTGGTGATTGAACTCATTAAATTTCACCTGATCTTTTCTTTGCAGAATAATAAATCAGAGCTCCATATAAGGTTTTGTGAAATTCTTAACGTTACTACCAGATTTTCAAAAATAATAAACTTAAAGTTTAGAAGTGTCAAAAGTCAGCCATATGTACATGTATATGTACATGTATATGTAAATATTAAGGATGTGTGTATTTATCAGAGAAATGTTGTTATAAATTCAGCAGGGGCTGAAGGATCTGTTGTGCAGTTGCCACAGGAAAGTTCCACCGGAAAAAGTAAGTTCACTGACATTTTATAAAATAAATATTTTTATTAAACACATTTTGAGAAAATGCAAATACATGTATTTCAATTTGCTATGTTTCTGTGGAAAGCAGTTTAGAACATAAGTTAGTGTGTGAAACCTGGCTCTCATTTCAATGCCAGAAATGGTTGCATAATGATTGATGAACTAGTTTGTGTTTTTCCTGACTCATGGCTGTGAACTTTGCAATGATTTGACCAACATTGTTTTTATGCCCCAAGCATTTAGTGTTAGCACCGTCCTTCCGGGCTACCGGTAAGGGTTTGGGAGCCATCTAGCTGTAAACAGAACATAAGATAACAATAGACTTTATTCCGTAACAATAGAATAGGGGGACAATGGCCCTGTATTAAAAGAAAATAACAATGGAAATGGCCCTTTATCCCATTCCGGCATGCTGTCCGTCACAAAATGCTTAACCTTTTTTGGCAAGTGGGCTATTAGTCTATTTTTACAAAACCTACAGTGATGAAACTTCACACACTTACTTGTTAATGTATTTGCCATCATATGTTTTTTTCAAAATGCATATTCTTGAGAACTTAAGCATTTGGTTAACATCTTTGTAAACTTGGCATTTGTCTATTTTCACAAAAGCGACAGTGATTAAACTTCAAACACCAAATTGTATCCATGGATTTCAGATTCTGTTGATCCACCTTCAGTTGACAAAGAAACAAAGCAAACATCAAGTGCCCAAGGTATAATTTTTCATAATCATTTTGTTTATATACAGGTAACCACATTATTGTTTTATGGGTATATGGAGCCAGTTATTTGACCTAATGCAAGCTGGCTTTTAACCCTTTGAGCGCTGGAACCTGATTTTGAAGGCCTTTGCAAACAGTTTGGATCCAGATGAGACGCCACAAAACGTGGCGTCTCATCAGGATCCAAACTGTTTGCTATTCTGATAGTATTCTTTGAAAAAAAATCGAACAAAATGCTAATTTTAGAAATTTAGCAGACAGCATTTTAGCAGACGACAAATTTCCCAGCATGCAAATTGTTAACGGGCTGACTAACAAACACCAATGGCAGAAATGTTAGTGCATCATACTTGTTATTGGAGGTGTTCCTGTCATTGGCCAGCCGTATTTTGATGAGCAAGAAACTTAATGCTTGCTTAGTACTTGTTGGTTCAAGGAACATATTCCAGATTGTATCTACAAGCTTCAAGCCTCCTTCCATACAAATTCAAATTAATCCTGTATAAATTAACCTACCATTTGAGTGGAACACTAGTGCTAAATGCTGACAACCTCTCTACATATTCATCAGCAGGGTTTGAATAACTTTAGAAACATTTTCATAAACCAGGTTAAGTGGTCTGGTTGATTCTAACTCACGAAACCCGAATCGTTTGGATTGCTTCTATCATTGTGCACCAAGTATGACTTTGGTTTTTAAGATTCTAGAATAATTTGTCTTTTCTGTACCCTTTTCACATTTTGAGAAGAACATTGACAGTGTCTTGTGTCCTTGATTTTCTTGTGATGCCAATACATCAAAATCCTTTGTAAATTTGACCTTAATACATGTAAACTTAATTAATCACTTAAATAATAAACTTATAATAATAAACATAATTACTTCAGTACATGTAATTTGATTGTGAAAAACAATTGATTAAATAGTTGTTTTTATGCCCCCGAAGGAGGGCATATAGTGATTGGACCGATCGTCTGTCTGTCTGTTTGTCTTGCCGTCACACTATGCGTTTAGGTTTCGCGTTTAGGTTTCCAAAAATGCTCATAACTTCTATGTCGCTTCAGATAGCAATTTGATTCTTGGCATGCATGTGTATCTCATGGAGCTGCACATTTGGAGTGGTGAAAGGTCAAGGTTATCTTTCAAGGTCAAAGGTCAAATATATGGCTTCAAAGCGGCGCAGAAGGGGGCATAGTGTTTCTGACAAACACGTCTCTTGTTTATTATAACCCACAAATAAAGTTAATTTACTGTTTTAGATTCCAACAATGGAGAACGTCATGAATGGAATGAGGCCGAGACTAAACTACTACTTGACACGACTGCAGAGAACATGGAAAAACTGAAAACTGCAAAAAACAAAAATAAGGTGTGGTCTTGCATTGCAGGTGTTCTCATAAGACATGGTTTCAATGTCACTGTAACTCAATGCATAGACAGGTACAAATATATGAAACGATCATACAAAGCATATCTTGATAAAAGCAAAAAGTCAGGAAGTGGTAAATGCTCATTTAAATATGATGAGAGTGTAACTGCTTCTAGTAGTTCTACACCAGTGTCTGAACCCAAGCGTTATTGCAGGAGAAGCATGATAAATGAGTTGAAGGAATTGATGGAAGAAAGAGATCAGAGGTTGCTCTCTGCACTTAAGAAAATGAATAATGAGCAAAATGAGCTGATGAAAAAACTTATTGATAAGTTGTAAACTTATCTGAACTAAAGATGTATTGTTTTAAAGAATTAGAAAAACTGTTTTAATTTTGTTGATTAATTTTAATTTGAAGAGTTAATTTGAATTACTATGTTTTTTCATGCTAGTAAGGCTATTTTGAGGGTTAAAAGCATTATAGTGAACTAACTCACACGATCGTCATTTTTAGAAAAATGGAATTGAAGTGTTTAAGTGTGCCTTCAACTTATTAAACATTGGTGTCATATATCGTAATTTTGTTAATAGTCAATTGTAGGCTTTCATAGACGAATGTTTATTAGTTTAATTTCTTTATGTCCCCGGATCGATAGATTGGGGGTATATTGTTTTTGGCCTGTCTGTCTGTCATTCTGTCCCAAAACTAACCTTACAGTAAAGTTTTGCAATAACTTTTGAAATATTGAACATAGCAACTTGATATTTGGCATGCATGTGTATCTCATGTAGCTGCACATTTTGAGTGGTGAAAGGTCAAGGTCATCCTTCAAGGTCAAAGGTCAAACATTTAAAACTCTAATATAGTAAAGTTTTGCAATAACTTTTGAAATATTGAACATAGCAACTTGATATTTGGCATGCATGTGTATCTCATGGAGCCGCACATTTTGAGTGGTGATAGGGCAAGGTCATCCTTCAAGGTCAAAGGTCAAAAACAAAAGCGGTGCATTAGGGGGCATTGTGTTTCTGACTTGTAAACACATCTCTTGTTTTTTTAATAAAAACATAAATTCGTGGGATAGTTCTTTATGACATTCTTTTATTTCTAATTCGTAGATAAATATGTCATAGTCAACCAACCCACATTGCAAATGTTTCTCAATACAAAGGGTTATTAGCGTAGTCGTCGTGCAAAAACTTTGATGTGAGTCATTACTTCTTTGTTATTTGCATATGTTCATCAAATTCACAACTATTTTTCTTCTTGCAACAATGCCTATCCAGAGCTGAATTTTTTACCTTGACCTCTGATTTCAACCTTGACTCCTTTGACTCTGATTAACAGACAAGCATTGGTTCCCGCGGGAGCTGTTGTATATAAACTATAATTCTATGCTATATAAATTTATTTCCAAACTTATCACAATTTTAACAAGAAAGCATTACATGCATAATATTTGACATAGTGATATATTGTCATAATGCCCTCACAGTATGATTACGTGTAAAATTATGACTAAGGGTATTAAATGATGGAACATTGATTGAGGCTAATTAATTAAAAATTACTTTCATGTAGAATTTTGAAATTTTCTATAAACTGTACATATAGTGCAATTCTTGTCCGGGCTATTTCTCCCCAACTACTGACTGGAATACAGTGAAGCTTTATGGGAAGCTTAACTACCTTGAAGAGATGCGCATGTTACTTGTGGGTTCTGGTTAGATGATTTTTTTAGAGAGTTATGGCCCTTTGAAATTTTTAAGTTGCTAAACCATCCATCGTATTATTTTGTCCAAAGTTATGCCCCTCAAGATGTTTCCTTTTATCTGAATATATAGTGCAATATTTGACAAAAAAAACTTTGGGGAGCATCACCAGTCCCCGAAGGTTTCTTGTTAAATGTGTTTGTCAAAATTGTTCATTCCCGTAGGTTTAAACTTCAACCTTATGTGTTTTAATAACAGAAATGGTGAAAAAGACAAGCAGGTGAAAGATGGGGGGGTGGCATTAATTTTATGTCCTGTGGACTTATTCCTAGTTTTGTTTAATCTAGTCAATTCCCTAAGAGTACAAGGAGTACATTGTTACTATGATAATTTATTTTAAATTTCTATAATTTGTTAATAAATTATGTTTCAACTCAATCAACATTCTTTGTGTTGTGGATTGAAGGTTCCCAGAATCATATGTTCCGGCAGCGAAAATTAGTAGTGTCTTAATACATGTCTGTTCCAAGCTTGCCTAGATAGCTCAGTTGGTAAGACATCAGACTGTCATTCCAGTCGTTGCTGGTTTGAACCATAGGGTGGCGGGCAAAATTTATCTGTGGTTGTTTAATCAAGGTCAGTGTCTTAATGGATATTAACCTTCCACCTAAGAAATTTTAGAAAAAATGTGTCAGTACTCATTGAACTCCAGGAATGCTGGTTAGTTATCCGACCACTGGAATGTTAACTTATCTGTTGAAAACTTACATTAGGCGTATATAAAGACTATGTATTAAAACGTAATTCTTACATATGAAATTTTAGTATAATATTACTATGTTTCCTGGAAAAGATGTATTCAAGAAGGAAATCTATCAAACATAAATTAAGAACATCAGTAAATACTATGCTTTATATGTAACGATAACGTTAGAATATGACACATGAACATACATGCAAATACAACATAACTGTAACCAGGTGTATTGCTGTAAATTAGGACATATAGTGAAATGTAAGGTAAAACCAACTGGTACCTTAATTTACATCTCAATCTGAACTGATTATGACATAAGCTTAAAGCAATGCATCTGATAATAAAATCATTTCCAACATGCAACAGTACAAATAAAGTACAATGTTAAACTTTCACTGAGACAGATGTCGTACAAGTTCATCTCTAAATTGGATTCCACTCTCTCTGTCTTCATTTAGTTCATCATACACATTAATATCAGGTTCTGCACAAAAATCAGTGATTTCATCGTCATTTATAAGACAGATATTATGGAGAACACACGCAGCTACTATACAGTAAGTTAAAAACTCAATTTTGTGTACATAAAAGAATGTTAATCGTCTAAACCTCCCCTTCAGTTGGCCGAAAGCACGTTCTACAACCTGTCTTCCTCTGCTGTGCTGCTTGTTATAATTTTGCTTTTCCCTTGACAGAGTTCCGTAATCTTTGAATGGTGTCATCAGCCAAGGTAGTAGTGGATATGCAGCATCTCCAAGTATATACTTGTTCTTGGGTATAACCTTTTCAGCACTATCTAAAAAGAGTGGTGAGTTTTTGAAAACTCGTGCATCGTGACTGCTGCCAGGCCAGCCAACAAATATATCAAGAAACAAAAGACGATGATCACTAACAGCCTGGAGAATAACTGAGTGAATTTTTTTCCTGTTGTAATAGGATTCTTGATGTATCTGAGGAGCCGTTATGCGTACATGAGACGCATCTATCGCGCCAACAATGCCTGGAAGCTTGCTTTTTTCCGAAAATCCCTGAGTTACAGAGTCAAGTGCTTCATTCCTTGGCCACTTTATAAATAGTCTCACTAGATGCATACTTATTATACGTGCAATTTTCCAACAACAAATGTGTTGATATCCCAAATCTGTCTGCCAGTGACCGAAAACTGTCGTGTGTTCCTGAAAATAAAAAAATGGATATAAATAAAGCTTATTCAATATTTTGACAGTGTTTAGAAACGCTGCCACAGGGACCTATACGTATAGGTCCCTGGGTGCCATGACTAAATTTTCTGATACACTTTTCCAACTATCAATGAGTGATACTATAAAACACATGCACAAAATATTGTATGAAGTAATTTGTGCAATACATATTACTGCGCGGTAGTAAGTATATGATTACACTTGCAGAAATCATGACGCAAAAAGTCATAAAGAGGTATGTTTTTCACCAATCAGATGAGTCTGTTCATTTGTTCATGAAATGCAGTATAACTATAGCTCTAATAGATCTACATGTTTACTGTATATACATATAAGCAAAGTAGTACTGTTTTTAATCTATGAAGATTTAGTAAAAATAAGTACCCATAAACCATAGGAAAATCAACAGTTGTTTCTCCAAAGCCAATGGTATGTTTCCTTTGCGTCGTTTCAAATGACTGCCAATGACACCACATATGATTTCAAATGAGCTTCTTTCTAGGCGAAAGTGACTTTTGAAGTCGCTCAAACTGTATCTTGGCACTATCGATTCTGCATACAATCTTATGCGAGGTACACTGTCGCGCCGTAAAAGTCTTGTAGTCACAAAGTCATTTTGAGTCATGAGAATGAACAATGATCTGGTGCGGTTAGCGTCCATGAGTTTTTTAATTGCTAACGTTATTAAACCTTTCTTTCTTCGAGTTTTGTCAGCCATCTTGAATTACTCCATAAGCGTTCGGACTAAATCCGTTACCCGAGTTACTCGGGTTACATAGGGTAAGCAAAACAATTTTACACGGGTATGTATGCCGAATGCGCTCAATCACATGACATGCAGCTCGCCACCAGAGGAAGACCCCTATTGAATTTGGTGTTGATTCCTCGAAGGTAAAGGTCATAAACATACTTCCTTTATGTGAAAGCCTTGTTGAAGGGATTTCTTAAGTTCGTTCTGTCCCTCATTCTCATATTTGGTTGTTGCTTACTACTAGAGGAAGACCACTATTGATTTTGGTGTTAATATCTTGAAGGTCTATGTCACTAGGCCATATTATCAATTTTATTTATTTGCAACCTTGTTTAAGTGATTTTTTTCAGTTCTGTTTGTCCAAAGACCTATAGATAACATCTATAGGTCTTTGTTTGTATATAACGTTTAACTTCGAGTAAGACATCAATATGAAACAAGAAGATTTCTTTTCAGTACATGTTTAATCATCATTTATAGATTATCCAGATTATTGACGAGCAACATATATGTCCAGTCTATCGATACATTAATTAGACGATATTATTGTTGCTGGTATTGTTTTACCTTTTAAATACCTTTTATAATGCTTTATCAAATAAATTATTGGCATAAAAACCAACGACCACTACCACCGCAAGCAGCAACAGGCAAACCGATAAAGAAATACGCACCTTGACTACTACAGATTAATTTGAATGGTATCAAATCTGCAAGTCTAGCTTTCAGATTGTTGCTGTTGATTTTCTATGTTGATGCAAAAATCATACGTATCGTAGAAACTGTATCCGGGTGCATTCTTTTTTAAATAAACATTATTTGTCTTTTGAAGGTGTACCAATTATGCGTATTGTCGAGAACCAGTCACTTTAGACAACTCTTTATACATAATATTCAAATAACAATAACATCTGTTTAGAAATTATTTATTTAAAATTTAAAAAAATCGGGTCAAAAGTGGTTTTAACGGATTTGATATTGTGGTTCTCGTTTAAAACGTGAGTTCATGTTGCATATTACACTTGCGAAGTCAACACCATATATGGTTCGTCTTAATAATTTATTGAAACACGGTGATTCGTTGAAAGAATAATTCGATATTGTTCCTGCTCACACTTTCTGCGTGATAGTTTTAAGTGGATGCGCGATTGTAAGTAGCAAAGTACACTTCTGAGTTAGTCCCATTTCAAACCAGCGACCTATACAAACAGGTCCCTGACTAAACACAGTTGAATTATACTTCTCTGTTGCATTTATCGTTGAACATATATCCGGAATATAACAAATAATTCTAGGTATGTATTTACTTGTAAATGCACACATTTGACAACTGACAAAAGGCAAAGTAATCTTTCTTAGACTACCTCATAAATTGTTATATTCTTTTTGCTAGATTATGTAAGCTTCACGCTTTTTTTTTTATCGTATCATCTACAACGACGTTTTCTGATGCCTATTTATTCATATAATAATTGTTTCTTGTAATCCTAAACTTCGTAAACAACTTTCGTTGTCGGTAAATCAAAATTCATACATCTGATTCAGCAACAGTGCATTTATAAGTGTATGTGTTCTGAACACAACAATAAAAGAAACAACACATTGTTAAAAAAAATTTAAGCGTCACGTTTCTGAACACAACAATGAAAGAAACAACACATTGTTAAAAAAATTTAAGCGTAACGTTTCAATAGTACTTAACTGCTCACAGATTACCATTGTGTTGATAGGCACCAATGGAAAGTTTCCACAACACTTCTGGAAGTTACAACGAAACTTTAGAAAACGATGTCATATTGGAACGCATCCACAGAGACTTGATCACCGGGTTAATCCCTTTAATGGTATGGCTGGTAATGGCAGGCGTTATCGGCATGGCGGGAAACATAGTGACAATCATCTTCCACGGGTGGAAATCGCGGCCCTCTTCCACCATGGTGTTCATTACTTGGTTGGCGGCTGCGGACCTACTTGTTTGTTTACTTATGATAGAACAGATAGTTGATTTACATTTAAACGTTTACTTTACTAACCCCGTGTACTGCAAGACAAAATATTTCTTCATTTATGTTGGTATTTATTGGTCCGGCATGTCGTTGACGCTTATATCAGTTGATCGCTTTAAGAAGGTTTGTAGGCCGATAAGCCAACAGTTTTCCGAGAAGTCATCAAAATATGCATCAATGATTGTTGTTTTAATCGCTTTCATTCTAAGTCTGCGCATAGTATTTGCTTTTGACATTTCGGAGGTCGAAGTAAATACGACAGACGGATCTGGGCAAACTGCAGTTGGTCACGATTGTTACTTCACAAATGACATCGACCTTATACCGTTTGTGTCCGTTTGTCACGTAATAGACTTTTTGTTTCTTCTTTTATGTCTGACAACGATGCTAATCTGTTACGGACACCTGTTCGTTCACATAAGAAAGCACATTGAACAAATGGCTGACAGGACCGGTGGAGTTGCCATTGTTTCGTCAGCATCTCACAAAGCAGATTCGGCGCTTGAAAATGCAGACCGGCGAATAACAATTATGATGGCGTTAATAAGCGTGTTGTGTATGATATGCTATGTGCCATACATCGTTATTAACCTATACTTAGAGTTTAGCAGCAATTCAGCTCATAGAGATGTCCTCAATATAGGCATTGAGTTTGCATTGCGACTTCCATATTTAAACAGTGTGATTAACCCTATCGTGTTTCTTTGTCTGAATCCGAAATACCGTTCTTTTGTTAAACACCAACTCTGTAAATGCAAGGGAATGTGAACATCCAATAATGGTCGGAATGCAATTTCTGACAATACATTCCTGTCAAACTAAACAACATTTAATTTTATATAATGTTTTTCTTGTCGCCTATATACATCCAGACTTAAATCATAGCAAGTAAAGTAAACTTGTTATTGAAATATATGAATACAATATACGTTGTACACGTTTGTGAAGAACTTTAAACATTACTAATCTGTTTCGTAGTGACCAAATTTAGTTCCATGATCAGAGAACATGAGAGAGTTGAAATCTATCATTTAAATGGGTTCTGTCAAAATAGATGTCTGTTGACAGCAGGTGAAATACGCTCACGAGGCTAGTCGATGTCCTTATATAATGCAGATATAGTTATCATGTTGTAAATATGGTGTGCTAAAAACACGTATACATTTCAAATTAGCGATTGTTTAGTCAAGGAAGTTCACGTGTGTTGAAAACATGAAAACACAAACGTGGTGAAACTCGTATAACTCGATGACAGAGTGGCAATGTTGTATTTTGCTTGTTGTTTATAATTGTTATTTAACAATAGCGGTTTCAGTTTATTGACAGAATCAGCAAATACATGCCTTTGGCCACATACTAAACAAATATACATAAGATGACCACACAAATGAAATACTTACCAAAAAGCATTTCACATAAATAGATAATTAAATGAAAGTGTGGATACAAAATTGTTTTTCAACAATAACAAGAAGCAACAAAGTAGCTAGCTAGCAAGAAAATCATTTCTGTTTAACATAGCATTGTAAATTAATTAGGAAATATTTCTTAATTGTCTAGAGTTAGTACTGGACATCATAGATGTGAAATTGTTGACAGTATAAAAGATTGGTTTAGATTATACTTCATTCTTAAATCTAGAGAAAGCGTACTTATACATAAGGAGTGATATTCTGATTCAACAACGTAACTGTTACACAGTTTGCATTTCCTAATTTCTCTAGCAATGTTATTGTATCAAACAGTTTCAATTTTTAAAGAATGGGCGCTAAGTCTAAATCTTTTAGAGCTTTTCTATGCCCATCATTATCAACACATTCCATAATGTTTTTTTCGGAAAAAGGAGGATTAAACAAAAATGAAAAATTGTCATACAATGTTAATGATATTGAAGTTGTTGGTAACTTTAACTATTTAGGCACGGTGTTGAATTATACTGGACATTTTAAATAAAACCAAGAACATTTGGTTGGTAAAGCCCTTCAAGCATTCAATACATTATTGATAAAATGTCATGACTTTGATATAAAACCGAAAATATTATGTCATTTGTTTGACACATTTGTTAGTTCTATATTAAATTATGCTGCTTCTTCCTGTTTTTGAGCGATGAGGATCTGAAATATAAACTTTAAGATGCTATATTCTTAAATCTTTTTATAAAAAGAAGGGATGTAGTTGATACTTGTTTGTAGTTTCATTTCATCGTTCCTCAAAAAATTGTAACTCTGTTGCTCTGGTCTCTTTAATACCACTGAGTAATTAAATGGTAATTAAATTGAATGCGTTTTAATTCCCTTTAATTATTGTTTAATTTGAGTTGCAATGCTCTGAGGTTCAATTTTATTTACACTTATATGTACGATGAATATTGCTGAGCCAAGTGTGAGGTGGAGCGCTCTTATAACCGGTTTAAACCCCCAATGTTTTGCATTGACCGTTCCAAGGCGGTGACCCCAGCTTTATTCTCTTATGAGTTTATGTTTTGTATTGTCCTGTTTTGTACTGTTTTGGCAATTGATCACTTGCCTTTAATTAAGGACCGACTAATTGTATATAATGAGAATACAATACTGCTCCAGCAGCTGGAGTTTCACTTCTTTATATTCAGAAGTATAGGGTTTCATAAAGTCAGATGACATTGAACGCATACATTTAAACTTTTGCAAACGATTGCTTCAGGTTAAAGTAAATACATGTTATGTTGCTGTTTATGGATAATAAGGTAGATATCCATTGTATGTAAACAGGTATGTTAAAATTATAAAGTTTTGGTTTAAAATTCTATACAATGAAAATATTATTATGAAAACAGTTTACAAACAAACTTTAAACGATTGTAATAAAGGTTTTTAATAATGGACCATACATGTTAAGAACATGTTAAATAACTATGGATTCGGTTATGTATTTGAAATCCAAACGTTGTGCAAGTAAACAGTTTTGTTAGAGAGTTCAAATGTACACTTGTTGATAATTTTAAACAAGAGTGGTATGGTAAAATGAATTCCAGTACTATTATAGATATGTATAAAGTTTATAAATGCTCTTTGGAATACGAAGAATATTTATACTTACTTCCTAGACGTTTGCGTTTATTCTTTGTTAGATTAAGAGTCTCTGCACATCCGTTGAGAATCAAGACGGGCAGATATGCTCAGAACAAAATTCCACGAAATGAACGTTATTGTTCATGTTGTTATTCTGTTGATCTAGAAGATGAATTCCATTTCATATAGATATTAACCGCTGTTACACCGATTTAAGAAAAAAGTATATTAGCCGTATATTTATATTAACCCATCTGTGTATAAATTCCACAAGTTGTTAGTTTCATGTGATATATTAGAATTTCGAATGTATGTAAATACATAAAAGAAGCTTCAGTTACTTGAAATACGATCCTAAATAATACTATTTAATAGATTTCATCACCCCTAGATAGAAATAACTTGTTCTTCCATATATATTTTTTTGTATTTGAAGTTTTTTATGTAACTTTAATGTTACATTATGTTATGTTGTTATTCGTATTCACGTGACAACACATATTTTGTATATTCTAGTATGAAGACGATGTACTATTGTATAAGTCTGAATAAACTATATGTCTGTCTGTTTGTCTGTCTGTCTGTCCATATATATTTCAAATGTAAAATCCTTTTTAAATTTAACATAATAATATAATTTACTTTGCGAATTGATCATATCATACCATGACTGGACGTATTGATCTCGAAGACGTTGTTTAAGTTTTGAATAATGATGGTCTGTTATGTTTACATGTTCATACAATAGATAACTAAAGGCTAAATTGTCAATAAGGTCTTTGATAGCTTTTGTCCAGCATAGTTTTTGTTGTGTCAGCAAACGTGTTATCTGTTATATTCTTATCGTACATAGATCGTATAAGTGAGTTTGGTGAATTAAATATTTTGCACCAGAAAAACATTCATCATTCCCGTCCTTAAGAAAAGCCAGATCGTGAAAATCGAAAGGGGTCATTCGTTTCTTCATTCTAACCAGCTGCAGCAAGCCACCGACCGCCTCAATGACTTACATGCGCAAAGCAATATAACCTATTTATTCGGGGGGGGGGGGTATGATATAATTATCACTAAAATAAAATATGGTACGATAACGCCGTTGAAGTTAAAATAAATATCGACATAAACCTACTGTGGCAATCCTTAGGTTCCTCGTAGTAGTTTATAATGCATTGACATTTAAAACTATCATGGACTATCCAACTTTACCAAGCTAAAAGTATTCTGACGAAATTGTGTAATTGTGTGGGGCGATGCCATGATATACATGTATAACCTTCATATAATATGGGGAAAGTCGTACATGCGCTGACTTGCTTTAATGTTTTTGTTCTCCGTGCATCAGTAAGAAAACTGATCGAAATGTACATTCCATCTGGAAATGTCAAGAGTGTCTAGATAAGATTTGGAAACTTGTAATATTTTCAGTATTGTTCGATGTGATCCATTACAATTCATACCGCCCATATACCACTTATGTGGCTTCCGATTGTATTGTTAAAACATATTTCAAAATCGATTGACTAACTAGGAAGTTATTTGTTAGGTGTGGTTGACAAGCTTCTGGTTTCACATAAGATTGATGTTTTTTTCCCAGGAAAATGGACAACCAACCCAAAGCGATTTTCACTTCAATCAAGATTAGAATATTCACAGGTTTGATAGGTTTTTCATCTCAAATAATGATGAGTGTAATTTTATTTCACAACAAAATGTGTAAGTTTTTTCCGTAAAAAAACGAACAGTAAATGGAAAACAATGGAAGGAGACAATATTATTTATTATCATAAAATTTGTATTTGAATCGACCCTTATTTACTGTTTTATTTTTTTTGCGACAAGTATAAGGCTTTGATGAGTAACTGAGCTCGAAATCAGTCAAATCTGTGTGTAATTCAAGTCCTTCTTCGTCATTACCGCGTCATTTAAAGAGGACTCCGAAATTATCGTCTGCAGTCTTATAACGTTGAAATCAATCGTTTTCGTCCAGGAATCTTTTGTATGTTATTGGTTTCTTTTTTCTTACCTCAAGGCCTAGTGACAATCGAGAGATTATCATGTGACTTCGTTTCACAACAGACAAAATGGCGGCTGTACACAATTATCACAACATTGGGTTTTGTATTGCCTTAATTTGAGCGATTTATCCATTGCTTGCGAAATATAGCCCAACCTGGGAAAGTATCGATTCCCGCCCTACAGGCCTCCTGCAAACTGTTCTTGCTAATTTGCAGCAAATTTGCCGCAAACATGGTTTCTTGCAAACTTTTACCATGCAAATGAGCTTTGCGGCAACTTTGCTGCAAACTTCATTTGCATATGGGTTTGCCGCAATTTTGCAGCAAACTTAATTTACATGGTTAAAGTTTGCTGCAAATTTGCGGCAAAGTTCTTTCCATGCTCCTGCAAACTTCATTTGCATATGGGAGTTTGCGGTAACTTTGCTGCAAAGTTCTTGCAAAGTTGCTGCAAAGTCACCCTAAAGTTTTTGCAAAGTTCCCGCAAATTTCATTTGAATGCGGGACTTTGCGGTAACTTTGCCGCAAAGTTCTTGCAAAGTTGCCGCAAAGTTCTTGCAAAATTGCCGTTAAGTTCTTGCAAAGTTGTCACAATGTGAATTTTCTGTAAATTAAATTGCAAGCATACAAATATAGCCTTTCTTTTCTAAATGTTAGAACTGTCATATAAATGCTGCAACAAACATAAAACTAAAGCAGAAAAGTTTTCATTGAATATTGTATTATGTTGATTAAGTTACAAACTAGATTATATTAAGTTTTTGCTTTACACCTTTTAAGCGATAGCAATAGCTTTATTATATATGTAAGTGAAAAAAACTTGACATTTCGTGGCGAATAGTTATAAATAAATAAATCTAAGTATTGGTTACATTGCAATTTCATTTGGTCACTGATTAAGCAAATTATTGCTACAACTATGTTGGTTTTGTAAGATAGATATACCTTTGACTGACTTATGTCTTAAATGTGACCTTCTGCAAATATAATTTGTTACATCATTTATTTTAAATGTTAATCACCCACCAGAACAGGTATTTGAAACTGTTAAACAATATAATTAGATTAAACTAAACATTATAAGAAAACAATTCAAGAAAAACAATACAAACAATACAAACAAATACTAGTTCAATGCATTTCCAAAAGGGCCACTTCATAACTCACTGAATTCCTCTTTTTGACTTGTTGACACACAACATGTTGATTTCCACATTCTACTCAAAAGTTTCAGAATGTTCATCAAATTCAGTATTTCAGGAAATTGTAAAAACTTTAACTTTAAAAAGTCCAAAGATTGCTTTTAAACTTCATTTAAACCAGTAACAGGTCCTGCGTGGATCTATGTTTACAATTTCAAATTTCAAATTTGGCTCACAATTTGGAATGAACCAACCAGAAGAGAGCCCTTACAGAAACAGAATGTTTGCTGCAACTTTGCGGCAACTTTGCAGCAACTTTGCGGCAAACTTTTTTGTTTGCGGGAAGGTTTGCAAGAAAAAAAGTGCAGCTCAATGTCGCCAATCTGCCATCTGCGTCAACATGAATTGTTAAGTTTCTTGGCTAAAGCGGAAGCTTGTAAATCTGGGATGACAATATAAAATTCTAGTATTATATAATAGTATACTATTTACTGTTACAAGTTGAAATATACAGTGGCACGTGTGAAGTCAAAATCTAGATTTATTTAAGTTTTTCTTTAAGTCAATTTTGTATTAAAAAACTATTCTAGATATCCACTTCAAACTTGGACCCAGGACATCTGTCCACTCCATAGTGGCAATGCTGGTAACCCTGTGACCTGTATTCATGAAGTTATCTAACCTTGTTCATAACTATAATGGCCATTTTCAACTTAGATGGATTCTCAAAAACTATCAAACCTTTCAACTAGAAACTTAATGCACATAAGAATTCGAAGACCTACTTCTATTGACTTGAGGCGACAACTCTGTCAAGAATTTGTAAGATTTATTCCCCCATTTTTACTAAAAAAATAGTATTCGTCAAGCACTTGAAGTCGAACGTCCAGCATCCTTTGTCAGTGCTTTTGTCGTCTGAAGAATAACTGCAAAATAAAGAAGGGATTCTACTGAATTAATTTTTGTAAATACATTTTCATGCCAATGGAAATTCAAAAGATTGCACTTTTAAATAAACATACTTAACCATACAATTAATGTTTTCATATTATTTCCCTATTCAACTTTACGTACTATTCAAAGAATGAGGAGAGCTATCCTACTAATCACCAGAGCTTCTGCATTCTTGTCTTAATGCTACTTTGAAATATTATTTAGTCCATTGACAGAAAGTGTATTTTATTCTTTGTAATGTTGCGCAGTTGTTTTCAATTATGACCTCACATTTAATTAAGGCAAGAGCAGGCAAATTTCTGTCAATATTCTTAATAAAAGTTTCTTGCAAAGTTCATGCAACACTGATATTTTGAAAAAGTTTCTTGTTAACTTCTTGCAAACTTTGCGGCTAGCCGCGAAGTTCTTGCAACTTTACGGTAAGCCGCAAAGTCCTTCAAAGTTCTTGCAAACCCTCCCTCAAACAAAAAGTTTGGCGCAAAGTTGCGGTAAAGTTGCGGCAAAACTGCAGCAAACATTCTGTTTCTGTAAGGGCGGCCGCTTCCCTCGTGGTATGACGAAGCTAAACTGGGCATTTTTGTCCACCGGGGTGTTTTCTCTGTCCCAAGTTATTCGCTCGAATGGTTCTGGCAAAACTGGAGTCAACAGAGACCGCCGGGGATAGAAGCATTTATGCAGGAGAATTACAAGCCTGATTTCACCTACCAGGATTTTGCGCAGGATTTTTTGGCTGAGTTTTTAAACGCTGACCAGTGGGCCAGTATATTCAATTCTTATGGTGCAAGGTTTGGCAGTATTAAATAAATTTCTGCTGAGTATCATGTTAAATGTGCCTTCCCGAGGACTGTTTTCAGTGCTCCATTCCTCAAATGAAGTGTTTTACAGAGGCACCCCACCCATTTGTAAACTGTTGGTTCAGTAAAGCAAGCAATTGTATAGTTTTTTTATATAATATTAACATAATCAAATAATAATGTTAAATAAAAAAAAGATTAAATTTATAAATTGTGTACATGAAAGATGCAGTCCGAAGCAAAAACCCGTTCATGCTCATTGACCTGGAAGGGGCTGTAAAACAGCCCGGGAAAGGCACTGTAAGAGTCAACTGTAAAATGCTTGTTGTCTTAATCAGATGATTAAATAAGTAATACCGCATATTCCCTGATATACCTACAAATGCCCTCAGGGATCTAGCAAGGTTCAAAATTAAGTGTGAAGTCATTGCTTTAAGATGTTAACAAATGATAACTGGATTATATATATATGTCCTTTGTAAATTAATGTATTGCGTTTATTTTAGATACATAGTGTTCACAAGTAAGCACCATGAGGGTAACTCTAACTATGCTTCGAAGTATTCCTTTGACTGGAATTCAGTGGATGTTGGCCCGAGTAGAGACATCATAGATGAGTGTATTTCACTTGTTTGAACGACTGAATTTTTTTAGGGTATTAACATACATATAGTTATTAATTGATATCAAATAACATTATCAAAATTATGATTTTTTATAAAGATGATTGTACAAGGCAGGTATTAAGCAGTAGTCTTTTTGTTGTAATAGCATTCAACATGGGTGGTCTGGCTGTTGACTCAAAATCAGGATAAAATTACTAGCGCAAACTTATATTTAACGCGTAATTTAATGTGTGAAAAGTCAAGTAATTTGAATCAAATTTTGAAGTCATGACTTTAAAAGTTGTTTATGAGTGCAGGTCTTAGTGCACATCTTAGCTGTGATACCAAGTTTGCAACAAACAAGTTATAATTTAATTTAACAGTTATTTTGTCTGATGACTTATTATTTGAGTTACTAGTATTCACTGCAACAGTATATTTATAATCGCTTAAAGGGATCTTTTCACGCTTTGGTAAATTGACAAAATTGAAAAAAAATGTTTCAGATTCGTAAGTTTTCGTTTTAGTTATGATATTTGTGAGGAAACAGTAATACTGAACATTAACCATGCTCTAACATAGCCATTATATGCATCTTTTGACGATTTTAAAACCTAAAAATTATAAAGCGTTGCAACGCGAAACGATTGAATAATTTGGAGAGTTCTGTTTTTGTCGTTAAATTTTGTGAAACTACGAAGATTGCTTATATAAGGTATAAAATACGCAAAGTATGTGTACTCGGCGGAATAGCTCAGTTGGCTAAAGCGTTTTTACTTCAGGATTCTGGCAGGACTCCAGGGGTCACTGGTTCGAAACCTGCTCCGGGCAATGTTCTTTTCCTTTTTTTAATGTTTTTCTTGATTTTTTACTGGAGCTTTTACGATCCAATGTTTACATTTATCAATATAAAGCATTTAATGAATAAGTTAAAAAAAATGCCAAAATCTGTGAAAAGGCCCCTTTAAAATGATATTTAAAAACCAGGAAAATACACTTTTATGAAATGTTAATGGACTCTTGCACAAACAAACTTCTGTTTATTATAGGTGAGCTCGTTGCCTCAGTTCGAGCCAATACACAAATGCATTTTGGTCTTTATCATTCACAATATGAATGGTTCAATCCACTGTTCCTTCGGGACAAGGCAAACAATCTCAGCACAGAGGATTTTGATCAGCTATAAGTATACATTTACTAGTTTGTGAGAAACTTTGTTTAGATGTGACAAAATGTTACTAATCTAGATTAGTAAATTAAATAATTTTTTTATCACCAAATAATTTTTCATTTTTATTGTGTTTTTCTCATTAATAGTCTGAAGTTTCTTCATACACAACATGGAAGTACATTGTGAATCATTCTGAACATGGGTATAAGGTTCAACAATAATCAATATTAGTTACTTAGTTTATTTTTTTTAATTTAGCTCACTTGCATCAAAAATCAAAGGCTTATTGAAACGCTTTTGAGTAGTAAACTTTATGAATGTGTGTATAATTATTTTTCAAACTAAAATATGTTTTTTATGGATGGAATCCAATATGGTTGCAGTTGCGTGAAATACATTAAACATATGCTATTTTGCTGCATGTGCAAGCTATAGAGTGTTGAACATGGCGCTAAGTGGTCTCCGGTTGATCCCCATTGCAGCTGCAATATTTGTCAGACTCTTTGGTACACCATGTTAATACCTCGTGATGGTCTACATGCTTTAGTTATGTGCAAGCTTTAGAGCATTAATCTTGGAACTAGAAGGTAAGGTCTGATCCTCTTTATTGCTGGAGTTTTGCTACCATTGTTTAAACTGTGACTGTTTTGCAAAAGAAGGGAAACTTATTAAAGTTACTTTTACCAATCAAATGTCACAACAAAATGACACTTGCACCATTTCTGTACAGTCATTGATAGATTTGAGATTGCCTGTTGCAGTTCAAGACGTTGCCAGAGTGGTATGAGATTGTGAAACAGTAAAAGCCGGACATCCTGTGGACTGATGGAGACTGTGAGGGCACAGACGAATATTGGAAGGCCAAATAGTTTATAGCCTGGCTCTACAATGGCATAGGAGAAAGGAGATCATATATTTGCTTTTCAATGACTTAGGAGGAAAGAGTTCATAGCCTGGCTTAACAGTGACATAGGAGAAAAAAGTTCATAGCCTGGCACTACAATTACATTGGAGAAAGTAGTTTATAGTCTGGCTTTACAATGACGTAGGAGAAAGGAGATCATAGCCTGGCTTAAGAATGACTTAGAAGAAGAGTTCATAGCCTGGCTTTATAGTGACATAGAAAAGGAGATCATAGCCTGGTTTTAGAATGACTTAGGAGAAAATAATTCATAGTCAGGCTTTACAGTGACATAGGGGAACATAGCCTGGCTTTAAAATGACAGGTGATACTGTGACTTTGTATATGTGCCAAGTTCTGTGAAAACTGGTCCAAATACATGGGCATAAGGTGTCGTCCCAGCTTAGACTGTGAATTCTGCACAGGCTCATAAGTGACAACACTTTTAGCTTTTATAAAAATTAGCCTTAAAGGAAGTCTTTTCTTAGCAAAAATCCACTTTTTTATAAGCGGAGATACTAGCCAGAAAGGAGGTCATAGCCTGCTTTAACAATGACAGGGGAAACTTGGTTTTTACAGGTGGTTCATTATTTATGGTTGTTTATCATAGATTTTCGTAAATGGCTTTATAGACTAGACATTTGTATATGGCTATATTGCCTAGACATTCGTATATGGCTGTATAGCCTGGACATATATTTATGGCTGTATAGCCTAGACATTTGTATACGACTATATTGCCTAGACATCTGTATATGGCTGTGTAGCCTGGACATATATTCATGGCTGTATAGCCTGGACATATATTTATGGCTATATAGCCTAGACATGTGTATATTGCTGTGAAGCCTAGACATTTGTATATGGCTGTATAGCCTAAACAATTGTATATGACTGTATAGCCCGGACATATATTTATGGCTGTATAGCCTGGACATACATTTATGGCTATATAGCCTAGACATTTGTATATGGCTATATTGCCTAGACATTTGTATATAGCTGTATAGACTGGACATATATTTATGGCTATATAGCCTGGACATTTGTACATGGCTGTATAGCCTAGACATTTGTATATGGCTGTATAGCCTAGACATTTGTATATGGCTGTGTAGCCTAGACATTTGTATTTGGCTGTATAGCCTAGACATTTGTTTATGGTTAAATTGCATAGATATTTGTATATGGCTGTATAGCCTGGACATAGATTTATGGCTGTATAGCCTGGACATATATTTATGGCTATATAGCCTAGACATTTGTATATGGCTGTATAGCCTAGATACCTGTATATGGTTGTATAGCCTAGACATTTGTATATGGCTGTATAGCATAGACATTTGTATATTGCTATATTGCCTAGGCATTTGTATATGGCTATATCGCCTATACATTTTTGTATGGCTGTATAGCCTGGACATTTGTAAATGGCTGTATAGCCCTGACATTTCTCAGGTTAAACATAAAAATGTTGTATCCTTTTGACACGTTGTTATAAGATAAATCAGTTTCACACTTATCTCATCAGATATAAGACTTATTAAAAAAAGTTTAAATGAAGAAAGTAGCCTAGCTGTGTACAGCTAGGTGATATATTGTATTTATTACATCTAGTACATATCGAGGGGTTAGAGCCAGAACGTTATAAGTCCATTTTTCAAATAGTGGAGAAAAACGCATAAGAAGGTTTGACAAACTACAACTTTTATTTGAATATGAATATTAGCATAATATTATGTTACAATATTAGGTAAAAGTATTGTTATGGCATTATAAACATATCATACAATTGCATACAATATTTAATGCTTTTGTATTCAAAATAGCACTTACTTCATTATGGCATAAAGGTAAAACATATATATTTTCTGTGTGCCACTGTGTTAAGTGCACTTGGTGCTACTTAGCATAAGAATAGTACCCTGATTTTCCTATGCCATACAGGTCTAAGTGCCCTTAAGGCAAAACAGCCCTGTGCTATGCATCTGTTTTGAGAGACTGAACGAAACATGTGCACTTAGCACAAGTTCATATTAATATTCATAATACAAAATATTATTATACAGAAGTACATCATTATTTCCTTTTGCATTCTAGATTTTAACAGGACATACACATGTAACAATACATATATTTCAATCAGTATGGACTTGTTTGTCTCCAACCTTCACAATGGAAGAAAGTCAAGATTCATATTTTCTATTCCACTTTCGAATCTTCACTTTCTTCCATTGTATCTGGTTCTGGAAGACTGTCCTTAGTTGTCTTATCAGATGGAATATCCTTGAAATACTGGTCATATTCTGAAGGAATTATTCATCAGAGCAAAGTGATAGCAGGTCTTTTTTCTTTGCTACTGTAATTTGAAGTTTGGCATCATACAAGGGTTTTACGTCACATTTTATAGAAGGTCCTTTCCTTGAGGATTTAAATTGCACACACTGAAAACTGGTGTCATCAAAACTGCTCTTAAAAAACACACGCCCCGGATCACTTTTTTGCAGTTTTATCCATGTTATTTTTGTCCATAAAACGTTTTGTCCACTTAAATTTACAACGTTTAACGGTAGTACATATTTGGCTACATGCTTGATATCTAAAAATTCATAGTATTTCATCGGCACTACAACACACGGATTTCTTTTTCGTGCAACCTTCACAATTGTTTCTCACTGGCTTGGTACATATACCGATGTAAGTTTCTTTGCTCGTTCTATCGAATCATGTACACTATCACAACTCCATCTTGGTATGTCCACTTTCTAAAAACGTTTGTTCAATAGTGTCTCTATGTTTTTACATTTCTCTTAAGCATGCATCAATGCAACAGTAACAACCCTATTTCGATTTTGACCACAACAACAGTCAGAATAAAAACAGACATTCTCTACTGTGATAGGAAGAGATTTCATGTAAGTCAAAAGACAAGTTCCCTCTTCACAAGAGCCCCGTTTTCCTTCAGTTTAAGTCCACAAAAAAACACGTCGAACTTGCGTTTTGTAAATAATAAAAGGAAAGATTGTTACAATTGAGCTTTCTTTTATAATAAACTTTACTCACAAGAGAACATGGAATCGGTAAAACAGCCTCTAGATAAAATGTTGCAACATGGTACGACTTGTCTTGTTTTGCACGAGACTTATCCAACTTCTTTTCCTCTCTAGCTCTGTTTTTTCTTTTGATATGTTATTCAAAAGCAATTTTCCAATCGGTGGTTAGCTCGCCTGCTATCTCCTTATTTCTATACACAGCGCATGTCTGAAACTGGTCCTTCTTGGTTATATTGAATGAATAGTTAAACTCCTCACAGAAAATTGTACGATACATTGAACTTGATATGTATTGCCTGCCCATGTCTTTACAGTTTTCTTTGTATAATTAATACAATTTACTAATATTTAAATAAGATCGTAGAAAACGCCTTTTAGTGTCTTGGCGTGTGTAATGTGCTTCTACAGTAGGAAATGATTCTATATGATTACGAACATCTTCTATGATTGCATCTGGGATTTTGTTATGGGGAGTGTGCTTTCCACGCCTGTCAAAGGAAGCAAATGTTCCTGAAGATAGTGATTTCAGTGCTGTATCTATCATTCTGCCACCAATACCTAACATCTTCTGGAAGAAAGCTTTGCAAACACATTTCGTATCTAAGTGATATACTCTGGAAATAGCTCTGCGCTTTGATGAGTGTGTCCTTACACGACTCGGCACATCCCCGTGAATTATGTGAATATGAATGAGGTTGGATTAACATATATCCCGATCAGACTATAATATTTAATACATTGTATACCCATTGTCTGGTATAAAAAAAAATGTAACATAGGTTTTAACTCAAATTCCTCATGCATAATACTAGTATGGTTACTTTGTTTAAAATAATTATAATGTGTGTATTATAAACTGGTAGGAGGGAAACTTATGTTTGTTCTCCACTTCATGTGCGTAAATTACATTTTGAACTTGAGTAAAATACCTCCTTGTTATACCATTCGACCCTAACATATTGACTGATTATATTCATAAATGTAGCATTATTTGTGTTAAATTATATTTGTATGTTTCTTATTGGCTGTTGTGGTCATGTCCTTCATAAAAATATAAAAAAAACCTATGTGGTAACAGTGATACATGCGTAGTAAAGTATAACACCCTGATGTGCGTGATGCTATTCGCGACTTAAGGTAGACGTAACTATTTCTCTAAGAGAGATTTGCAGGATGTCACATGCTGAAAAACCTGCTGATAATCATTCATTGCTTAAACAAGTGATATACGTACATTGATGCGGGGTGTAAAAAAAAAAGATTATACATAGATAATGTTCTAAGTTCATGAGGTCCTTCCGGAACAGTACCTGCATTATGTGGAGACCCATAGTGTTTCCCACCACTCCTACCTAATTTAATTACTGGACTCATGAAAGTTGAAACGAATTTTAAATTAAAGCTTCAGTTTCCAGCTACATATGTATTTAGGTTTTACTGAAAGTTATTCAATTTTGGTGTGGTCTTATGCTGTGGGCGGGGGGGGGGGGGGGCGGATTGCCCAGAGAAAACCCACCTGTCCGTTTTAGTGACCACCTACCAAACTCACGTGCCCTGGGAATGGGGATTGAACCCCGGTTGCAGAAGTGAAAAGTGCATGTACCAACCACTGCGCTAACCGTAGCCGGACAGCCTTGTAGATAATGAATTAGCATAAATCTATTTAAATTGAGATTTGAAAATCAGGTCAATGCCTTTGCTGCATAATACAACTAAATCTGGTCAACGTGTTTGCTGCATAAAACAATTAAACCAGGTCAATGTGTTCGTTGCACAATAAAACTAAGTCAGGTCTATGTGTTTGCTGCATAATACAACTAAACCAGGTCAATTCGTTCGCTGAGTAAAACAACTAAATCACGTCAATGTGTTCGCTGCATAAAACAACTAAATCACATGAATATGATTTCTGCATAATAAAACCAAATCAGGTCAATGTGTTCACTGCATAATACAAATAAACCAGGTCAATATGTTTGCTGCATAATACAACAATCAGGCAAATATGTTCTCTGCATAATGCAACTAAATCAGGTAAATGTGTTTACCGCATAATACAACTAAATCGTGTCAAATTGTGTTTGCTGCATAATGCAACAATGAGGTCAATGTGTTCACTACATAATACAATCAGATCAATGTGTTCGCTGCATAATGCAACAAACAGGTCAATGTGTTCGCTGCATATTGCAACAAACAGGACAATATGTTCGCTGCATACTACAACTAAATTAGGTCAATGTTTTTGCTACATAATACAACTAAATCAGGTCATTGTGTTTGCTCCATAATGCAATAATTAGGTTAATGTGTTCACTGCATAAAACAACTAATTCAGTTTAATGTGTTTGGTACATAATACAACAATCAGATCAAATTGTGTTCGCTTCATAATGCAACGTTCATGTCTATGTGTTTGTTGCATAATGCAACAATCAGGTCAACGTGTTTGCTGAATAATGCAACAAACAGGTCAATATGTTCACTGCATAATACAACCATCAGGCCAATGTGTTCACTGCATAATGCAACAAACAGGTCAATGTGTTCACTGCATAATACAACAATCAGGTCAATAAGTTAACTGCATAATGCATCAAACAGGTCAATGTGTTCACTGCATAATACAACAATCAGGTCAATGTGTTGTTTTTTCATTAAACAACTAAATCACTTGAATGTGAATGCTGCATCATTAAACACTCACTTCAATGTGTTTGAAGCAAAATGCAACTAAATCAGGTCAATGTATTCGCTGCATCTACTTCTAAATCAGGTCAATGTGGCCATTGCATAACACAACTAAATCAGGTGAATGTGTTTGCTTCAGGTCAATGTGTTATCTGTATAATGCAACACTGAGGTAAATGTGCTCCCTGCTTTATACAACAATCAGGTCAGTGTGTTCTCTGCATAATAAAACTAAATCATGGCCATTCATACCTTGACAAAGAAATTAGTTTTTACAGTGATGTATGCATTTGATTTTTCGTTCATTTGCTCTTCTTATTGATATCCGAGTTTTTCAAATTGCAGCCTTTTATATTCCTCTGATATATTGTTTAAGTGCTAGAAGGTAACAACATTGCAGGGCATAGACCTAATTTTTGTAAAATAATACATGTCATTTACCCACAATCTATTTCATTACATTTCTATTTGATTTGTTGTATTTTAATAACAAAAAATACATCTGGAGCATTTAGGCAAAACTTCCGTGTCATACAAATATAAACAATCAATAGGAAACATCCTTAAGGGTATGGCAATTTTAAAAAGTGCTATGTTGCAGATAATATTATAACATGTATATTGCTTTTCTAAGTTTTGCTTGTCAGCATGATCGTGGCAGTCCAACTAGTGTTTTCCGGTCAAAATTAGCAATTTTTGTATGAATCTGGAGCGAAATATACATATGACAATTTGTACGTGACTATCTGATATATCTGTTAAGTTGTTAACTCGTATCGTGTTTAATTTGGTTGTTATTGTATCTGTGAACTATGGAGTTCATAATAGCAATACTTAACTATCGGTCCTTCACAGTCAACATTTAAGTATGCCCTTTCTTTTACCAGATCTGCTTGCCGCTCCTCACAAGTAGTTATTTCCGTTGATCTTGATTGTGACACCAAATTGTATGTGGTACTTACAGTAATATATTAAAAAATAGACCCAATCCGAAAATATTGTGTATGCCCCGGTATTGACAGACTGAGAGGTATATAATGATTGACTCATCTTTCCTTCTCTACATAGTTAAAACAAAATGGCACATCCCATAGACTATCAATTATGTTTTTTACAAAGCTTTTATACTTGCATGGATGTTGTCCTTGAACACTATCAACACACCCACTCTAACCTTACCTCATGTTGCTGTTGACGCTGACCTACATTTGGCTCAGACTAATGCAGAGTCGAATCTCTTGTTTAACCCTTTTCCACTTAGATACATATTTGTACACATTTGTAGTCTCTTACAAAATAATATTATATAAAATTCCTATTTAACAAGATGCAGGTTGTAAATGCCTCATTTTCAACCCTTAGATACTGATTAGCAGCGAACATCATAAAAACCTGAACAGTCTGCGAGTTACTCGCAGGGTTAGAGTTAGAACGGTATTTTATAATTTTTCTTTTTTCGTCAATCTGGTTGACTGCCCCTTTAAGGCTAGTGACTTATTACTGACTTTACAATACTGATCTATACATCGTATCTTAAAATCTGTTTCTTGTGCAAAGTATGCTGTCTCATCATGTGTTTTTAAAAGTCCATTTTTAGACAGAATTTCACTACCAATACCCTACCAGCTCACATGGAAATATGTATAATAGGTACCCAATATACATAATTATGTATCTTTATCAAGACATGGCAGTGGGGAAAGATTCGTGCTTAATATCATTCAACATGTATTTCTATGAAGTCAGTCAAGAGCCACTAATTCAGAAAACGGATGCAATTTTTATTAATTGCTTTTTCCAGCCATCCACTATTTAAGTACTCACAGTCAACAAGGGTGTGTGTTGACCTTCTTGTTTTACTGTAGCTGTCTTATCCAGAGGTTTGACCTAGATTCCTTTCCATACTTGTATGCAGCGAGAAAATTGATGGCAGATATAATTGCGCACATGTTCATGTTTTTTGTATGTTCATGCTATTTGCATCTTCCTCCCATGTCAACATTAATAGATTTCACGCAAACAATCTGCCTTCCATGTAAACTTAAGTAGATTTTACGTAAACAATTGAAGGCCACAATTTACTGAACATGAAATATTAATGAACTAGAAGTGTTCTCCTCAACAAGGAAGATTTCATTCATAATGAGAAATGTTTAATTGAAACTTAAAGTGATTTTTGAAAGACACACTCAACTTAACAATACCATCATTGTGATTATATACTTGGAAAAAGTATTTTGAGTATGAAAACCCACCAATGGTTAAAGAGGTTTGTTTTTAGAACATTCAGTTCGTACACTTATTATACAATTTTAAGCAAGCTCCACAAGATACTTTGCAAATTATTTGTAATTGACTGACATGTATAGTTTAATCATATACAGTACAGCTCACGCAAAACCAACAAATTCCGCGATCCGCGGAGTTTGACGACATCAATTGTTCGCGGAGTCGACTCGGAATCGACCATCTGGTCGCCGAGTCGCCGTGTCTGTTCGCCGAGACACGCCTCGGCATGATGCCGAGGAAATTGTTGGTGATATGACGCTGAGTCACTCGGCGAACAATCTTATAAACTATAATTTACCTGGGATAAAAACTGATTACAAGTTCCGAAATCATGATGTTTATTAAATGTAGATTAACTACGTTCGGACAATTCCTCTAAATAAAATATAATTTAAACACACTGTATCGTTACCGTTACGCTGTTTCAGTTCCTACATTACTGAAACAATTAGTGTATTGTATACTGACTGCAGCTTCTTGGGAAAACAGGGCTTAATGCATATGCATAAATTGTCAACCCAGTACCAGAGACTGTCTTTAAACGAAAAACACCATAGAATCAGAAAGTGTCGTCCTTGATTATCTTGTGCGAACTGCACTGGCTAATCAGTGTGCACAGGACACCACTTATTGGACAAACATAAGGCCCCGTTTTCCCTGAACGCAGCCAATGTGTACAGATTTCAATGACAAACTGGCCAATGTCGTCGCACAGGCTGTTAAACACTATTGATTACATACACACACTCACTGTCTGCAGTGTACCAGTGGTGAAGCATAAACAGGTTAATCAGTGTGCACAAGCAGATGCGGTGGTCATCGTTCTTAGGGTAGTTAAGAGCAGACCGCCTTGCAAAACTAGCTCTTAACCTTAATTGTTCGCAAGCGAACAACTAACAAGAGAGGTGTTTGTCAGAAACACAATGCCCCCTTCTGCGCCGCTTTGAAGCCATATATTTGATCTTTGACCTTGAAGGATGACCTTGACCTTTGACCACACAAAATGTGCAGCTCCATGAGATACACATGCATGCCAAATATCAAGTTTCTATCTTCAATATTGCAGACGGACGGACGGACGGACGGACTGACGGACAGACAGACGGACGGCTTGACGGACAGTTCAAAAACTTCATGCCACTCTTCGGGGGCATAAAAAAAAACACGTACGTATGCCAAATACTGCTGTTCACAGAACATTATTGTATTTCAGCTAATGGAACCACATATATCTCAGACACGTGAAGTATCATATGCAAATGATGATGATGATGGTGATAAAAATGACGACGACGACCACGACGCCGCCGCCGCCACGCCACCGCCGTCGATGCTGCTGCTGCTGATGATGATGCTGATTATGTTCAATATCACGACCGCATTTGAACATAGATGTAGAAGTGGACCGCTAAACATTAGAACTGACGTGTATACATGTACATCGAACAAGCATAATAGGCTTCAATTTAACCCTTTACCACTTAGATACGTATTTTCACGCATTTGTAGTCCCTTGGAAAGTTATATTTAATTTAAGACCTTTCTTACTCGATTCAAGTTCTTAAGCCTTCATCTACAAACATTAGATACTGATGAGCAGCAAACAGCATTAAACCTGAACAGACTGCGAGTTACTCGCAGGCTGTTCTGGTTTTATGCTGTTTGCACATAGCCATTTCCACTTTGCTGATAGGGAAAGGGTTAAACGAGTGTTCTGATTAAAAATAAGTAGCTTTTCTTTACATGGACTGGGTATTAAAGATAAAGACCGCAGGAGCACATTGGCAATCGAAATAGCGCGAATTCTGTACCCCGCAGATTCATGTGTGGAACATTACGTAAAGAAAATAAGAACACTGTCATTACATTATTCTTACAAAATTCCTTGCGTGTCATGAATTACCAAAAGGTTGTAATCGTAACACCATTATACGTTTGCCTTACATATACGTATCGAAGGCAATGATACGTGAAGTTTTCAGTGGTAAACCTTTATCATGATTATTGGCAAAATATGCATTGAAACATTTGGTATTTATACCTGCTCTAACTGCCACACTTAAAATGATCGCATTACCAAAAAGCTTTAAAATTACGACGAAAATTATCACCTGAACACTATTTTAGACTTAAATAATCAATTTACATAATCGCGCCTGTAACTTAAGAAGCCTCTTCAAGCAAATATTCAGCAATCAATACAACCATGACCTACTTAAATACAATGGCTGTTTATACAAGTTAACATGTAATATAATGTGACTCACATAACTACTGAAAACCACACTATGGCGCATAGGCGTTTGCAAGTAACAGGATTAAAGATCTTAACTACAATGTAAAGCGTGTTGTTCATGAATGTTCCTTATTCTTGATCATACAAATAGTTGTCTGAAAAGGCTTGATGTACAATACAATGCATATTGCAAAATATTTACAATGGCAGGAAAATAATATGATCGGAAGAAACACGTATTAAATATCCTTGCATAATGACACATCAGACCACCATGGCATGCACCTGTTTAATTGTTCTTAAGTGTTAATACTCTCTTGGTTAGTCGTTGGAAATTCTACACATTCTATACTTATCTTCCTGTTGTCATGGACAATTAAGAAACTATATTCAGCCTGCTGGTATGCAAAATATATTAATGTAGAGCAGGCTTGGCTGGGATATTGATTTTATCAGACCGCCATTCCCGGGCGTTGTATCAGATTGCAAAGATACAATACGTATTCAAATGTTTGTTTGAAAACTAAACTAACGGCGCACTGTCATGTTTTAAGCGCTAACATGCACGTAGGCCATGCTTAAGTACGGTATACTTTTCCACAATGAAATTGAGGCCTTGACATAAATTATTGCATTTTAAGAGGGTTTTAACATGCAATTTAGTTGCAGTTTCGTCACATGTTATCGCTGTGTGCTGTAAAAATTAAGCTTGTAATATGATGCGGGAATAAAAGTAGGCCTGTTAAAGGGAGCTTACACTTTTGAATGAAATAAGAAAACGAATGACGTGTATTGCCAATATATGAAGGTGTGTCCCCCATTTATATGTGGTACTATATTTTTGTGCTTTATTATTCACATATCCATAATACTTATAATGAGTTTATGGAAAAGACGATTATATAAAGTACAACATGGTAGATAATAAGACGAGACTTAATGTCATTTGCAGTACATAGGATATACACTTTTTTTATTAAAAAAACAAACATAATAAAATGCAACATGAATTCAAAACCATAAATATATATAATAAAAATATGTTATGTGTTTCTATTATACAATTAATCGATTTTATGATGCTTGTTTCAAACAGAAAATGATAACTGATCGCACTTAATAAAATAACTCATCCTATTACGTGTATATCCCAGTAAACCATGTCTCGTAGGAAAAGAATATAATTACACATCTAAAAACTTTAAGTGTATTATCAATAACGTAAATAATGGCCAGCTTGTAGGGGAATTTTCTTTTCTTTATTTAAGAGTGTGCAAATCTAGTATCAGTTTAACGATCGGTATGTTCAGTTCCGAAAATTGGAATAACAAATATATATCAAGCATTTGCGTTACACACGGAAGTTTTATACATAAAAGTAGTTAATAAGATATCAGCTATGTCTGCCCGACTTAAGTTATTCATTGAAAATAATTGGCATTGCAAATATGTTCTTCCCATTTCACAAAATCTTAAAACAGCAAGCCCAAAAAATAAAGGACGTACTTGCAAACCTATTTTATCATATACAAAAACAAGCTTTGCAGGGGTATCGATTGCAACAGACCGGGATTTTCCAAAGCCGTATCAGATTTCACAAGTACAATTTAAACTTATGAGGCGTTCGCCATGGGTCTTATAAATATTGGGTGTATTAACATAAACGAAATATCAAGCGCACAAGCCCTCCCGTTCATCATGTTTAAGGTACACGATCTTCAACAATAGACAAATACATACTAGTAATACATGCCATGGCCAATGCGTCCCAACAATATATACCAGAGTGCAAGCTTCATTTTTATATATTAACGGGTATTTGAACATAACATACATACTTTGAAATTTTTATATAAGATTTATAAAAATATGTTGTTAAAGGTTTAATAATCGTACGGTCAAATAAAACATTATATCAAATCGCTGAAGGCACTGAAGTTGTTCGCTATTGCATAATCTTAGTTTTCAAAATTATGTTATAGCTTTTTATACCGCAAGTTTGAAATGCACACAACCCATTCAAATTTATAAAGAGTGTGTCGCAAAGCACAGGTTGAGATGTGGGTGCGCTGTTTATCCTCATATTAATGTTATAGAGATAACTTAGACAAAGCAACAACAATATGTCTCTCTTTATTCGCAGATGGTTGCTGCACTGGCAGCCATCTTTAGAATTTTGGTTGCCTTGCTAAAGAATAACAAGCCTAGAATCATGTACATGTTGTAAAATGTGTATCTAATACTACATTTATTTTCTTTAAATTATTGAGCAACAATTTTGGCGACATGACAGACGTTTAAAGCAAGTCTCGTTTCCGAAATAATCTACGGGATTTAACTGTGTTAACTTTAACTCAATATAGATCTAGTTATCGACATACACAATAATTGTTTTTAACAGATGACATCCGATTGATAATTTAATTAAATGTATGCAGATATAGAGAAATGTTAACAATCGCACAGCGTATTTTCTGTGTATGTTTCTATATTTCGATAACATGTGTTATAGATTAGTATACAATCAATATTTGTAAATAGTTATACTCGGCGAATCGCCGCATCTACGCGGCGTAACTCCGCGAATCGATGCCGAGGCAAAACCAGACGCGGCCTCACTCCGCGAAATTTCGCCGAGTGCCTCGGCATCATGCCGAGTAAATACGCGGCGAAAATACGTTAACAGAAGAATCTGTCCGCGGCATAGCCGCGGACTTTGTTGGTTTTGCGTGAGCTGTACTGTAGAATACATACATGTGCTATGTTATCTCCTAGATCATCTATGGCAGTATAGTACTTGCATATTTCTGCATTTAAAATTTTTATCATTTGTTTTCAATGGTTTTTATACCTCAATATAAGCAATAATTTCCTTTTGCCTTATTAAAATGGCATGAGCAAACATTTTGGTTCAAATTGCAGTATAAAGTGGATTTTAACAAGTTTACAATTCCACTGCAATTTACAGAATCATTTTTAACTTTGCTTTAATTAATTATCATTCTTCCACCACCCTTACCTATTTTATGTAGACAGAGTTTGAAATTAAAGGATATTTTGCGACAAATCATGGGGTTATTCTGCAATACATTATGGAGTTATTCTGCTATCAAAACCTGTAAATGTTGTAGGGCCTTTTTCCTACTTTGCGTGTGACCTGGGTCAGCCATCCCACAGTTTTGATGCAAGCATTTCACAAATCTAATATTACCACACTATTTTACAAAACCAGCCTTTGTAAGTTGTTTGACATTTGACAGACATTTTATATTCAAAAGTACAATTCATTCGTCTGTCCGTCACAAACTTTTAAGAGCTATATCTCAGAAACTATTTAAGTTTTTTTAACATGAAACTTCATAGGTGTCTATATATAAAAGAGGAGAAGGGGGGTATCAATTCAACGAATTTGCTTGTTGTTAAGGAATTACAAGTATGAAACTGGTGAAACCAGTGTTGTAACGTTAGTTCGGCTAAAAAACCACACCAGTGCATTGGACCGTCAGTAAATTGTATAGTAAAACTTGAGATCCTTTGTTTAAAAAGTCAGCATGGGGATCCAGATTTGTTTGAATGAGGAGTCACTTTAAAGATATCACAGTAAGATTTAAGCATGCACTTTTACAACGGAAATACCTTGAATCAGAAAAATCATGTGACGAAAGTGAAAACACTTGAGTAATGTAGTACTGGCAGAGAGCGAGGCAAGGCCAGCAATTTGGAGTAGATTTTCGTATTCTTATCCGTTTATATGTGTAAATTTTCTTTAAAGCTTGAATAATTTCTTTTCAAATAGATTAAATTGCATTTTCATGAAATGCATTTTAATATCAAATATTGTTAATATGTATGATTTATAGGGAATCCTATGCGCATGTGACATGGCACAATTGTTATTGACAAAGGTTTTAAACTTGGAAAAATTATATGGCTTACATTTCTCACACGAGAACTAAAATTAAATGTATAACTAATGTGTCTATTCACAAAACAGAAATCACATAGACAAACATTTAAATGTTTGTCAAAAGTATTGACTATGGATCATTGAAGATACAGTAAAACCTGTCAGAATTTAGTTGCTCATATGATGTATGATTTTATTTTTCGAAAGCAAAAGTGTCCAGCCAATGAAAATATTTTACTATACCTATGCATAAAAATCATCATTTTACAATTTCTACAAGTATGTGAATATTGTTTGTAAAATTTTGAGGAGTTTGTGACTAAATTTCTCACAATTTTGAAATTTGTGGGATTTTTTTTTCAAATTAATTGAGCGTCTTACTTTTACTTCACAAAAAAGGAAAGAGAGCCCTCTGTTGTCATGGTAATTCAAGAATTCCCAGATGTTCAGTTCAGTAAAATGTGCCTTCTTAAATATGTGATATTGAAGACGTTTGACAAACATATCATTTCTGCACTCGGCCCAGTGAAACCACATTTAAGTAGTAAAATGTTCATACATAAGTTACCAAACCTGTTGACTTGGTATACATTTTGCATGATTAGCTTAATATTTTTATTGAATGTAATTTCCTCAAATAATCTTAATGAACCTGGCAAAAGTTATTATAATTTAAGTGTGTTGTCGTCATAAAAACAAATGTATGTATTTTTTGTGGAAAAAAGGCATATTATGTATAAACAATCATGTCAGATTTAAAATTATATACAGCTTACGTTGTTTGTTAAGGTAATAACCAACGGTTTGTTATTCTGATGCTTGTAATTAATTCCTATTCATCGGAACTCCAAACCGTTGGTGATTACCTCACGAAGACAATTATTAATTCGCTTCTAATTAACTCATGTCCATTTTGTCTGGGTAAATCAGCAAAACATGCAAAGTTTAATACTTTCATGCCATCAAAGTCGGGACCTACAAGGATTTCATTACAGTTCATGACACCGACATCAAAGTAGAGCAAAGTTACAGTACAGATCTAATAAAGCAAACTCCGATTTTCGGTTAAGGCCAAATAAAATATAAAAGTAAAAATGTTTATCTCGACAATATTTAAATCAAAGTAAAATTTGGGCCAATTGATATCAAACAACCTATTGAACAGGTTAAAGGTTACGCTAAAGTTGTAACAACTGTAGAAGCTACCCTTATGACTAAATGTTGATCACATTTGGTAAGAATTTATATCATCACAATATCACAACAAAGATGAAATCTAAGTAAAGTGTATTCAAAACTTAGGTTATCATATCAAATATAAAAAAAAGCTTATGAACACTATAAATGCTTTGTTTGTTTTAACTTAGTCAAATGAAATATAGCCTGAATGGTTTAGGGTCGCATGGGTTATATAGATTTTATAAATATCTACATAATATTCAACATCAGCGCATTCAAAATGCAATGCCAATAGGTTTCATATTATATATTTTGACTAACATCCTTGTTAATAATGATCCTGGAGTCTTTACATTCCGAACTCCAGGGGCAACATCCTTTTAAACACATCGATAGACAAAAAACTACTTATAACTTATTATATTCTGAACCGCCTTGTCAATTAGGTTATGTAAATTGATGCCTATGTTGTAAATGCATAGTGATTCTCTACAGCAGTTGTTTATATGTGAATGCAGTGGTAAAAGCTGGTCACAAAACGAGGTTCACATAATTTGTATAACAAAATTAAGAGATAAACCGAGACTTACCTAAGTTGAAGGTTGATCACAATTTTATCGACTGCATACTGTTAAATCTTCTGTGCTTAAGTATTTGCCTTGCATCTTGTATTTTGGTCCTCTACTGAGAGTTAGCTAACGTGGTTATTGGCTTCGCTTTGTGTTGTCTACAATCAGCTTCAAATCTCCACTTCAACCACTGGGAAGATTCGAACAAACCTTCACTTAAATGATCAATGGGTGATCCTCTATCAAAGTTCTTCAAAACGTTCCAATAAGATGCATGTATTGATCATCAGTATTACGGTGACATATATGTGACATTCACTCCTTTTTGTTAATCACTCCTCTTGTTTTACATTGCACTCCTCTGTTTTCTATCTCGTTCCAACGACATACTTACTTGAGAGAACGACCTACTAACTCGAACTCGAAGGAACAGTCAGCTAAGTCGAGTGAACGATATAGAAAAAAACAGGAGTGTACAACTAAATGAAAGAGGCGTGCAATCAAGAAAGAGCGGTGCAGTAAATACATGAGGGGTGCATTAAACAAAAGAAGAGAGCATTTTAACTATCTCAAGGGAACGACTTACTAACTCGTGGGAACGAGTAAGCTATGTTGTGGGACAACTTACTAAGTTAAAGGAACGATAGAGATAGAAAAAAAGAGTGCAAAAATAAATATAAGAGGAGTGTAACGAAACAAAGAGAGGTGCAGTAAAGTGTTTAATGCACTTCTTCTTTATTTAATGCACTGCTGTTTTTTCATTGCACTCTTCATTTATTTAGTTTTGCACTACTCTTTTTGTATCTCGTTCTCTCGACTTAATAAATCATTCCCACGACATAGTTAACTCGTTCCCTCTAGTAAGTATGTCGTGGGAACGAGATAGAAAAAAGAGGAGTGCAGTTTATAAAAAGAGGGGTAAATGTCATCTCTATGACACTGTACATCTGAATATGAATGCAAACATGTCAGTATAAATTTAGATTATTCTCAATCATTTATTATTAACTAGTTATATTTGTTTCAAAATACATTTAAGCATATTGATATATTTATCTTTGCTTTAAATAATTGTTCATTGTTTTTTCATTCTGCCTCTTCTAACCATGTTAAGGATGGCCCCACCTTGCCCCTGTACTGACCTGTGGGTCATTTTTATCGTCATATGGGCTGGGATGGTCATGGAAGGACAAAAGTGTAGCATTTTGAAGGGACTTGTTCACATATTTTGTGAGAAGGTTGACTGACATAAGTCAGTGATATAACTAAAAGAAATTAATACAGCAACAAATTTAAATTAAACGAAAACAGACATATACCGGTAACTACAAATTATACAAATATATAGCAGTACATATTGTATGGTATCGTAATATGCTTTTACTGTTTTTTTTAATCTGTATATTATTTTAAGTGGGCATGTTTTAATAGAAATGCGTATCTTTGTTTAATATTTATTTTATGTCATTTCATAAACTGTATTATTTCCGATTTAAACCGAGACTGTACGATTTTGTCAAATATTTATGAATTTATATAACACGTGTAAAAACTTATTATACATATATTTCAATATAAAAATTAAAATAAAAGTTAAGAAGGACATGTGTCGAAAAATGCGAAATAAGCCTGATAAATAAATCTGAAATCGACAATATCTGTACAGTCGAGTTCGCCAGCATGTATATCATGCATGTACGATGTGAATCAAAATTTTGTTTTACGGATCATTTTAATTTCCTGCAACGATATATATTCATACGACACACGAACACTAACTCCGAACCTAATAAAAAGATGAATGCTTCGGTTATTGTAGGAAAATATGTACGAAATATATTCGTCACAATCGGCTCGGGGCGCTAATTTGTCTTTGCTGCATTTTATAAAATTCGTCTTCAATGTATATTTTTTCTTGCCTATTTTGCGTTATTGTAACATATTTTAATCAATATATTACAACTTAGCACATACAAAGATCGTATAGTCTCGCTTTAATAATATTTGTTAAAATGAATTGCGAACTTTTTAACCAATTTATGTAATATTGTTTCATCTTAATCTGTAAAGAAAATTACACTAACACAGGGCATCAACAAGAACGATCAACAACGTGTCCTTTAAATATTGCTCAATCTGTGTCAGTTTGCAACATGTATGGGGAAAAATTGTTGCCTTGTTTTACTGATAAGGGATTTGATTACAGAACATGAATATATCTTTAAACATTTTCTATAAAATATGTGTTCGTCATTTTCAGTAAACAAATTGACTGCATAATGTTACATCAAATACTGCCGGGAGAAAAAAAGTCAGTTGAGGAAGCCAAGAAATCATGCGAGAATTTCTAGCTGCTTACTTACTCTGGAATGTATGGGTTTAGTTTTAACCTACGCCTTATATATTTTAATTTGAGTAAAGATTTATGTTATTCAAATAAAAGTTGGTTTGCTTTATTCTCAAATCTTTTTTCTAAAAATAAGGGATGTAGTTGACACTTGTTCGTAATTTCATTTCATCGTTCCTCAAAAGGTTGTAACTCTGTTGCTCTGGTCTCTTCCCTACCATTGAGTAATTAAATGGTAATTAAAATGAATGCGTTTTGGTTTCCTTTTATTATTGTTTAATTTGAGTTGCAATGCTATGAGGTTAAATTTTATTCACACTAATATGTATCATGAATATTGCTGGGCCAAGTGTGAGGTTGACCGTTCCAAGGCGGTGACCCAAGCTTTATTCTTATATATGTTTATGTTGTTTTGTATTGTGCTGTGTTGTACTATTTGGCAATTGGTCACTTGCCTTAAATTAATGACCAACTAATTGCATGTCACTAACATGCAATACTGCTCCAGCACCTGAAGTTTCACTTCTTTATTTTCAATTAAAAATTTAAAGATATTATGTTATTCACTACAGTAAACATATAAGAACAATGATTAAAATATTCGTTGTCCTCAGAATATCCACAAAACATGTGTTTATCATAAATCATTAGAATTTTTTTTATAACGATGCGTACACTATGACAAGTTTTGTCCACCATTTTATACTTTTAAACATAAAGATTGACGTTTTTAAACGCACATTCCAATGAAGTCATACTGTTGAATCACTTATTGTAAGGAGGTCTCATTTTCGCACACCTACCATTTCTCCAATTTATGATCACTGGAATATTTACCAATTAAGTTTTCCGCATTCTTCACGTTAAAAGTGAAACGTCGAATCAGATCAGTCGTAACACCCTATGCCGTTATGTTTGAACATAAGACGTTCTTCTGACGTTGATATGAACTCTTTGTAAAAATATAAGCACAACTTTGGCATGTTAAACTTTTATTTGAAAATAATTTAATAGATGCACAGCTTTTAACATGCTTTTTCAAACTTTCAATGTGTAATGAACTGCTTGAATGCTATAACCATAGAAGTATACATCTGCAATAAAGCCTGTCTATAGTGAACATATCAAATGGCACTGAAGTCAGAGAGACGTATGTATACCTGTAATACAAGTATAAAGTTAATAACTGCAAAATCTTAAAAAGATAAGTATAAATTTCTTCCTGCCTTTCAAGTCCAAATTTGAAACATTTTAGTATTTTAATTATAATAGACAGCTTTTTACACACAAATATAATACCTAAAAATCTTACCTTTTACTGTAAAAGTAGTTTTCTTTGAAAACATCTTCATTCTATAAGAAAGAACTTTCAATGAGAAAGGCGTTGAAACAATTATATTATTTTACCATCTTAGTAGGAGAGCAGTGTCTTTTATCAACATAAACACCAATAAAGCCATATTTCTCCCTATCTAATTACCCATTAGTACAATAGTTTGTGTTTCCTGTTGTTATAAACCGTATCAAGTAATTCCTTTACAAGGTAAGGGCTTCATATTTTTTTTACCTTGAATAAGGGGCACAACTGGCTTATGTTAAAATGATTTAAGTGCACTTAAATCCTTTTGGCACATGTATTACCTCTCAATATGTATGAAAACATATTGTGCCAAAAAGACTTAAGTGCTATTAAAGCTTTCTTGCAGTCATGAAAAGGATATAAAGCATTCTGGCATACAAGGGATTTGTCGATAAGCACTCAGTGCACCTTGGGTCTGTCGGATATACTATGTTGTATACAAGATATGATTCCAGGGAATAGTGAAAATTGAAGAATATTGGAATAGCTTTCTAAACGTGCAAAAAAGAGATTTTTGATAAAATACCACGTTCTGGCTCTAACCCCTCGATATTTGTTTTAAAGACAATGTGAAAATAGTTTACAGTCTTGCTCTATTATGACAGAAGAGTAAGGCGACAGCATAATGTTATAATGTAGAAACAAGTACCTATAAGTGCACAATTAATGAGTGGTATTTTTATATTTAATGTGATGCAGAGTTACAAAGAAAAAATAGAAAATGAAATTGATATTTCACTGTGTTTGGTCCTAATTTAATGTAAATATTGATTTCTTTCGTTAGTTAAGCTAGCACATCTTAATACCTATTAACTACATGTTGCTGCATGTTTATCTGTATATTTGTGAAAAAGTGTCAAAAGTACTGGTTACATGTTGGGTTTATCTCTTTGTTTGTTTAGCCCCGTGAAGGACACCGTTGTAATTAACGACAGATGGGGCTATGGTATCGGTTATGTGCATGGGGGCTTCTACACATGTGGTGACAGATACAACCCAGGTGGACCCGAAAATGTTTGTTGACATAAAATGGAGGCTAAGTTGGATAAAGAGCCCAATCAAATCAGGCACTTCAGAGTTATTGCCCTTTATTTTTTATAAAATATTATCAATTTCTTGATTCCTCTCTCATAACTTACACAATTTTCATTGAATCTTTACCTATATTTCTGCAAATATTTGTTGACATTAAATGTAGGCGAAGCTTTGTAACCAGTCAAGTCACAGGAGGCACTTTAGAGTCATTGCCTTTATTTAGACAATATATGCACATTTCATCGTTTCAACTGTCCTCACTCATTCACTTTACAAAGAATCTTCACCAATTTGTCCAGCGATGGGGTCCATTTTTTAGTTCTGCGTATATTTCTGTCCATGACCTTCTTTTATTTAATACTATTTACAGAGAAATAACTTCTATTCAAGAGTGTAAAGTTTGCTTGGTTCACTAAGATCACTCTTGTTAGATACCAGGTTAAGATACATGACGAGGTCTAAAATTCATGTGTTTTCCGGATCCAGAGATGTGTGTTATTGGACAGACACAAAATAGTACAATATTTGGTTTGCTTTTTCCCACTTTTAAGTACTATCCATCAAATATTCAGGTCACTTGATTGAATACAAATGGGAGAACGCAATGAGGATAGACAAGTATTCCTGGGGTTACAGTAGAAACGCAAGACTCTCTGATTATCTCACCATGGTCCAGCTGATAGCCACTTTTGTGAAGACTGTCAGGTCAGTAGAGCATTTGGACAAACAGGGTTGTGGCAAGATTGGGGCAAGCTTTATATATACCAGAACATGTGCACATTGGACCAACGTCATGATAACAAGCTGTTAATAGCCACACTGCATTTTTTGTCTCAGTATGCTTTTCCTCAGGAATAAGAAAAATATCTGATATCAGTTTGTTTTACATTATGCTATGATGATTGTGGTGTAGCTTGCACTGGCCACTCCTACTTGCAGGACACGCTTCCGGCATGAATGCCTCTTTGATAGCAAGTACACCGAGAGACTGATATGTATGCTTGACGAGTAGGGATGTAAATAAAACCAGTATAAGTTTCAATGATGTTTGTTCCTTAAATGGAGTTCATTTAATGGTAAATAGTGTATTCTGTAGAAGAAACACTACAATAAATAATTTGGTAAACTATATTGCCATTCGATTTTTATTCCAAAAGGGTGCTTGCATTTATTTGGATTTAATAGAACGCGTAGTCAATATTATATAAACTTCCATAAAATAAAAAGGGTAGAGAAAAGTGCATGTGTCATATCTATTTCTCAATTGATCTCAATTGATACTACTACTCTTCATTTATAAAACTTGAACGCCAAATATACATATTATTTTGCTGATGAACAATACATGTATTGATTATTTTAGCCATAATTTAGAAAATGTATATTTTTGCAACGTGTACATTTTTCAAAATATACATTATTTTTGTACCATAGTTTGATAATAAACTATGGTTAGGAGCATAGATGTGAATCAATTAAGTCACAAGTGGGATTACACGTGTCAATTCTCCTTATCGTGGTATAATTTACAACAAATTATCATTGAAAAATGTATTAAGCTTCAAACACTATCTTATTTTTCTTATCTGTCTTTTAAATAGTAATGCAGGAGAACTATAACTACCGGTATCCTCGTCCATATTTTGATTGTATCTACACATTTTTGTCATCTCACCATAACAACATAGTATGGTATCAATTCCATATTAGAACAAGCTCAAAATATTACATAGAGAATAATAGGTTAGTGTTGATTATAGATCAGGTTTATCATGCGAGGCTTAGAAAACAAAAAGCACCAGCCTTGGCGAGTGCTTTTTCGTTTTCGTGCCGAGCATGATAAACCTGATCTATAATCAACACTAATCTATTATTTTATTTATCCCAATTCGTATTTTGTAAACCTTTTTATTTAAACAAAATTAGTTTGACTGGATAATTTCGCTGGATTTATGACGTCATTTCATCGAAATATTGCCGTCATTTCCTGCCGTTGATTATAGATGATATTTAATCAATGGGGCTTTAAAGGGGCCTTTTCACAGATTTTGGCATTTTTTAACTTATTCATTAAATGCTTTATATCGATAAATGTAAACATTGGATCGTAAAAGCTCCAGTAAAAAATCAAGAATAAAATTAAAAAAAGGAAAAGAACATTGCCCGGATCAGGTTTCGAACCAGTAACCCCTGGAGTCCTGCCAGAGTCCTGAAGTAAAAACGCTTTAGCCTACTGAGCTATTCCGCCGAGTACACATGCTGAACGTATTTTATACCTTATATAAGCAATCTTCGTAGTTTCACAAAATTTAACGACAAAAACAGAACTCTCCAAATTATTCAATCGTTTCGCGTTGAAACGCTTTATAATTTTTAGGTTTTAAAATCGTCAAAAGATGCATATAATGGCTCTATTAGACCATGGTAAATGTTCAGTATTACTGTTTCCTCACAAATATCATAACTAAAACGAAAATTTGCGAATCTGAAACAACTTTTTTCAATTTTGTCAATTTACCAAAGCGTGAAAAGATCCCTTTAATCAACCGAAATCGCTGTAAAAGTGGGATAAAAATATTAATTTAATGATGTCTTATAGCTGCGGGGGAAACATGTTGCTCAACGTTGAACCGCGTCACGATAGAATCAAAGACCAGCTGATGCAGGACCGACTGGCGCAGATGGGAGACTGGTTGGCTGCAATGGGGAGGCCATATTCCAAACCAGGTCCTGGACATACCAGAACGACTCTGTCAACGGGGATGTGTGGTAAGAAAGAATTTGCTTAGGCATGGTTTATCATGCTGTTTTGATACTACTCACCACAAATGTTCGTGTTTGGGACTTAGTATGTCCCTTCTATAAATAATCTCACAAACGGTATGGTCAAGATCACACTGAAAGGCCAAAGGTAAAATTTGTGCATTTATCTTCAACATTGGTTTTGCAATATTATAACTAAAAGTGTTCACCATGTGGACACATCTTGCTCCTCCTTAGCTTAAAGGTCACAGTAAAACTTGTCTTCATGTAACATCATTGTTTAAAAAGTCATGCGAATATATAGCAAGTGGAGATGACATATCACATGCAAAACCTGTGTCTCGATCTCAAAGGTCAAAGTTAAAATTAAATGTCAATGTTTAAAATATAAGCCGGATTTAGCTGATGGAGACTTATTACTTAGTATATTTTTTTGTCTAAAACTTCTTGTTTAAGTAGAGCTTTACGTTTGTTTGGTGAAATATTTTTAAGACATAACACAAATTTGCAGAGATTGATAGATGTGCCAACCTGATGAGAAACTTTCATAAAGTTCTTGCCACATAGGCATAAGTACATATAATATAATTTTACCATTTTTATGCCCCCAGATCGAATGATCAGGGGGTATATTGTTTTTGACCTGTCTCTCTGTCTGTCATTGTATGTGTGTGTCTGTCCCAAACCTTGCTCATAAAATAAAAACTCTTGGGTCTATGTTCTTTAAACTTCACATGTTCATGCACCTCATTGAGATCTACAATCAAACATGGTTTGAGATCACTAGGTCGAAGGTCAAGGTCACTGTGACCTTTAATTTCAAAATATAAACTTGTTTCTAAAATAGCTGCCGTGCGGCTTCAAAGCGCAGTAGGGGGCATTGTGTTTCACAAACACAGCTCTTGTTTTAAATTAATACAAAATAAATATATACACAATATGGAACTTGTACACAGAGTTTAAATCCTTATTGTTTCAGATATACAAACAGAACAACCACAGAGGACACAACTGTGTACGCTATCACACTGTCCTGGCCTCGAAACTCATTGTATCTCGGTTCCCCTGTTCCGCCCAAACAAACTACAGTTGTCCCCCTTTTGGGCTATGAGCACAAGCTAAACTGGGAACCAGCAGATGACAATGACATGGTTATCTCCCTTCCTCAGTTGTCACAGAGTGAGTACCCCTGCCAGTGGGCCTTGACTTTAAAACTTGAGGGGCTGATCCAAAATCAGCGCATGTGGCCAATAAAAATGCCCAAGTTCAATATTGATAAGCCTGCCCATCCGTATTACTGACCAACTGTTATATATACTTAGAATAGTGTTCGTTGTATAACAAGTGATTATTTTTAACAGTAGTTATTGCTACGTACACATGTAGAACATGTTTGAAACAAATTTGTTAAACCGTAGCAGACAACCAGGTTGGGCGCAAAGTAATGTCCCTTATTTAACTATTTCATTTATTTCAGATTTTTTTTAAAAGTGTTTTTCCCAAGCCATTTTAGCGTGGCGAAAAGCCACGCCGCCCTCCCGGATCGCCACTCTGCCCATTTCAAAGGCAAATTTCGCCACGCGCATTTCTTTTCAAAGGCAAATTTCACCACGCGCCCTTATCGATAACATCTTTATTGACTTACGATCTAACTTGGTCCGCAAAATCAGCTTCCTTGATCGTCTGTGACGCTCCGACTGTGCTTGATTTACTCGAGAGACGTCAACGTCTAATCGTCTATATTAATTGAGCAGATCTAAGTTATTACAGTGCTCGATTTATAGGTAGGTCTTACTGACTGCTTCAATGCTGTGAACTAGTCATGCGTGAATGACCCCGTGTCAGTATCAATCGATAATGCCAGAGACTATGTACCAAGCGCACTTTCGGTCGACAATGTGTACTCCTCCACGATAAAATCGTTTTTTACTTCGGAGACTTTTGATGAAAAACTCGATATTATTCTCGTGGCAATTGTGCATTGCATGCATTATTCAGTTATATCAAAACATATATTTTTACGCATAATTACATTTAAAAACACAAACAAATATATTCTTTATCGTTTTCGTCTTTAAGATAATTAGATCTAATTATTGAAATAATTACTGAGATGTATACTAATTTAACAAAATGCGAATCGCGTATACGATTTAACGTTGCTATGCGCACCTGTCGCTTACATCATTTGACATTTTAACAACATGGCGGACTATACAGAATTAAATTGTGACTCGGCAAAAATGGCAAATAACGTCGTAAACGATCGAATTAACGATGAAGGTTAAACATTAAGAAGAAATTAAGGAAATGTCTGTGATAATCAACGATGCATAAAAATGTTTTAGATAGCAACAACATTATTTATTTATTTGTAATCTACTCGGTGGATGTATGTCACGGAAACGAGTGTTTGCATATTGTTAGCGATCAATTTACTCGCAATGTTATTTTAAACATCTGTCAAGATTATTGTTAGAAAATGGGATAAGACAAACATGGTTTCATTTATATGCTAGTTGATCAGGGTATAATCAGATTCATATGCATATATTGCTTTATTATGTTTGTCGTGCTACACAGTTTATTGAAACAGCATGGAACTTAAATGAACATTGCAAGAATAAATATATTAACATAATTCATAGTAAGTTAAATACATCAATTACCATTCAATGTGCTTGTTTATATGTTATTTTTTCCACAACTGCTTCTGATGCGATTACATGTTTCCCCGTAATTCAGGTATTCAGAGAACGTTTTTGCCCTTTTTTGCATAAACTGCGCGCTAAAATGCCCTCTTTGAAAGTTATGCACCATGCCCCTTTGCCCTCCTGGGAAAAACTAACCAAATACATTAGGACGATATTATGGCATGTTTGCTCGCAAGATTTTGCACGTAAAAGTTTGGAAAGAACCTCTTGCAAACGAATTCGATTGCAATTAGACATTAGATCGAATATTTATGTTCTGCACAAAGTAAGCCTTGGTGTCGTTTTATGACTATTGAAAATAAATATTGTGCCAATTGCTGGGTTTGAGGACCATTATAAAACATTGATAGTTTATAAACCAAAACTACCCTTTGTGAAAATCAAATAATTATTCGGTAAGTCACATGATTTTTTTAAAACGTTATGCCAAATTGTTGGACCAGTTATTATGTTACTGATTGGGATCAGTCTTTTAAGTATTCGTTGATAAATCAGAGTCAAAAGTGACTGGTAAAAAACACGACGAAATAATGTAGATATTTATTATAGTAGAAATACTCTACGCAATAATGGTTATTAATTAAAATGAGGTAAGGGGTGTAATAATAAATGATCGTTATACAATTATAATTAATTCATTGCCAACAAAATCATGATAAACATCTCTCGAAATACAATGGGTATTGATTGCATTTAAGGTACGGTGTATTTTATGATTATATTAGTACGACGAGTTTAATTGTGCTCATCTCTCCCATGTGCATAAATGTGGGGTAATGTTTGAGCTTCGAGACTTAATTTAGTAGCTCAATTTAAGCGCTACTTTTAAGTGTTTACTAAAATGTGTACTTAGCCTACTTAATTTACAGTCGAATAGTCACACAGAAGTAAATCCAGACAGTTAACATTTCGTTTACAATTGCAATCCGTCGACTTTTTTGTGAACGTTTGATTTTTGAAAAATTATTACATTATCCATCCAGCTTTTCTTCTGACGGCCTCGACGTCGACCTCACTCTAACGTGCCCTGGAGAACAGTCTTGCAAAGAGAATCGTGCCAGGTGACGTGTCCAAACCAAGCAAACTTTCTTCGTTTGACGGTCGCCAGTAGGGGCTCTTGTGGACCAACAATTGTTGCATCCATGTTCCGGACGCACTCGTTGGTCTTGTGCGCCGTATCGGAGATGCGGAGACATTATTTTCACATGTCTGCATCCTGCGTTCCATGTCCACGTGAAACGTCCAGGTCTCGCAGCCGTAGAGTAGGATGGAGACTACGAGGGACTTGTAGAGCCTGTACATGGTGGGGAAATGAAAATAATGGAAAAAAACTGCTTGTCTAAAACCCGCTCAGTCTTGCCATCGCTGTCGTCGCCATGGCAATTATTATTCGGACCTCAGCGGTACTGGTACCATCCTTGGACTGGGTCCTCCCAAGTACTTCAAGCTAGTCACTTCTACTAGCTTCTCGTCGTTCACGGTGATGTCTGTGCTGGTGTTGGTCGGGCTGTTCACTACGATCTTCGACTTTTCCGTGCTGACCTCTATCCCGTATTCTCTTGCTATTTCATATAGTCTGTTGGTGAGATCTTTATGTTCAATGTTAGTGCCACCCATGAGGTCCATATCATCCGTGAATCTCAAGTTGGAGAATGGTCTTCCACTGATGGAGATAGAGGTGTTGTGGTCATGGAGAGTCTCCTGCATTATCTTCTCAGGGAAAATGTTGAACAGTATGGGAGAGAGCAGACATCTCTGACGAACGCCCACTGATGTCATGAAGAAGTCCCTCTGCTGTCCGTTGAGAAGTACTAAGATTCTGCAGTTAAAGATATGTTCGACTGTGCTCCACCCAGCTCTGAATCCAGCCTGCTCATCGGCTGGCAGGTCCTCGGCCTTACTTTTCAATCGATTTAGGATGATGCGTAGACTGATGGTGGCGGTGATTATCGCACAAATTGAGGTTTCCCTTTTTCGGTAGGGCTATAACCAGTGACTGTGCCCACTCCTTGGGCCTAATTTTCTCCTCCCTGATCCTTCGGCATAGTGCCGTCAATGCTTAAGTCGTTGTTTTTCCTTCGTGCTTTATCAACTCGGAAGGGACGTTATCCACTCCCGGAGATTTGACTGACTTAAGACAACGCACTGCCCCCTCCACCTCTGCTTCAAGTATGAGCGGACTTTCGTCGACCGCTTCTGGCCTGGGGTCGTTCTGAAGAAGACTGGAGTCAGGTTGGAGCGGATAGTTGTAGAGGTCACTGCAGTATTCAACCCATCTGTTTAGGACTTTGGCAGCACTCTCGGTAAGGAGATTCCCGTCAGCGTCTGATATAACACTGGCCTTGGGCTGACTGGTCTTCGTGAGAGAATTGCGGGTGCTATAGGCCTCCTTACCGCTGCCTGTGGTCATCTCTTTGTCGATGATGATACATTGTTCCTCAATCCATTCCTCCATGGCATCTTACATTTTCTTCTTTACCTCCCTGTTTTCTGGTAATTGGCCCTAGAGTCCAGGCTTGTGTACTTCCATTGCCCAAGCTCTCTTCTTTTGTCACATAGAACCATGATTTCGGTCATCACAAATGGCTTGTTTTTCCTTCCCCTCTCCCAAACACTTCTTCAGCCGGTGACAGTAGGACATCCTTAATGTTATTGCAAATGATGTCGATGTCAGTGTCTTATATTTCCATGACTGCAATTTTTCCACCTATCTGTGCTTGAAATACATCTGTTATCACTGAATCTTTCAATTTATCCAAGCCAAATCTAATGCGAGTGTTCTTTGTGATGCGCCTGCTCTTTAACTTCGGCTTGATGGTGGTGAGCACTAAGTCATTGTAACTGCCGATGTCTCCGCCAGGAAACGTAATTGTGTTCGCCTTGTTAATGCTAGACTTCAACCGTTGCGGCGCAAATGTGAAATTGGTCTGGTTTTGTACTCGCCCGTTTTGGAGCATGCCAGGTCGCTGATCTGGACGGTTTGTATGGGTGCAGCGTGTTGGCCAGGGTGAGTTGGTGGCTTTTGGCGAACTGAAGACGTCTGAAACCTCTGTCGTTGGTCCATGCTAAGTCAAATCTATCTACTGTCCCTGACCAGTCTTGGTATGCGTCTGGCCAAACCTTGGCATTCCAGTCACCTTGAACAATGAGGATGTCTTTCTAGGGGACCTTGGTTATGATGCGCTCCAATTCTTCATAAAACTGTTCAATTTCCTCGTCTTTGTAGGCAGCTGTTTGTGCGTAGACCTGGATGATTGTTATGTTGATAGGTTTCGCTGATAAACGGATGGAAATGAGTCTGCTGGAGACTGGGCAGCAACTGATTACGCTGTTTACTACCTCCTTCCTAACGATGAAAGTAACCCTATGGCGATGTATAGAATCCTCCTCGCTGAACCATATCTTATGCCCTTCGTCTGTTGATGTTTCTCCGAATCCTATCCACCTAATATCGGCTAGTCCGATGATGTCCCAGCGGTAGCGCTTCAGCTCGTGCCTCAGTTCATGTACCTTGCCAAACACATTGAGTGTTCTCACGTTCCATGTTCTAATGATTGTTTCCTTTGTCGCCAATTTGATCGATGTATTAACTCCAGTTGCTAATTGTTTGAGCACTAATCCACAAAAAATGATGTGGGGTGTTTAAACTCCTCCTTTCAGCTGATTTCCTGCCTTTAAATCTCAAAATAAATTTGCAAATAGTTATTAATTTTCCTGGATATATTTACAAATAAAGAGTTTAGTTGAAACCTGTAAGGGGGGATAGTGCACTTACCTCCCCTAAATCACACCCCCACGTGGCTGGTGTGCATCGTCAAATTGAAGCTCATTACCTCTCTAGAAGCAATATGATACTGCTTCCATTCTTGATGAAACTTGTTCAGATTGATTGTTTGGAAAATCTCAAGGCCAAGTTCGAATCTGTTGTCCATTTAGAGGCCACATTTCTGACTAAATATTGATTAAAATTGTTCAGAATGTTCATTTTGGAAAAATCTAGGCTAAATTTGAATCTGGGCCATGCGGGTCCAAAAATTGGTCACCAGGTAAAATCGTTTAAACCTATCGACTCTGTCAGAATGTTCATCTTGATAATATCCAGACCAAGTTTGAATCTTGGTCATTTAAGACTTTGAGGAAGTTCACCAGGTCAAATCTTTGAATTTCTTTCCACTTTAGGGACACCACAAGACGCCAGCTTGAGAAAACTTCCAGAAAATGTATCTCGTTAATATCCAGACCAAGTTTAAATCCATATCAGGTGTATCCAAAACATAGTTACTGCTTAATTATTTTATTTAACATCTTGTAGCCACTTTAGAGGCCATATTTATGACTATGTATGGATAAAAGGTTGTCAGAATGTAGTCATCTGGACAAAATGAAGGCCATATTTAAATCCAGGCAAAAATTAGATCTTCAGCTCATGTCTTCAACAATCCGTGGTCATGAATTCTCGTGAGCGCTTAAGGACCATAATGACTTTCATGTATGGTATAAAGGATATAGTTACAGAACCCCCCCCCCCCCCACACACACACACACCCTGAGAAGTAGCAATTCATATCTAGAAAACATACAAATGGATAGTCTAGAAAGATTTGGTCTGACTGTCCGAGCTATGTACCGCAGTGCTTCTGTTAGGCCAATATGGCAGAACGCATCACCTTGTAACAAACCCCCATGTACTTTTTAAAACAATGTCACAATTTTTCTTTTATTTGATCATTTAACATTTAACAATAAATAGCAAGTAATGTTAATTATTTACATGGTTGTGCAGTGAGCACCAAATAAGTGAAATCTGAACAATTAAAGAACAAAATAGATAGCACATCTAAGAAAAAGAACTAACAATTGAGCATATAAATGTTGTGAACAACAGGCTTTCAGGTATTTTATAGCATATATAATATGGCTTTTGATACAAGCTACAATATCAATAGATGAATGGTTCTTGTGCTTTATCAGGCAGTACAACTGCAAATAAAGCTACTGCTATAACTATTTTTTTGTATTTAGGTTCTTATTTGACTGATAAAAATGTCATTGAAAAACTGAGTGTTAGTCATTATTTTCAGTGAATCTCAGCATAGTATAACATAGCAAATTAGCACAACAATGAAAGAAGAAAACTTAAAATTGTATCAATAAACAATGTAAGTCATACAAAAAATGTAAACATATTTGTTCATTTATTGCAAATAATAGCGATAATTTTCCAAAAAACTCATGTTTAAAATATGCAGTTAACTTCAAAGGCCTGAAGAGTCTAGTGGTAGCAAGTAATTTTTTGCCTCCAAATTACAGGGTTGAATGCCGCAGAGGTCAATTTTTAAAGTTAACTTTTTCTTGCTTTTATAATTCCAAATATTATAGTTTTGTTAGTTAACCACATTTTTCAACATCACATGTAAGCACAGATGCCCCACATTCCACTTATGTCTCAACATTCTGCTGTTAAAACAAGCTGTTTAAGGCAAAAATTGAATTGACCTCTGAAGCTTGACCTTGACCTTTGAGGTAGGCAGAGATATGTTACACTTAACACTTGATCTTTGAGGTAGGGAGACTGCTTTACATGTGACCTACTGTCTTATGATAGTTTACTTTTGTGCATACTTCAAATCGCATGAAAATATATACGACAAAGTTGTGGCAAAGGCAAGATTTTAAAGCTGTTTAGGGCCAAATTTTACATTTAAGCTCTGTGCGTAATGTTGATCTTTGAAAGTATGAGACAGGTGTTGCATGCTGTCTTATGATCACATTTGTTCAAAGTATATTCATGTATTATTTTGAACGCATGCGCGCGCACGCACGAACACATTTGTTATTTAGTCTTAATTATATAAACTTAGTATAACTATGGTATAACGCATTCACTGAGTAAAATGCTACTATAAGTACGATATTTCCAATTATTAAAAAAGTATGTCACACATCTTGTATTATATCTGTTAGTACTGCCGAGGTTGAAAGTATTCAATGTAAAAGGGCGGCATATGAGAGCAGAAACAGTTTCAAAGTGGCGACTTATCATGAGTGTTATTGCTGGTCAATAGATAGGACAGGCAGAGAAAGAAGAGACGAAGATATGACACAATGAAAAGCCATGAATAGTGTTTAAATTATAATCGCACAATACGAACATCATATAATCGGGAAGTAAAATTCTCGGATCGATATATAATATGTAGCGTGTCAAGCCATGGCCGCTGCTGTTTTTAGTTTAAAATCAAAATATATTTCTTTAAACGTAACTGACATTTACATTTTAGATTCTACAAATTTGATTTGCTCTTCAATCATCCCGTTTCTCATTCAACAGCCAAAATGTATAGAGACGACATCGTTGAAATGTTTTTTATGATGAGAACTGCGACGACTAATGTAAAGTTTATTATAAATTACAATATCAATAAAATGCGACTGCAGTTTGACATTAAATAAAATTAAACATTTTAAACATACTAAGTTCATGGTTTAGTGTTTCATTAGACATTATATCAAGTATTGGACGTTGTCGATACTATTGAAATTAAAAAATCTTATTAGAAATATGTTTTAGGACTCTTGAGATACATTGATGTTTTATAAAGCAATATTATGCGATCAAAGAAAACATAAACAAGTTTCGTCACTGAAATCAAGCAATGTGATCATTTCAAACCCGTGTGGCATTCCGGGAGAACTTTATTTCTTCACTTTTTTGTATTTAATACTCATATAAATCATAATTTTGTTAAGATTAATAATATTTCCTCTAGATGCAGTAAATTGTTGTAAATTCATGTATAAATAAGTAAGAAAACAACATTGGTAAAATATTCCCTATACGTTGAGAACATCCATGTAAAATTTGTAGTGCACACAATATCCACGTCTTACTGTCAAAATATGTTTCTTTCGATTGATTAAGTTCTGAACAATTAATCAGTTAAGCGTTATGATGCCTAACTGTGTTGCGGTGAATTCATGTTTGCTTCATTACTACAAATGTTCGTAGAATTCATGGTTCGGAAGAAGACCCCGCGGCTGCGGATTCCTCTGAGACTGATTAGCGCCCAGTTTCTGTACCATCTGCTCAACCCTGAACGGCGTCCATAATCCACCCTCTTCGGCGGACAGCAACGGATACGCACTCTTTAACGCTAAATAAACAACTGTAGAGCAATTTATTTCATACAGGATCCAGTCGCTATGCTTGTCTTTAAACTCTCTCCACCATTTCGTAATAGCTTGCAACTGAGCGGGTGTCAAATTCAGAACATATTCTGTTGGTAGTTTGCCATCTTCACCAGAGATGTCGTCAGTCAATGTTTGGTGAGGTTTCGCAGGGATAGATTCGTTTCCGACAACAGATTTTTTTCCAGCTTTACTGCTTGGCCACCAACTTATATGAATCCCGTTGCTGAGAGTCATGGAGGCATGCCCCGCCGCCAAAGCCTTCTTATCCGTTTCCCATATGTAAACTTTCGCCCACATTGTTATTTTATCACTAACCCTTATTTATATTAGTTTATGGTTTATGCACTTTGGAATAAGCTGTCTTATCTAATAAAGAGCCACACAAATATTAATTCCGACTGTCAATTTTTTTTTACAATTGCAGTCGGTTTATTTTTCTTCGAACAATTCAAACGTTATATTTTCTATAAATATTGTAAACACATTACTTCTTGGTAAAGTTAGGGTTTTCACTTTGTGTTTTATATCTTCAATATAAAAATTGGCAGTCTTCCAAATATTGTAAACGAATTACTTCTTTGTAAATTGAGGGGTTTCACTTTGTGTTTCATATCTTAACTAATGAAATTGGCAGTCTTCCAAGGTTTGACAACGCGTGCTTTAATTTATTGCACTAAAAATGCATAAGGATTGGTTTACATAAGTTGTTTAAGAAGTTTTAATCATTGTAATCAAGTGTCGACCGAAATTTACTGCGTTCATGTTTTCTCGTTTAGTTTACGGTAATCCATACCCGATCTAACCGCTGTGTACGGAATCCGGGTAGTGTCGCTTGTCATGTGTTGTTGCTGTTTGCCGACCTGACATCGAAAGGCGCGTTAATAAAGTTCAAAAATACATATTTTCCAAAATACGTAATGAACTCGATTACTCGTGCTACAAATACCTAAGGTGATGAAATTAATTAAAGTTTCCGAGTCTTACAAATTAGAATACAGTTATATCTTTATATATTTTACTAAATTCTTAATACGTTTTCAACATCAAATTGATATATTTAATATTGGTTACTTTCATATATTATTGCATACAGTTGATCATTGTATTGAGCTTGATCAGAATGATTAACGATAAATAAACAAGAATCAGAAAGACGAGTACTGCAAAGTAGATTTGTGTTCTCTGACTATTATAACATATTTCCGTGTAATAACACTTATTAACTTAAACAAAGTGATTGTTACTAAAAAGTTCATCTTGCTCATCTTGAAATTAAGAAGTGACAGTAAAAAGTTAAGTTGAAGCTTATACGACTGGAGTCAACAGTGTGTTTAATTTAGAGACATTCACTCACTTTGGCTGCATTAGAAAAAAACAGAAAAAGGAATTGAAGCCATGCCTGATCACATTGCGCTTCTACAAGAACCAGAAAGATTGTTCTGAAAAGCTTATCCTTGAATCTGTAAAGGAAGGTAGAGAATTAGAGAAAGAGCACATTGGCCTTTAAATAGTACATGTCTTCGTCAAACGGAAAAAAATTATTCGAACAGCGCCAAAACGACTTGAAAGAAAGCAAGTGGTACACACCAGGTGACTTTCATAACTGCATCAACTTCATCAAGAAAAACATAATATTATAAACGGAGGCTCGACTATCAAAGTATTGTATAGATTCATTTAGTGATGTTAAGCAGATTCCATAGCTTCGCCCAACCATCATCTGCAATTTTGTTTATGCACCTGGAAAGTAGAGTTGAAGCTGCACTTGACTAGGAACCAATCAAATCGTGGTCATCATCACCCGGTCTGCACAAAAATTGAAGCTAGAAAATTCGTTTTTTCATCTTCAATACTTGTTTTATTTTATCATTTGATTCACAAGGATAAAACTGAATTTAATGTGTTATGATCACTTGGGATGTTTGAAATTGTGAGCCTGAACATATTGTTTGAGAACTTTCGAGAAATAAACGTATTGTAATGTTTGAACAAAGGCGTTGATTTGGTTAACATTACAATTGTCGCTTCAATTTTCAATTATTAAAGGGATCTTTTCACGGTTTGGTAAATTGACAAAATTGAAAACATTTGTTTCAGATTCGCAAATTTTCGGTTTAGTTATGCTATTTGTGAGGAAACAGTACTACTGAACATTTGCCATGGTCTAATATAGCCATTATATGCATATTTTGACGATTTAAAAACCTAAAAATTATAAAGCGTTGCAACGCAAAACGATTGAATAATATGGAGAATTCTGTTGTTGTCGTTTAAATTTGTTAAACTACGAAGATTGCTTATATAACGTATAAAATACGCATTTTATGTATGCTTGGCAGGATAGCTCAGTTGGCTTATGCGTTTTTACTTCAGGATTCCGGGGGTCACTGGTTCGAGCCCTGCTACGGGCTACTTTGTTTTCCTTTTTTAATTTTTATTTTTTATTTTTACTGGAGCTTTTAAAATTTAATGTTTACATTTATCAATATAAAGCATTTAATGGCAAACTTCAAAACATGCCAAAATCTGTGAAACGGCCCCTTTAAAATATAATGTGCACTGTTCGTTGAACTTGTTGGAACAGTCGAGGTTAAAGTGTGTTTTAATGTTTCAAATGGATATCTCTGACTGCAGAAACACATAGAGATTGGCGACTACTCATAAATATTTTTATTGATTGTCAGATCAGATAGGCACATAGACTTTGAAAAGAGGGTGAAGGGATGACCTTAAGAAAAAATAATAGAAGATTGATTTTTAGCGACCAATAAGAACAATATGTTGGCAGGAAAGGACACACGGAGATCTATACACAATATAACTATTATTTAAGACCCTAAATATGCCGTTTTCAAACTTAACTAAGATTTTCCATTATGTTTTGCCCTTTAATAATTAAATATTGCTTTCTTCGTGTATGTAACTTTTAAAACTATCCAAATACATTAGGACAATATTAAGGCATGTTTGCTCGCAAGATTGTGCACGTAAATGTTTGAAAAGAATCTCTAGCAAACGAATTCGATTGCATTTAAACATAAGTTCGAATACTTATATTCTGCACAAAGTAAGCCTTGGTGTCATTTTATGACTATTGAAAATAAATAGTGTACCAACTGCTGGGTCTGAGGACCATTATAAAACATTGATTGTTATAAACCAAAACTACCCTTTGTGAAAATCAAATAATTATTCGGTAAGTCACATGATTTTTTTAAAAACGTTATGCCAAATTGTTGGACCAGTTATTATGTTACTGATTGGGATCAGTCTTTTAAGTCTTCGTTGATAAATCAGAGTCAAAAGTGACTGGTAAAAAACACGACGAAATAATGAAGATATTTATTATAGTAGAAATACTCTTCGCAATAATGGTTATTAATTAAAATGAGGTAAGGGGTGTAATAATAAATGATCGTTATACAATTATAATTTATTAATTGCTTACAAAATCACGATTAACATCTCTCTAAATACAATGGGTATTGATTGCATTTAAGTTACGGTGTATTTTATGATTATATTAGTACGACGAGTTTAATTGTGCTCATCTCTCCCATATGTATAAATGTGGGGTAATGTTTGAGCTACGAGACTTAATTTAGTATTGCTTAATTTAAGCGCTACTTTTAAGTTTTTACTAAAATGTGTACATGTACTAAGCCTACTTAATTTACAGTCGAATAGAGTCACACGAAAGTAAATCCAGACAGTAAACATTTCGTTTACAATTGCGACCCGTCGTCTTTTTTGGGAACGTTTGATTTTCTGAAAATTATTACATTATCCATTCAGCTTTTCTTCTGACGGCCTCGACGTCGACCTCACTCTAACGTGCCCTGGAGAACAGTCTTGCACAGAGAATCGCGCCTGGTGACGTGTCCAAACCAAGCCAACATTCTTCGTTTGACGATCGCCAGTAGGGGCTCGTGAGGACCAACAATTGTTGCATCCATGTTCCGGACGCACTCGTTGGTCTTGTGCTCCGTATCGGAGATGCGGAGACATAATTTTCACATGTCTGCATCCTGCGTTCTATGTCCCCGTGAAACGTCCAGGTCTAGCGGCCGTAGAGTAGGATGGAGACTACGAAGGACTTGTAGAGCCTGTACATGGTGGGGAAATGAAAATAATGGGGAAAAAACTGCTTGTCCAAAACCCGCTCAGTCTGGCCATGGCCGTCGTCGCCATGGCAATTATTTTTCGGACCTCAGCGGTACTGGTACCATCCTTGGACTGGGTTCTCCCAAGTACTTCAAGCTAGTCACTTCTACTAGCTTCTCGTCGTTCACGGTGATGTCTGTGCTGGTGTTGGTCAGGCTGTTCACCACGATCTTCGACTTTTCCGTGCTAACCTCCATCCCGTATTCTCTTGCTATTTCATATAGTCTGTTGGTGAGATCTTGATGTTCAATGCTGGTGCCACCCATGAGGTCAATATCATCCGTGAATCTCAAGTTGGAGATTGGTCTTCCACTGGTGGAGATAGAGGTGTGGTGATCATGGAGAGTCTCCTGCATTATCTTCTCAGGGAAAAGGTTGAACAGTACGGGAGAGAGAAGACATCCCTAACGAACACCCACTGATGTCCTGAAGAAGTCCCTCTGCTGTCCGTTGAGAAGTACTAAGATTCTGCAGTTAAAGATCTGCCCGACTGTGCTCCACCCAGCTCTGAATCCAGCCTGCTCATCGGCCTTACTTTTCAATCGATTAAGGGTGATGCGTAGACTGATGATGGGGTAATTCTCGCACAAATTGAAGTTTCCCTTTTTCGGTAGGGGTATAACCAGTGACTGTGCCCACTTGGGCCTAATCTTCTCCCTGATCCTTCAAAGTGCAGTCAATGCTAAAGTCGTTACCTTTCCTTCGTGCTTAATCAGCTCGGAAGGGACGTTATCCACTCCCGGAGATTTTCCTGACTTAAGACAACGCACTGCCCCCTCCACTTCTGCTTCAAGTATGGGCGGACTTTCATCGTCCGCTTCTGGCCTGGGATCGTTCTGAAGGAGACTGGAGTCAGGTTGGAGCGGATAGTTGTAGAGGCCACTGCAGTCTGTTTAGGACTGTGGCACTCTCAGTAAGGAGATTCCCGTCAGCGTCTGATATAACACTGGGCATGGGCTGACTGGTCTTCGTGAGAGTCTTGATGGTGCTGTCGGCCTCCTTACCGCTGCCTGCGATCATCACTTTGTCGATGATGATACATTGTTCCTTAATCCATTCCTCCATGGCATCTTTCATTTTCTTCCTTTCCTCCTTGTTCGCTTTCTGGTAATTGACCCTATAGTGCAGGCTTTTGTACTTCAATTTCCTAAACTCTCTTCTGTTGTCACATAGAACCATGATTTTGGTCGTCACCTATGGCTTGTTCTTCCTTCTTTCTCTCTCCCAAGCACTTCTTCAGCCGATGACAGTAGGACAGTCTTAATATTATTGCTAATGATGTCGATGTCATTGTCTTCATTGTTCAGGACTGCAATTTTTCCACCTACTAGTATCTGTGCTTGAAATACATCTGCTATCACTGAATCTTTCAATTTATCCAAGTCAAATGCAAGGGTTCTTTGTGATGCGCTTGCTCTTTAACATCAGTTTGATGGTGGTGAGCACTAAGTCATGGTAACTGCCGATGTCTGCGCCAGGAAACGTTCTTGTGAATACATCTGGTTTTGTACTCGCCCGTTTAGAGCATGCCAGGTCGCTGATCTTGACGGTTTGTATGGGTGCAGCGTGTTGGCCAGGGTGAGTTGGTGGCTTCTGGCGAACTAAAGAAGTCTGAAACATCGTTGACCCCTCCTACGCCAAATCTAGTTACTTCCCTGACCAGTCTTGGTATGCGTCTGGTCCAACCATGACGTTCCAGTCGCCTTGGACAATGAGGATGTCCTCCTTGGGGACCTTGGTTAGTGCTCTAATTCTTTGTAGAACTGTTCAATTTCCTCGTCTTTGTAGTCAGCTATTGGTGCGTAGACCTGGGTGGTTGTGATGTTGTGAGGTTTCGCTGATGAATGGATGGAAATGAGTCTGCTGGAGACTGGGATGCAACTGATTACGCTGTTTACTACCTCCTAACGATGAAAGTCAACCCTTGGTGATGTATTGAATCCTCACCGCTGAACCATATCTTATGCCCTTCGTCTGTTGATGTTTCCCCCACTCCTATCCACCTAATCGCGGCTAGTCCCATGATGTCCCAGCTGTAGCGGCGCTTCAGCTCCAGGGTCAGTTCATGGACCTTACCACACGCATTGAGTTTTCTAACGTTCGATGTTCCCATGGTTGTTCCCTTTGTCGCCAAGTTGATCCATGTATAAGCTCCAGTAACTAATTGTTTTGAGCATTATTCCACACAAAAACTGATGTCGTTGTCCTATTTGTTACAATCTATTATGTTGATTGAATTTAATATTATAGGCAAACTTTAGACTAAATTTTATGACCTGGAATTTGTTTTTTTAAAGAAGAACTCTGAGCTGTACTTCAGTACGCATAAAAGCTCAGATTATTCAAGAAGAACTACCCTATTAGTTAATGCGTTTAACTATCAGGTTTTTATTCTACTTGTGAAATCTGATGAATTACTCTCTGACGCTGAATACATGGATTTAAAAATGTTTTGAGGATGCCAAAAATTATTGTTGACATGGGGAGAAGGCGAAAAGTAATTGTCAATTGGTGTTTTAATTCAAAATCATTTTTTAAAGAACTTATTTGATTGCATATTAAAATCATCAGGTATTGATGTTTTTCTATTTCATGTTTGTACATGTATATCAATGGCTTTACATGTATATGTCTCTATTATGTCCAGTGTGCTGCAGTGTCAGGGGTGTGATTTTTCCTCTTTTCAGCCGATTTCCTACCTTTAAATGTCAAACTAATTTTGCAAATGTTATTAACTTTATTGGATATATTTACTAATGAAGAGTTTAGTTGAAACCTGTAAGGGGGGATAGGGCATTTTCCTCCCCTGAGGTGATTCCTAAATCACACCCCTTAGTGGCTGGTATGCATCAACAACTTGAAGATCATTACCTATCTAGAGGCCATATACTGCATCTATTCTTGATGAAACTTGTTAACATTTATTGTTTGGAAATTTTCAGGCCAAGTTCAAATCTTGATCTTGTGCTTAAAAACTAGGTTTTGAGGTCAAATATTAGAAAAAATGTGTTGCCCATCTAGAGGCCACATTTATGACTTACTATTGATTTCAGTTGTTCACAATATTATTTTTGGCAAAATCTTGCGGGTTCAAAAAATGTGTTACCAGGTTAAATCTTGTAAACCTACTGACTGTCAGAATGTTCATCTTGATAATATCAAGACCAAGTTTGAATCTTGGTCATGTTAGTCTTTGAAGTAGGTCAAATCTTTGTGGGGCAACACAAGACCACCTTGATAAAACTTCCAGAAAATGTATGTCGTTAATATCCAGACCAAGTTAAAATCCATGTCAGGTGTATCCAGGTGTATCCAAAACATAGTAACTGCTTAATTATACACTTTGTAGCCACTCATGTATTCTGGTGAGCGCTCAAGGGCCATCATGACTTTCTTGTATGGTTTAAATGATATAGTGATTCATATCTAGAAAACATACAAATGGATAGTCCAGAAAGATTTGGTCTGACTGTCCAAGCTATGTACCGTAGTGCTCAGGAAGGCCCATATGGCAGAGCGCCCGCCTTCTTGTAACAGACCCCCATGTACTTTTTAAAACAATTTCACAATTTTTGTTCTTTTATTTGATCATTTAACATCTAACAATAAATAGCAAGTAAGCTTAAATATTTACATGGTTGTGCAGTGAGCACCAAATAAGTGAAATCTGAACAATTACAGAACTAAATAGATAGCACGTCTAAGAAAAAGAACTAACAATTGAGCATATAAATGTTATGAACAACAGGCTTTCGGGTATTTTATAGCATATATGATATGGCTTTTGATACAAGCTACAATATCAATAGATGAATGGTTCTTGTGCTTTATCAGGCAGTACAACTGCAAATTAAGCTACTGCTATAACTACTTTTTTAAGTAAAGATTCTTATTTGACTGATAAAAATGTTATTGAAAAACTGAATGTTAGTCATTATTCTTAGTGAATTTCGGCATATTATTACATTGCAAATTAGCACAAAAATGAAAGCAAAAAACTTAAAATAGTATCAGTAAGCAAGTAAAAGTAATACACAAAATGTAAAAAATATTTGTTCATTGATGGCATAATAAATATTTGTGAAATAAATTAGTTTTCGTAATGCTTTTCATCGATAATTTTCCAAAAAACTAATGTTTAAAATATGCAGTTAACTTCAAAAGCCTGAAGAGTCTAGTGGTAGCAAGTAATATTTTGCCTCCAAAACACAGATTAAATGCTGCAGAGGTAAAAAATTAAAGTTAACTTTTTCTTGCTTTTATAATTCCAAATATTATAGTTTTGTTAGTTAACCACATTTTTCAACATTACATGTAAGCACAGATGCCCCAACATTCCACTTATGCCTCAACATTCTGCTGTTAAAACAAGCTGTTTAAGGCAAAAATTGAATTGACCTCTGAAGCTTGACCTTTGAGGTAGGCAGACACATGTTGCACATAACCTTGTTCTTTGAGGTAGGGAGACTGCTTAGTGCGTTACATGTGACATATTGTCTTATGATAGTTTATGTTTGTGCCAAGTTACTTGAAATTGCATAAAAATATATACGACAAAGTTATGGCAAAGGCAAGATTTTAAAGCTGTTTTAGGGCCAAATTTTACATTTAACCTCTGTGTGTAACCTTGACCATTGAAATTATGAGACAGGTGTCACATGTTGTCTTATGATCACATTTGTTCAAAGTCTATTCAAAATCAATTTATATATCCCAAGGTTTCCCAAAACTTTTACTGAAAAAATAAATTTTGCGTATATGCACAGTGGGACCGCTATATGCCACCTACTTCAAAGAGAGGTGAAGGGCATACAAATTCAAAATCTGTAAACAAGAACCTTTAAAGTGGGAATATGCTTTAAAATTACCAATAAGATTGCATAAAATTACAATTGACTTTTTTTGACAACTTATTTGTCTATTGTTTGAGTTTCTTGTCTTCCTTGTGAGTATTTCAATACAGCAATTTATTTTAAGACAGGCCCAGTAATTAATGATTGATTATATTTCTGCCTTTATCTTTGATAGATTTTTCAGTAGATAAACCATAACTTCATTTGCTTTCTGTGTCAAAACACTCAAATAACAACAATGGTTTATAACAAAATTATTTTCCTTCAGTCCCAAATGTTTAACAACAGCTGATGTCAATGATTGAATGTGTAAGTAGTAGTTTAAATCCTTACTCATGTACTTTTATCAAAACAGTTAGAATTGAACCAGATACAAGTTTTCAAATGATATTTTAATATATTATCTTGCCTATTAGGCAGACAAGATCAAGTGATTATTAATATTGAACCATATTCCCACTTTACTACATCCCAAACTAATCTAGAATTTTGCATTGCTTGATTTATGGACATAAAGGAATGAATTCAAATTTGAACAACTTAAAACAAATCTTAATTCCACATTATTACTAACAAAAATATGTTATGAGAATATAATACATTATTTGCATCAAATTAAATATCATAAGTGACTCTAATAAACTTATTATTGACTAACGGAAGGAACCTATCTGTAAGTTATACTTTCTAACTGCATTTGCGTGTATCTACCATAAAGGAAAGGTACAAATCACTGGTATGTCATTGTTCAATAAACTTAACCTGGAATCTGTAAACTTTCATTGAATATAATATGTGTTAAAGATTTGAATGCTGTTTATTCTTAAAAAGTTTATGAAATGCAGCAAGTCATCCAATTGTGTGGCATGTTGTGGTTCTAAATCAGGTTTCAGAAAAGCAGTTTTAAAATATTTTTGATAATAAAAGTAACAAGGGACAAAATTGTCACAAAACCAGGTTTTCAGTTGAAAAAAAGTCTGATAAAGGGAGACAATTCAAAATGTGTATTGTTAACTTCCTTGTGAAAAATTGACCTTGATTTCAATTAGAAAACAAGGGCTGTTTGTAAAACATGCATGCCCCACATATGGGCTGTCAGTTGTAGTGGAATCCATTGTGTGGATACCTTTTTTGTCTCTGTGACCTTGACCTTTTACCTAGTGACCTGAAAATCAATAGGGATCATCTGCCAGTCATGATCAATGTACCTATGAAGTTTCATGATCCTAGGCCTAATTATTCTTTAGTTATCATCCGGAAACTATTTTACTGTTTCGAGACACTGTGACCTTGACCTTTGACCTAGTGACCTGAAAATTGATGCAGGTCAACTGCCAGTCATGATCAATGTACCAATGAAGTTTCATGATCCTAGGCGTAAGCATTCTTGAGTTATCATCCGGAAACCATTTTACTATATCAAGTCACTGTGACCTTGACCTTTGACCTAGTGACCTTAAAATCAATAGGGATCATCTGCAAGTCATGATTAATGTACCTATGAAGTTTCATGATCCTAGGCCTAAGCGTTCTTGAGTTATCATCCGGATACCATTTTACTATTTCAAGTCACTGTGACCTTGACCTTTGACCTAGTGACCTGAAAATCAATAGGGGTCATCTGCCAGTCATGATCAATGTACCTATAAAGTTTCATGATCCTAGGCCTAAGCGTTCTTGAGTTATCATCCTTTCATAGTTACATAGTTGTTTCAAAAACAATCTATTTTTAGTTGTGGCAACCTTGACCTTGGAGATATTGACGTAATTCTTTCGTGCGACACACCGTCCAATAATGGTGAACAAATGTGCCAAATTATTTTATAATGTCACAATGAATGACATAGTAATGGCCCAGACAAGCTCATTTATGGCCATTTTTGACCTTCAAACTCAAATTGTGACCTTGACCTTGGAGATATTGACGTGATTCTTTCAAGCGACATACCATCTAATGATGGTGAACAAATGTGCCAAATGATTTTAAAATCTCACAATGAACGACAAAGTTATGGCCTGGACCAGCTCATTTATGGCCATTTTTGACCTTCAAACTCAAATTGTGACCTTGACCTTGGAGATATCTACGTAATTCTTTCGCGCGACACACCGTCTAATGATGGTTAACAAATGTGCCAAATGATTTTAAAATCTGACAATGAACGACAGAGTTATGGCCCAGACAAGCTTGTTCCGCCCACCCGCCAGCCCGCCCGCCTGCCGGCATTCGCCAATCTAATAACCAGTTTTTTTCTTCAAAAAACCTGGTTAATAAAGCTGGGTGGAAAAATAATTTATATTAAAGTTCACATTTCAGTTGCATATCTTTTAACACTGAATTATTTTGTTCACATGCATAAAATTGAACTGTATAATAGAATGCAAAATAATTGTTAATTTAAGGATAAACAACAAAAATGCTTAACATATTTATAACCAAACATTCAAGAACTTTTATCAACTGTTACTATATTTTACTCATAAGCAACTATATTTTTATGTATTCAAGTTAAAGAAAAAGAGGTTTAAACAGATGCTTTTGACTGGAGATGCTGAACACAAAAGAAAAACACTTGCAATAGTGTACTAGTTTTAAAGTATTTTCAGACAACCATTTGTGCACCTTTCGCTTCCTAATACCCTAAAGCTAAAAAGCGCCTGGAAACAGCTTAACACTATATTTCCAAATCTATCCAATATCAAACTAAAATAACATGAACACATTTGAAGAGAATTTATTCTTACCAAAGTAAAAACAAAAATTGACTCACAATAACACAACTACCAGTACCAGTATATGATTGTCAGCAGATCTAACAGACATGCTGCTACCAGTATATGATTGTCAGCAGATCTAACAGACATGCTGCTGAGTACATGAATAACCCTTTCCCTTGCAGAAGCAAAGTGAAAATTGCTATTTGCAAGCAGCATAAAACAAGAACAGCCAGCAAGTTACTCGCATTCTGTTCAGGTGTTATGCTGTTTGCTGCTCATCAGTATCAAAGGGTTGGAAATAAAGCCTGTAAAATTTGAATCTAGTAAGAACAGTCTTTAATAAAATTTAACTTTTAAGGGACTACAAATATGTATCTAAGTAGGAAAGGGATAAACACACCTGACAGTGAGGTTTCCCTTGCATAGTGGAAGTCTACCTAGTGATCCAAATACATTGCATTGGTTCTTCGCAAGAAACAGTCAAGTGTCGCAATTAATCAAAGGGTTTTCATGCAATCAAGCTTTAATAGGTATAAACTTAAAATTAGAATACCCTTTTACAAAGCTTTCAAAACAGTTTTAGGTCGCAAATTAAATATAACACCGAAATGTAGGCATGAATATTTGCAAATGAATCATTAAAATATAGTTTCCATGCTGAAATCAATCAAAACAAGTACACAGACAACACTGTACATCCTAGCATTTGCAAGCAAATTTATCACATAAATGCATCTAATGAGTAATATATTGTGAAGGCTTACAATGTGCATAATTCCATTGTATACCAGTCCTAAGGAATAAACACCCAATCAGATAAATTTTGGTATAGTCGACAATGTTTAAATACACCTAGCTCCGACAGAGCAGAGCCATCATTTTGTTTTATGCATGATATCATTTGAGTTAGTTTAATCATTATTATTATTTAATTCATATTTATGTTATTTTACTTACTTTTGACTTGCAGACAGAAAAATGCAAAAATGATGGGAAATATAAAATACCAGGCAAGAATTAAATCCAGATAAGTTTATTTGTTCAACACGAAAACTCAAACAACTTGCCATGGCTATTGGTCAAGGTTTCCTAAGCCTTGCTTAATATACTTAAATGTATTCAAAACTTGCCTAGTTTTTCTACTTTCTTAACCAATAATATGCTGGTATATGTGGAAAAAGCTTCATCAAACGCTCAATAAAGAAAGTACAAATTTTTATAGCAATGGCAAGAAAGCAATAAAATATTACTACTATGGTATTTATCAATATTATCAACAATAAATTGAATAAATTTCTCATCTGCAAAACAATATATGGAAATAACATCATGATGGTACTTTGTAGTTTTTGTAGAATATATGATAGCTTTGTTTTATGAAATCAATGAACACTTTATTACATAATTATATTAGAATTCTGGTGTTCCACATGGATTAAATGACTTCAGGTGATAAAAAGTTATTATTCTTTATATAATTTAATACAAATAATCAAATTTGTTTGAGAATGCATGCAAGAACATGTAAATTCTGAAATCACAGACTCTAAATCGCAGGTGCAAGTTGTGCACTTTGCAAACACATACATGTATTCGCACAGCAAAAATAAATTTGTCCTATAACCTATTTATATTACATGTTTATTGGTGGATTGATGTGTAATTTTTTTTTAAATCACTGTTAAAGACTATTCAGTGCTAGTTGTCTGGAATGCCATTCATATTGTACTTTTTTTACAATGAGTGTGACCTTGACTCTTGAACTTGGGACACACCTTAACTGCTTCATGCCCAGGTTGAACATGAGGGGCATGCTACATAAAATGCTGTCTGAATGGTTAAGTTATAGTCAGTAAAAGCTCCAGCGGGCAAATAGCATTAAACTTTCAAATTAGCTGAGCTTTGGGCCCAGGCTCTCCGTTCAATAGGTTTTTCCCAAATGGCGACATTCATGAGAAGGAATTTAAAAACATATTATTTTGTATTTGTCTGATGAATTATGAAGTTAAAGTCTGCCCAACCTATATGGTGCCCATATTTTAACACATATATTTAAGCTCAACCTTTGAGTTAGGGATACAGGTCTTGCGCAGGACATGCTCGCTCCACATTTAGTACATTTATAACATGGTAAAGTTGCCTAATGGATTACAAAGTTATTGTTTAGACATGCTGCATCATGTCTTTATTTAAACTTTAAGTTTTAACTTCATGTAAAATTAAAGGATGAGGTTGGAGGCCAAACCAGCTGTTAACAAAGTGACCTTTGATCTATGGACAAACAACACATGTTTTTACATGGTGAATACATGTATTTGTGAAAAGTCAATTTAAAATTGCCTGATGAAAGATGAAGTTACAGTCAGCACCAACTTTATTATGCCTGCCACAAACTGACCTTTGACCTCTTAGTTAGACATTTGAGTTAGAAATATGGGTCTAACACATGATAAACAGACTCTATATTTTGAATTATTGGGAAGTTATTTTACAATTTCATGATGAATTATGAATTAATATTCTGAACAAGCTCAGTCAGTCTAAAATACACACTAACGCATGCTTGCACATACACTTAACAATTGTGACAACCATATTAAGCTGACCCTATGCAGTCTTGACATTAAAACCGGCATTACGTCATTTTATGAATGTTCTACTGGTATTGTTCAAGACATCTGAAGCTGCTAAGAGAGGTCTGTCAAAACTCCACTGTAAAACATCACCGACTTGTTATACAAGTATATATACAAATACATGAACCAGATAAAAAATGTTCAATACTGACTTCATAACAAACATGTTCCTTTCAAACCAGTAGTAACACTTAGGGTATCACTTGTTTCTCAAGCCCAAATTATAAACAAGAAATAATGAATTTCAAAATATGAATTACTCTGAGTTTTTGAAACAATGTTCCCCCAACATTTCATTGGCAAAAAGGTCATTAACATGTTACAGCTTCATTTTAAGCCTTATAAAGCTTAAAAAAGCTATAAACGCATTCAATGAATGTGGAAGTTCTATCACAGAAAAATAATGTACTGTTATGGTGTTTCACCCCACTTTATCAAGAAGGTCTGGTGGAATGTGCCGGGTTGGGTCGAAATTTCCGGAAAGTTCAATGGCGACGCCCAATAATTGCCGGCGACGCGCAGGGGCAGAGCCAGAGAAAATGTCAGCCTTGTTCGGTCTACCACTGTCTGTGTACCTGCAACAGAATGTGTGCAAAGACATTATGTAAATTGTAGATAATTGAAAGGTAATTGTATACCATATATTTTATGGTCATTAGGTTTTTGTTATGTTTTGTTTGTTTTGTTTTGACTATCAAGCAGACATCAATTGTGATGTATTATTATTAAGAAAATTGTTTTAAACGTGTATAACCAAAATATTTGTTTGCTTAAGGACGCATTACTAGAAATATGTCCTTTACACTGATGCCCCCACCTATGCAGCTTTGTCTATTATATAGCATGACCTTCAAGACTCCAACCACCCCCTATGCAATCCCATAAACTAGGTCATCAAATGAAATATCTTTGTTTTGTAAGTTTCATGTAATAAATTATTTCTGGACAATAAGCTATATTGAAGTTTTAATATGTTGCCACTGCCATCTCAATATACAAAACATTTGTGCCAAGATACCTTAAATTCCTTCCATGCTTAAAGGAAAAGATTTATGCCTATACAATTATATATATTTGACTTTTACCCTTTAAGTGTGACCTTATGCACAGGGATCTGGTTCTTGTGCTTCAACATGCTGTCTCACAATGCTAATCATTGTAGCCAAGTTATTTAACCCTTTGCATGCTGGGAAATTTGTCGTCTGCTAAAATGTTGTCTGCTGAATTTTCTAAAATTAGCATTTTCTTCATTTTTTTTTCTGAATACTATCAGAATAGCAAACAGTTTGGATTCTGATGAGATGCCACGTTCTGTGGCATTTCATCTGGATCCAAACTGTTTGCAAAGGCCTTCAAAATTCGGTTCCAGCACTGAGAGAGTAAAGATTTTTTCAACACTGTATAAAGTAATTGTCCAGACAAGAATCCAAACATGTACACATATGTTTTAATGTATACGCATACAAATGTCTGCATGTACAAACCTAGTTAGTGATATATGCCTGCCCAGCATGCATATTGAGGGCACAAAAAGAGCACATACTGAAGGCCATCTTTATTATGTTAACAGAAGAAAACTGTGTAGTTTGTTTAAAAATTAAAGCTTCAGAAACAAAACAAAACAAAAATAACTTGTAAAACAAGCAATTATTTTCATAAAGTACCAGATAAAAAACATTTATACAGAACATCGTAATGAAACATCAATATGCAATTTCATAAAATGCATCCTGATTCCTGAGTACATTTCCCTAAACAGTAAACAACTTTGTCTGCTTAAAAAATGTGTTATACAGTTACAATGTTCGTGCATCATTTACTATTCAACACTATTGAATAAGACATGAGCAGACACATTTCACATTTGTTGATAGTTCTAACAGAAACATACTCAATTCTCAGCTAAAAGTATTCAATGTGCATGAATGAACACAAGAACAAACAACAATAACAAGATCACAACAAAAAATTGTTGACAATGCACAGAAAGATCACTGTGTACATCATGAAATATGGTAATAAAATATTTTATTTTTCTTTTGCTGAATTTTCTTTCAGATTGATCAGTACCAGTGTAACGTATCTTTTCTGTACATTTTTAACAGATTCAAGAACACAATTTTCTTAATCATTTAAGGCCACAACAATTGATCAGCTGTTTGACAGATTTTTGCCAAAAAATGTAACTAGCGAGTGCAAAAAAAACAATGTTTGTATATGCTGCCAGTGGAAATGTAAGTCTTTTAATAAGTATAATCCCAAAAGTTGTTTATCAAGGTAAAAATGAGGCTGTGTTCGAAAAACTAGAGGGAAATAAAATTGTTGTTTTAAATAGGACCTGACAGCATAATGCTTAAATTTTGTACCATTTACTGTTGAACAAATATGAATATTTTTCTTTTAACTCGTTTGTTGCAGGACTATTGGACTCTGCAGGTGCAATATAAAAATAAAAATATTTGTATTCCAGTTCATAATATATAGGTGCCGCAAATCTGACAAACATCCAATCATTTTGTTGTGGCCTTACAGACATTTATAACATTTATACATTTTCTTGGGAGGCTGAAATCAAAGTCTTCACCAAAATTGGCAGATTCAGATTGTTGCCATCTCTAGAAATAAAATGTATGCAAATATGTTAAACAAGGCTTGTGACAGGATGTGGCATATGCCCCAAAGGTTTATGCTTAAAAGGGATGGCACTACATTTATTGACAATGTACAGTTTACTTCCAGATCTGTTTTTATTTTATTTTTATTTGATATCCGATATTCAGCTATATTCCCAATCACAAAAGTAAAAAAATAAAGAATTTGGTACAATATTCTTATTCAAAAATTTCTGTTACAGTTTTGGCCATGCCATATTTATCCTAAAATTGTGTGGTTTTGATATTCTTAATTTCTTACCAGTATTTAAATAGTTTTATAAGACAGTTTTGACTTATAAAATGTTGGGCCTAACGGCACTACTTGCGATGCAAGTCCATGCAATGACAGGTTTCCGATAAGTTACCAGATTCATTCTGTTAAGTGACATTATAAACCAACCAAACATTGTTAATGACAACCAGGTGAACAAAATTAGTTGGTTAGGTAAATATTAATGGGGCAGAAATGGGGCTTGGTTATAGTCCAAAAACCACTGAAAGCAACACATTATTAAAGAGCAACATAGGTTATACGTGACTGTATGCACAGGGTATTCAATCCCAACAATAATATGACTTAAATACAAAAGCACATAAAAAATATTGAGTTATATTGGTGTCATAGTAGAGATCTGTAGTACAGATAAAACAGTGCACAATCGTCATGGTTACCTATAGTCACTTGAACTCTCCCAAAACAATCGTACTGGAAACAAAGGCACAGACATGTGGTAACTATGAAAATGGTAGCATTGTAAGTATGCCAAGTTTGGTTCCCTGGAAAAATAGCTGCTACAAAAACTCAAGGAAAACATATGTGTCTTGTTCTGAGAAAATTGGGCTTAATGCATGTGCGTAAAGTGTCGGCCCAGATTAGCCTGTGCAGTCCGCACAGGCTAATCAGGGACGACACTTTCCGCTTTTATGGTATTTTTAGTTTCAAGGAAGTCCCCGAAAATCAAGTTAAGGCGGAAAGTGTCGTCCCTGATTAGCCTGTGCGGACTGCACAGGCTAATCTGGGATGACACTTTACGCACATGCATTAAGCCCAGTTTTCTCAGAACGCAGCTAATATCATAAGCATTATACTGTAGTGCATTGGTACTTGCATGAAAAAAACACAAATATTCCATCATCACTTTAAAGACTTAATACAGGCAATTTTGACTACTGAAAACATTTATTATGATTATTATTAATTTTTCAATCTTTCTTTCTTTAACAAAATAACAAAAAAAGAGTACAGTATAATTAACAAAACAGATGTAATTTATTTGGTTTTATATTTTCAAAACCATGGGTCCTGTACACTTTAAAAAAAACACTTACGAGCACACTTAAGGGTAAACTAATGACGTGGTCAAGGCGTCTCAATACTTTCACTAAAATAAATGCAGCAGCAAGCAAAAATGGGTCTTATGCCATATGCCATCTGCACAGTCTGATCAGGAGCTACCCTGTCCATTAATGAGACCACTCAGCCTTGCTTGACTTTATACAGGACAGGGCAGGAAAGTGCAGCTGGTCTGAATAAGCTACCATGACCGCGTAACGGCAAAAGACCCATTTTCACATGATGTGACTCAAATGCAATAACCAACAGAAGAATTGAAAAGTATCATCAGCTAGGGCTTGGTGGGAATAGCCTCTTTTGAAAGCAATAATGGGTTTAAGTGAATATTCAAACATGTTTATGCCTACTTGTATAACGGGTTGTGGGAAGTTTGTTTAATATTTATTTAAGAGCTTTGCATGCATTTAAGCACTCAAGGGTAGGTAATTCAGCATGCATCTACTACCATGATTAATCCACGGAATAGCGTGGGGAATAGCGCGGAGAGGACACAAATAAACATGGATACGGGTTTAAGTCCCTGACAGGTAATGTCCAACTGCAATGAAAATAATGTTACAAATACAAGTCGTCTTCTTAAAGGTCTTAATGGTAAGTAATTTGTTGCATAAGTACCATTTCAGTCTTTAGACTAAGTCTGTTTGCATTGATGCTGTTAACCCTTTGCATGCTGGTAAATTTGTCATCTGCTTAAATGTTGTCTGCTGAATTTATAAAATTAGCATTTTCTTTGATTTTTTTCAAAGAATACTATCAGAATAGCAAACAGTTTGGATCCTGATGAGACACTGCGTTCTGTAGCGTCTCATCTAGATCCAAACTGTTTGCAAAGGCCTTCAAAATTCGGTTCCAGCACTGAAAGAGTTAAGTACCTTGAGCCAGACACAGGCAACACAACGCTCTAAATTGGTATGATCAACTTCAACCAAAGAATTGTAAGTATACTGAATTTGCTAATAATTAGAAACCTTATGACCTAAAGTTGTTTTGTTGCTGGATCAATTTTGATTAAGAAATAATTGCTTTACTCATAACTTTATTGTAAATAACTTGTTCTAAGTGGTTGATGTAAGGACAATATGTTACATCCAAAGGAATATATCATTATATAATGCTATTGCTTATCAAAATTTGTCTCAATAGTGTTGAATGAAATAGTTATATTTTGGCTAAAAAGTCTGATGTCAAACCACTTTGAATGTGCAACCAACAGCACCCAAAGCTATTTTAACACTAACAAGAAATATCTTTAAAAAAAGATATACGGCGTTGATTGGAGTTTGTGAAAGGTAAAGAGTTCAATGAATGAGATCAAAGATAGGGAATGTCTTTTTCTGTGCAGTTCTTAGCTGCATCACACGCAGTACAGGATGTTACGCGGAGTTTTCGCGGCTTATTTTACATTATTACATATTGCTGGTCATAAACCTATAGATATAAAAGAGAAAACCAAAAGAAGAATGGAAGTGAAATTAAAACATATGAGTCAACCGGCCACATGCCAAGTATCTGTACATATTTTAAATATTTATACGCGCGTGCTTCGAACAAACCTGTTTTAGTGGTTTGTCGGGCATTGCTTTTTGATTCGATTATTAACAGTATCGAGAATCATCGCGCTCATTGCTTAATACGTCAGTCAATATGGTGGAATAATTCTTGTTAAATTAATCAAAAATAATATTTATCATGGTATTGTTGAAAACACATTAAGAATCTATTATTGACATACCATAATTATATCGATGAATATCTTCATTTGACATATTTCTGGTCTAAAGAAAATTCCAGTTCACCTAGTTAACCCAATAGCGTCTATATTATATAACGATTATTTTACTGGCGCGAACTGACCATTCTACCTTGCGGGTTGGAATGCAATGCATTAAAGTGAGGCCACGCTTCCTCTGCTGGAACGTTGCTCTTGTTTAAAACTTTATACTTTCACATGTTTAATGTTCAATTTCGAAAACAATTTAAAATGGTTTGGCAAAAACGAATATCAGAATAGGGAAAAACGATACTTTTATGAACTTAAATATACTAGTACACAGACAGGAATATGGAAAGTAATTACTAAATATGAAAACATAGCCTTTAAGTACAAACGCTCTGGCGCTGGCAATCCTCTGAAAATAAAAGGTGCACGCACACAACTGAATTGATGTCAAGGGTTGAGTGTAACAACTGTTCTATCTATCAAGCCTTTTCATTAGAGATAAAATTGTTTCATGCTGAACACGCAGTAAAACAGTGTAACAAAGACGCGGTCATGTTTCCAATGTTCTGGTGGTATGCGCAAATCAGCCAATGGAATAAACGAAGTGTATTAATTCGTGTCTAACCCGCGGGAAATTTTATTTGAATTTTATTGGACACTTACCAAGGTCTGGTAAGGTCAAAAGTGACGTTAAACAGCTATGCCGAAAAAAAAACAGGCCAATGCCCCCCCCCCCTCCCCCTCAACAAAGGGTACTTGTGTGGAAACCTGGAATGATGTAGACTGGTCTCTACTTTTAAGAAAAGGTATATAGACTTGGTACGGCCAGACAATCAAACCTGTGTTGTAGTAACAAACTTGGCACTAATAATACTAGTAACAATATTAAAATTACAACAACAGCACTCCTTAGACAGCACCCTCAACTATTCTTTGGCTTTGAGAGTATATGTTATTTTATGTAAGTCGCCTAATATAACGACTAACAAAGACATATCTCAAGTACTAGTTAAATAGTATGTGCTAACTTAAAGGCTGTGAAAATCTGTAAATTAAAACAAATGTCATAAATAAACAAAATGTGGCCATGATAGAAAAACAAAGATTTTTTTTATTTTTACCAATGAATTTAGTTAAATTCAATTAACCTTGAAGCAAGATCTACATCTAAGCAACCATAAATAAATTTACAGCACCAAATCAAAATTAAAGGAATTGAGCTCTATCCATTTTCAATTTTAAGTAACAATGACCTTGACCCAAATGGCCCAAATGCAATCCACCATTGGTGAGCATGAAAGTTAACACAAACAAAATTAAAGTACAAGACTCCTTAACATTAAAGTTATTCATCAGAAACTCTTTTAATTAAAGTTTAAAAAGAGCACGCATAATGAGTGCCACGCTCGGCTGTGAAAGCTTGTCAGAATTTTTTATATTTTTTTTATATTTTTTTAGAGGTCACAGTGACCTTGACCTTTGACCTAGTGACCAAAAATGGGTGTGGCGTGTAGAACTCATCAAGGTGCATCTACATATGAAGTTTCACAGTGACCTAGAACTTTGACCTAGTGACCCATTATAAAGTTATTCATCAGAAACTCTTTTATATTTAAGTTTAACGAGAGCACCGCATAACGGGTGCCACGCTCGGCTGCGAAAGCTTGTCAGAAATTAGTTAATTTAAAAAAAAAAAAAAGAGGTCACAGTGACCTTGACCTTTGACCTAGTGACCCAAAATGGGTGTGGCGTGTAGAACTCATCAAGGTGCATCTACATATGAAGTTTCAAAGTTGTATGAGGAAGCATTGTGATGTTAGAGGCAAAGTTAAAGTTTAATATTAGAGGTCACAGTGACCTTGACCTTTGACATAGTGACCCAAAATGGGTGTGGCGTGTAGAACTCATCAAGGTGCATGTACATATGAAGTTTCCAAGTTGTAGGTGGAAGCACTTTAATTTTAGAGCCAATCTAAAGGTTTTAGCATGATGCCGGACGGGGACGACGAAGAGGCTATGACAATACCTAGGAGTTTTCTCTGAAAACAGCCGAGCTAAAAAAGGGGCATAATGCAGCTTAATTACAGGTCAGAGTTATGGAACTTGACCAGTGACCACATGCAATGAACCCAAGATCATGTGTGAAGCTTTAATTTAATACCCTGTAGAAACAGTGATATAGAGCTGCATATTTACCTTTACCAAAGTTTTAAATGCAAAAAAGGGGGTATTTTTCTGCTCTTTTACGGCTCAGAGTTCAATTGAATACCTGTAGTAAAAACATTGATAAGGTGATGTTACATGTAAACCTAAACAAAGTTGTGAGTACAAAAATAGGGCTAATACTGCTAAATGGAGGTCAGAGTTATGGACTTGGTCAGTGACCTCACAAAACACTTGTGTAAAGTTTCATTGAATACCTGCAGTAAACAATTGATACGGAGATGTTGCACGTTTAACTTACCAGGCATAAGTGGACATTACTCGGACATTTTGGTCAGTAGTAGAGCTGGGACTATTCGGTATATAATCAAGCTAAAAATGCAGACTTTATAGCACGCAGACAAGGTACACTCAAAATGCATAATAGAACTCGTAATTAAACTGTCACTGTTGTGCCTGAAATACCCCGTGCATGCCACTTTGTCAGTGGGCATTTGAACATAAGTTTTGGAACTATTTTCTGAACAATGCAAGCTTCCTACCTAAAAATTCTTGATTTTACAAAATCTGTAAACAATTTGAAAGAATCATAACTTTTGTAATTTTAACAAAGGATTAAAAACATGCACAACTTCTAATCATGAGGAAAAAACTTCTAATCATGAGGAAATTGCCAGCCAGCAATTTGAAAGTTGTATGTTGAAAGGTGGAAAATGCCTCCCAACATGTTTTGGTCTACTAACAGACACGCAAACAGATGTCAATGGCAATATCAGTATACCCCCTGTACTGTGTACTGGGGTAATAATAAGCTTCACATGCATGCCATCTATGATTTAACCCCTTTCCAACTCAGAAGAAAATGGCGATATGCAAACAGCATAAAACCAGAACAGCCTGCGAGTAACTCGCAGTCTGTTCAGGTTTATGCTGTTTGGTGCTCATCAGTATCTAAGAGTTGGAAATAAAGCCTTAAAACTTGAATTTAGTAAGAAATGCATGAAATTATGTATCTAAGTAGTAAAGAGTTATAATCTAGACCAGATAACTTCACCTACAGGTACACTGTTACCATAATGTGTTCCTCTATATAGGACTATATATGCTAAATAAAATGTTAGATGACTAAAAAAAAAATCAGTTTTAAATGAATAAATATAGCTTGCTGGATCAGGAAATAAAATAAAATGACTTTCACAGGTTAAAGTAAAAACTGTAGAAGATAAGCTAGTTACGTACTTGGATCTTAAGAGGCCGCTCCTTGCCTTGACCGGTGCTGCGCGCTGGAAACCCGACTCGGCAAGGGTGGACGTTCGGGCCAACAGTTCGTCAAACTGTTTTCTCGGAAGGCCTAAAAAAACACAAGGCATCATTAAATTAGTATGTGTGTTCCTAAATAATCTTCATGTCCGTGATTAGGCAGTCCCTATGTTTCTTTCCCCTTATTGTTGTTTTAATCTTAATGAAAATAAAAATATGGAAGGTTGAATGTGAAACTGATTCGTTCACATCAAACTTAAGACTTTTCAATAAATGTTTCTTTAGCAACTGTAGTCAGTTGAGTTTATTTGCTGTTCATTGCTTGTGAAGAGGAAAGAAAACACTGAGTAAATAATTCCCTAGAAGGGCAACATTATAGTTTTATTTAGTATTCATTAGTAACTCTGGGTGCTGATTAAAACACTATGTTCATTGTTGTCTAAACTGCTACACCAGATTATTAGAAATAAAGTTGTTTAACAGAAGAATGTTATTGTTTGATTAAATCTTTAACAAGAGTTGTAAACAGATATTGAGATTTTTCATATAACATCATTATAAACTACACTGATTTTACAGGCGTTTTAAGAAAATAAAAGATACAACTATTCTTACAAATAATAAATATCTAAAAGCTAAAATAATACATTATATGTTGGACTAGCTGTTCTATAAATAAATACTGTTATATCTATTGGGTGTATATCTATACTAAATGTTGGTGCATAATTACACAATGTAAGCACAAAATAGGGCTTCTTAACTCGTACATTAACAAAATCAACATGTATCAACATACACAGTCAATGTTATTAAAAATATATACAACATTTAATATACCAATAAGTAAGTGATATTTTAGCCTGACTTTGCAATGCTCTATCTGTTAAATGGTAAATGGGCTCACGGTAATGCATGTGCATAAAGTATTGTCTCAGATTAACTTGTTCAATCTGAAGTTTGAACAAACTCAAAGAGTCATAATGATCACAGACTGCCATCATAATCAAATTGTATTATATACAGTTCCGCTTTATGTTCCCAAAAATACAAGTTGTATAATCGGTAAATACAACTACACAGAAATAATTCCCGTATTATGCTACTCGCTAGATTTCCAATTCCGTATAACCATACTAGCCGGACTACTTTTAATGATGTCACTTTGAATGCAGAAAATTATAAAGAGCATTTGGTTAATTATGAAAGCTTAAACTATTTTTTTAACTAAATTATTCAAAGTTGTACAT